>NC_092871.1:11986000-12035868 GCF_032062135.1 Pyxicephalus adspersus
AAAAAAAAAATGTCAATTCTGTTTGTTTTCTTCAGGTCTTTCAGAAGCTGACTGATTACACCCTGGTCCCAGCATCCTGCACGGAGATGTCCAAATTAGGAGGCTGCCTAACCGCCTGCTCCATACTGATAAACCGCAAGCTGGAAATCTAACTTCTAGCCCAACCTCTCCCAGCCTTACCGGCCACATCAGCACAGGCTGGTTGGCTTACAGGCAGCCTACACCTTTTCATATCCTCCCATTATCTTTCTACAGCATCCATTTCAGCCTACAGGATTTACCTGTATCATCCACAAATATACTAACACAAGCAACTGTAGCACATAGGTTTTCTAGAACAATGGAGGTAAAAAAAGTGAAGGTGTTTCCCATAGCAGCCAATACAATTCTAGCTGTTCTTTTTCTATATCTGAGAATGTGCTTTGGGTTTAATAGGAAACACTGCACTTTTTGGGGGATTGATCCTAAATTAACTGGATAGGTCTCCTAACCTTTGGACTGTACATATCTCTAGGACCTGTCTGAATGTCTGGGGCTGCCAGTAGACTCAAGTAGTTTTCTGGAGTTTTGGTTTTTTTCCTGTTGTAGTTGAAACAATGCAGATTTTTTATATTTGCTTGTTGAGATAACTGCATCCAGTTATCAGGCGCTGTATACAATCTGCATTTAGAAAAAAGAAAAGTATGACTAGTGTGTAAGTAATGTCACAGCAGACCCGTTACCATTTGTCTTATCACATGGGGGTACGACTGAGCTGTGACTTTCTCAGAATGGACGTTTTAGGTGAAATGTTTGATATAACCAGTGTATGGAATGTTAATATCATGTACAATATGGCCATTAGATGGTACACAAACATTTACTAGAAGATGCAATATTTTGTCATTTTATCTGTCTGGTTCTCCATCACATTTTCATATATTTCTGCTGTTTCTGCAGCACAGTGGCACAGACTATCTTGCTAACCATATGTTCTATTAAGGGGAACAAATAATGATGCTTAAATGCAAATCTTTTGGTGCTAGTATGTCCTTTGTCTGTCTTTTTGCATTTCTCTACCCCTCAAACACATTCTGAGTTGATTTTAGTAAAGGAATGTAGGCTGTTTACTTAGAGAAGTGAATGGTCCCTTTGCAAGGGGTTATTTAGTTTAAGTGAATGTGGTGTATATTCATTTAGCCAACTGGCAAAGAATACCTAGTCATGTGGAAATAAATAAATAATAATATAGTATTAAAACAGGATGTCTGCTTGCACATGATTAAATGATTGAAGCCTCAGGGCTGATATCGGACGAGAATCTGGCATGTGTACAGTGCTTGTTGTCTTGTCGTTTATTGATCGGTTCCGGCGGATCCACAAACGAAGAATGGTCGTAATAGAAGCAAAGGGGAGAGAGCGCAGCGGGTGCAGCTACGTCATTCTCCCTCTCCATAGAGCAGACAGGTGCTGTATGCACAGAGCTTGTTCATTCATGCATCTTCCATTCTTTTGTCCTTGGAAAGGATCATGAACACAGCCTTAGGCTTTACCGTATTTACTTAGCTTAGTGCGATATCCCTTGCAAGGGGTCATTCACTTTGCTAAGAGAACTGCATATATGCCTTTAGTAAATAAACATAAACAGTCTCCAATCCAATAAGCTTTGCTAAATTTGATATTGTAGGACAGCGCAGGAAAATACTATGTGTGTTTGCGGGCTCTTTGAAGTATCATCCAGGGCAAAATGTTACATGTTGGGATTTGGTTATCACCGCAAGTAATCCATACCCATATTCAAGTACTGTGCCATATAAAAATCAGAAAATGGGCTCAAATATGATAGTTTTTCAGGGTTTGAACCACTTAGGGCCTATTTGCCCTACAACATGCTTTAACTTTAGTGGGCTGACCCAACTAAAAATAATTGAAAAAAGTAATTGCATGCATTTTTGGAGGAACACCAAAGGGCAAAGTACATTACTGCTGTGTATAGCACTGTAATGCATGTATGCTGAAGGTGCATTGGGGTGTGATTCAGAATGAACAACATTGCTTCCCACAAATGTGCTGCATGTGTAGTACAGTAGCACGTGATTGAATACTTGCGTTAATGTGACACATATGTAGGAATGGACATCTAAAGAATCTCTCATACTTTGCCCATGCAGGACAGTGTTCATTAGGAACTCCTACCTACCCTACACTAATGAAGGTCTGAAAAGAAAAATAATGGCTGCAGCCAACATATTATGCAGCACTGTACAATAAACAGATGAAAGACAGATAAAAACCATAACATGGGTAGAGTTGAGGACCCTGTCCTAAAGAGCTTACAATTGAAGACTTATTCCTTTAGAAAATGTCTTACTTGAGTCATACTTCAAAAGCTTGTGCAGACATAATATAAAATATTTCCTATTTTTGGAGTTGTGTGCTGCCTGTCTGTTTTACAATGTCAGTTTAGCAGAATGATGGATATATCTGAACAGGAAACTCCACCTCTGACTAATGGTTTTGGGCAACTTAACGTGAACCTGTGTCTTGGATTTTTACTGGACAGATTGTTTTGTGCACTGAAGTTAAGCACTATACTAAGCACCTTTTTACTTTTTATCCAGATAATCCAGGCATCTGGGATCACCAAAATCAGGGCTCTAACTTTTCCTGAATTCTGATAACTTTAGTCTGTCCTCCCCTAGTTTTCCAATACAAGGTAAAAGGTGGGGGTTACCTGCATGTCACAAAAACCTCATGTCTAGAAAGGTATAGTTTGTGCTCTTTAATTACTTAATAATAAGAAACTCTAATAATAATTTGCAGCCTAAAAATCAATGACCGATACACTTTAAATCAAAGGTTTACTTTGTCTCTTAAGGACTCGGCCAAGACAACTCCAAATCAATGACAAGGTTAGCCTGAATGCTGGGGGCAAATGCTGATGTGAATTTTTAAAAGCAAAATAAACAAATAATTAGAGAGTTCAGTTTAAGAGTAGACAATGCTGTCATTGTAGCCATATTGCAAAGGGGGAAGGTGAAAATTGCCACTACTGGAGTGTCCCCAGAAATACCCTTCCCATTTTCGGAAGCCAATAAACTGCATACCAAGTGAAAGACATAAATAAAGGCCTTTTTAAATGCCAAAAATGGAAAAAAGTTATTGGTGTAGTTAGCCTGTAGGGGCAGTGTAGTAAAAGAACAATGAATAGGTTTCAAGAACGTATACTATTGGCAGGTGGTTATGGGTTGGAGCATTGTCTCTTGAATAGGGAAACATTAATGGAACGATAACTTCTGCTGTTGGGTAGTTACCATTCCCTCATGGGCCCATAAGCCTTGTTTTTGCTGTAACTCACAAAATGGCAGCCTCCATGGTATAGGTGATTGATGCACATTAAAACCCTATATATACCCTTCCTGAACCACCGTTATAAACGTTTTTCTTTTCTCTCTACCTCATTCCCTGGCTCCACCTCTACCTCTTCTATGTAGAAATGCCTTCAGACTTTCCTTGTCCATCTTTCCTAAATCACTTTTCTCCTCTAAAGGGACATAAATCGTTTTAGAACAGGACAGACTACTTTACTACTTAAAAAAGTGGACCGGTCAGACCTTTCCAAGTATTTAATACATGAGGCTACATTTAACGTGTTTGACAGAAGCCTGGTCTTAACACTCATCAGAACTCTCCCTTTGTCATTTTGTTCCTGAAGAATGATTTTCTTGTTGCTTCTGGGGACTAGACCAATTGGTAACTTTGAGCTTTTGGTACATTGTCGCCCTGATATATCCAAATGGGCTGCCCTTAACACACAACATGTTCACGTTCATGCAATAATTCAACACAATAGTGTAAATGTTATTTAGCCAATTCTGTACATACAACACCTTGGGTGAGACAGCCATCATTTGAGGCTTTCCACTTACATATTTGCTCTAAATGACACCGATGCAAAAAAATGCAGGGGATACGCTGCCTGGAGAAACTTACTGATCTAAGTAAATGTTTTTTATTTCCTAGAGCAACTGAACTTTTCTTTCCTTATCCCAGTGCAGTATGGGAGAATGGTTCCTATGGACCTCAAACCAGACTTCCATCAGACATTTTAATACATTAAAAAAATTAAATACATTTTATTATTTATCCCATAATTTTTTCACTTAAGAACAATTACTTTTTACCACTGTGGGTCCCATTTGGTGGATACCTCTTGGGTACTCTTTTGAATGTAGCAATTCGGATTGTCCGCAGAAATTCCTACCTTCAACACATTAGCCGATATTTCAACACAAGCCTTGGAATTGGATAACATAATCTTATGGTGTCTGTTTTTGGTAATTTGGTACAACCTATTGACTTTCTATGTCCCTTTATACCCCCCTTCTCTTCTGAGTATTGGAGCATCAGTCAGTTACACCAACCCCCTTAAGCTGTCTCATCTATTATATGCTGGAAACAGGTTTTGTTTTATAACCCTTTTGGATTTATAAATAAACCGCTTCAAGGAAAATTCAGTGTTATCTATTTTATTATATGCAAAAAATAATAAAAGTTACAATATAGGCCTAAATTCTGCTTAGATTAAAAATAAATCTTGGTATATCAAATTAAGGTATTTTTGATCCACAGTGATTGTTACATATTCAAATGATTATTAAAGAAATTGGATGGTAAAAATGGTTGCTGTTAGATACAATGTGAAATGTTTAGTGGGTGAATGGATTTCATAGATCCAAAAAGTAGTCAGAAAGGAGCTACATTTCCCACTACAAGCTGAACATGCACTATGGCAGCATAACAGTCCTAAAATGTGTTTGCTGCATTGGTTTTTATCCTTTTTAGATTATGCTAGGGATATTCTTGTTTCTTAACATGACAAAGCTCATTCACCCCACTATATCGGGACAACAGAAATACAACAGAACTACTTGAAATGCCCTCTGCCCTCTTCTACATTACCTTGATGACTTGAGGTCCTGTAGTCCTCAAAAGAATATATATAAAAAATATATCTCATAATATTGCAGAACAGGCAAGGAGTGCACAGAAAATTATCAGCTAGCAAGGTTTTCAGCAGTAACTACCCATATTGTTGCACTTTTCAAATGGAAATGAAACCATAAAAAAAGCTTCAAAAAATAATTGTTGGAATTTACAAACACTTTAAGGGACAAGACAAGCCCTTGTGTGTTTAGAGATGCTTTTGTATCATTCAACCTCATGCAATCACCAGCTTTACTGGGGGAAATGGCTGCAAATACAATACATAAAAACTAATGTGGAGCTGTGAATTTACTGTAGTAAGTACCTGGAGCTATTTCAAAGTGTTCCCCCATGGTCGAGAAAAACTGGATTGCCTATTAATGATCGACTAAAGACTTTTTAGGGTTCCCCATGTTAAAATGTTGAGATAGGCTGCATTATAAAATGGAGCAAAGGACATGCGTGAAGAATTAAAAGACTTATAAATTGATAATATTATTTGGTTAAACTGTAACTAATGTTTTATCCCTACTTTACATTTAATACTGACTTATCTAAAACAAATACAGTTAATGAGAGGTTGTAAAAGAATTATATGACATTAACAGACTGTTATATCCTTTTTTTTTAGAGGTAATAATACATCAATCAAACTAGGGGAACATAAGGAACAAAGGGATACAGATTTTTATTACCAAGCGGGGAAATTCCCTCCAAATGAGGTGCAGTTTAAATTCATGTATGCCTAGTGGTGAAATGGCCAAATATATTATTTATTTATTTGATCACAGATTGTTAACCAATCTGTATTGCCTAATTGCAATAAAGGAAGACTCCAAACTTTCTCTGCGCTCTGGCAGAGGTGTCTGTGTCACTAAATGAGCTTCATTACAAATACTTTGATAGTTAAAGCATTTCACATATATGTATATACCCATTTGTAGAGACATATTCCGGCACAAATTTGGGGTTACTATAGACTGACCACTTTGGAATGAGCATATTCATGGGAATGTAAATCTTGCAAGTCAGAAACTAGCTAAGTAGTTAAGCATTTTTCCCACCTTGCTCTGGTGCCAAAACAAATCTATTAAATTTTACCCATTTATTGGTTCTGTTTCTGTATATTACCATCCCATTCAATAAATATGCCATTGTGCATTACACGTGTTTTGACACTATGTACAGAAAGTGTGAAGGGGTTTTGGGACTAAAATTCAATCACATTATAGCTGCGTAAATTGTAGAATGAGGATTCAGCAGTTTTTGGGAAGACGGCATTTGGCTGATTTCCAGCTCCACATAAGATACTTCTGTACTCTGGAATAAAAAGAAAAAAAGCAATAATAATATTTTTCTATGTAATGCCTAAGTAGATGGAGCCACTGCTCTTTTCTAAACTTACCGTGTCCATGTTTAGATCAGTCATGCCTTGGTTTAAATTATCTGTAAGGTCAGAGTTGTGTGATCTTTGTCTTTCTGCAGTATAAATAGTATATTCCATTAACCCACAAAAAAATCAATTGGAATGTTAGGCAATTCATTTTCATTATGTCGTGCAGTAATTGCCCAGTAATTATTACAGCGTTGCAGGCTTTTTTTCATTTCATATTTTTTTTGTTACTTTGAATCTGGGGTTCAGTGTCAGAAGTGAAAGGCTAAGTAACTCTAAAGCACACTGTTTTCCAAATCTTTTCTTATAGTTCGCATTATTATGGATGCAGCAGGCCTGCGTGCTTTGCCTACAAACTTTAAATAAAAAACAGCCCCATTTTCATGTCCTGGATTCCGTTTGGACGGCTGCAGAGGGTTCACCCTTCCACCAAACAAGGTTTAATTTGTAGTATTCCTGGATGCACTGTAGGATTGAGATATATGGGTATACATATATATGTATACACATATGTCCCACTCACCCTTCCGATCTAAAGTTTGCTAAAAAAGTTTCAATGGGACAAGTAATGCTATTACCAAAATAAAGGGGAAAAGTTCCCTAACCATAAGGAATCATAACTACTATATTAAAGCTACTGTACTATAAAACAGTTAACAATCTTTCTTAAACCAACATTAGAAAGAAATTATATGTCCAATATATCTGTCCATCTATTACTTCCAACACCCAAAGCGTCCAAACATCTTTGGTGATTGGTATTCCAATCATTTAACAACCCATCACTACTTGGCACAATTCCAGTACTCCATACTCCATAGCTCAATAGGTCTCTGTATACCCCGAGGAAGCCCTCACTGGCGAAACGCATCGTTTTAAGACCCAGGTTCCAATGTGTTAACTATACGCACATTTGTGACTTTCCCTACTGATCAAAAATAGTATGGAAAGATACTAATTTTACTGTGTGTATATTAATAACTATTTCAATATGTTTTTAAAGGTTTTGTACTAAAATAAAAATTATAGTGTTTTTTTACATAATAATTGTTCTAGTGCTTTTAAAAAGCCTACTCTGCTTTCCTTTTTTTTCTCTATGTTCCAGATCTAGATGTATTCAGTCTAATGAAGAACTAGGCTAACCTGATCACAGACCATTTCAACTTTGCTTTATATCATTTTTTTAGACTTTTTTACCTTTGGGTATTTACACTGGAGGGCATAATAAAGAGTTTCAAACAACATTTCTACTAAATATAGTATACTCATTTAACAAGTGTGCTGATTTTCATTTCAGAAAGTCATCCAAAATTCTTACCTGTGCCCTGGCGATGTAATGTTTGTGTTTTCCTAAACAGAAGATGAAAGAGAAATGTGTTATTTCTCTTGTTAAAAAATACTTAGTGTAAATATAGAATTGTCTAAGCTTTAGCTGATTGGAAAACAATAATCATTTATGGGTATATGACATTATTCATAAATAATGTGTTTCAAAGCTTTGGATACATTTTCTTCAGGGGTTTAAATTTATAAAAATGTGCATGGTAAAAATAACCATCCCCCAAATACATTCTGACCCCTAACCCTTAGCATATATTTCATAAGATTGTGTGGGGTAGGTCTTTGGAATTGGTCCTTTCAAGTGTGTGAATTTTGTGAGGGTAGAAAAGGAGCACCATGAACTCCAATCAGTTGGAAAATGATGATCACTTTATTGATGTATGTAAAACATAAACAAAATATGTGGGGGCACTGGGGCTTCCTCTTTTTTAGAACTTTGGTAGTATTAGATCTTTTGGCCTTGGCTACATTTGATATCATACATTATTGATTAATGTCCTCCAAACCTTTGAAGCTTCCAAGTCTTTGTACTCACACAAAAACCTACAAGATGTTGGCCAACCGGCCACAAGATGATTAAACCTACAAGATGTTGGCCAACCGGCGGTCTAGAACACTATCACTTGACCAAGATGATGTCGTCAGCCCTGAGTAAGCTCCATTTGTTCCACTTTTCGAAGAATGAAGACACCAAGCAATGTGGGAAAGGTGACTATAGGTGGGTTAAGGGTGGAGAAAGGCTGGTAACAAACTATATAAGGCATCTCCTAATATAAGAGTCAAATCTTTTCTTTTAGCAAGAACCAATCCCTGTCTGTTTGCCCCACAGCCAGCCATCAGACTCAAAATGGAAACTCACTAATAGAGAAAGTGGGAATATTGGTGGCTGTGGTTCAAAAAGTTACTAGAATAAAAATATGGTAACTAATATTCAAGAAAATATCTTTAAAATTGGGACACGATGGTATAGAGTGTCACTAACACTTAACAAACTCTACCCACAATGTGAGAAGATATGTTGGCGCTGTATTGCAGAGGAGGGTTCTTTCCTACACATTTGGTGGAACTGCCCCTCCATTCAACCATTTTGGAAGTAGGTTCAGGAACTCACTCCAGTAATCACCGGAGAATTAGGTCAATTGACACTCCTCCTACGTCACAGTGAAGCTCAGCCCAACACATACAGAAAAAGTCGTCTTTTTCACTTAGTAAATGTCCCCAAACTAGTCATCCCATTAAAGTGGAAATCTCTGCAGAGACCATCTATCAAGGAATGGCTCTAAAATATAGATAGGATAGCAGAGATGGAAGAACTGATCTACCAATCAAAAGATGACCCATTTCTAATTAACATGGGCTTGCTGGCTACATTCCAGACTTTTCTCTCTGACACTGTTATCAGGTTGAATAAAGATAATGCATCCCCACCCTCCTCTTATGCCCCTTCACCCCTCCTATATATACTTCACATATTCAATAGATACAGTTTAAAATGGTATGTTTTTGCATTGCCTTAAAATGGGTATCTAACCCCCTTGATAATTTATACCCCATAACAGGGACTATATTAAAGACAGTTGTTAAGCTCATAATTTCTCTACGTAATACAGAGAAGTGTTCCTATATATTATAATATTTGTTAAATTAAGATGTATGTTCATACACTGAAAAGTTATAAAAAAGAAAGTAATGTATGCAGTTTTTTGCAATATTGTAAATGTTATCATTTTTATGATAAAAAAAAGCTTATTTTGGAAAAAAATTGGAAACTACCAAAGCTCTATATTTATGTGTGGTTCATGTGACCCAAAACATGTGCAGGTTAGCATTCAAACCGGAGACTGTATGCTTACAGGGGGTCAGTGGTTGGTAAAATAAGAATGAGGCCAGCAGCAATGAAATTTATGCCTCCTAAACACTCAGCAGGCACAGTTGCCATATTTAAATCCTGTACAGTTTCCATCATGAAAAATAGGGAAGGCAATGGAGTAATTAGCAGTGAATAAATTTTAATAGAATGCACATAAAACAAATTTATATTCCTTTAGATAACACATCCACCTACCTGCAGATTCTGAATAGGCAGAAGCTGGATGTAATGGCTGTCAGTGTGATGAGGATTATCAATAAAAGTACTGCAGTCACAATGGTTATGATAAGTCGTGGTGGGACTACGTGAACTGGAACATTTTTTTTCTCTTTGCCTGTAAATTAATTTGAATAAAAGTTTGATGATTAATGGTCATAGAGAGACAGAGATTCATCTCTTTGTGTCTCCATGCAGGTAGACTTGTAGCTCCTTTAAGTGTCACCCTACAGGAGGTAAGACAGGTCCATAGCCCATTTCTATATGTGTCACACTCAAACCTCCCTGTGTCTGTGTCACCCTGCAGGAAGAAGGACAGACTCAAAACTTATTTCTGTCTGTGTCACCCTGCAGGAGGAGAGACAGATTTATATCTCCCATTTGTCTGTATCCCCCTGCAGGAGCAGATACATTATACACCTATAACTCCATTCTCTCTAAGTCACCCTGCAGGAGGAGAGAGAAATGAATATCTCCCCTCTGTCTGCATCACCTTGCAGGAGGAAAGACAGATTTATAACTCCATTGTGTCTCTGTCACCCTGCAGGAGCAGATACATACTTATAACTCCATTCTGTCTGTGTCACCTTGCAGGAGCAAAGACACATTTATATTTCCTCTCTGTCTGTGTCACCCTGCAAGTGAAGGGACAAACTTATAGCTCCCTCCTGTACTCTGGAGGAAAGACATATTCATAGCTGCTTTCCATCTGTGTCACCCTGCAGAATTAGGTACAGACTCACAACTCCCTTCTATCTGTGTCACCCTTCAGAAGAAGGAATGGATTTTTAGCTTCCTTCTGCCTGTCACCCTGCAAGAGGAATGGCAAGTTTATAACTCCCTTTGTGCCACCCTGCAGGATAAGGTACAGACTCACAACTCCAATCAGTCTGTGCCACCCTACACATAAAAGGATAACCCTTTACATCATTATGTCACAACACCTACCCGTGCCCTCTTCTGTGGCTGGCAGGGCGGATGTCTGAGGTCCTATGTAGTACACAGCACTAAGGCTGGGATATTGTTCAACCCTGCATTCCCATCGTCCATAGGTATTCTTCTTGTTGGACAGATAGTACAGTGCTTTTGTTTCTTGTTTTTTGGTTATCTGTACAACATTTCCATTATAAAAATATGTGAAGGTATATTCCTGACGGGTATGGGTTGTCCAATCGAGGCACAGCTGGCATCCCAGGGCACTGTGGTTGAAGCGTTGGCCTCCTTCAAATAATGAGAGTGAAACAGAGGGGACTTGTGTGCAGCCTGTGGGGTAACAGCAGAGGTGTCAGTAAATACAGTAATAAATGTCATTTGACTGCTTTGAGTACAGAAATAAAATCTGTACACGAATATCTTTGCTGTCCAATACAATGGAAGGTCCACTTACACTCTCTTTGCATACTCCACCTCTCCAAATCATTTTTGTTACTAGGTGAAAAAAAACAATTTCACATCCCTTACCCCCATCTTCCGCAATGCTGGATGTGAAGATTCCTGTGGGACACAGAGCAGGTATAAACACACAGAAAGATCATTCACAAAAAGTCTGCTCAGAAGATTTTGGCTGCTCTGTATTCCACAGGAGAAAGACAGAAACATTATTCCTACCTACCTATGGGTGAAAGATGGGAAAAGGGTAACATGTAAAGAAAGTGTAGTCCAATTTTTTTCCCTTTAGGAACCTAGGGGTAGGTAATGGGGAGTGTAAGAAGACTTTAACATACATTTCTGAACATTGATATTAGCATCTGAAAACTGGGATATCTGTGCAAACCAATCAATTATACCAGTATACTGCATGATAAGTGAAAAAATAAATCACCATCTTACAATACAGTCAGATCAGACATAGACACATAGGTGGCCTTTGGAAATGTATACATTGGGGTCAATGACAAAGGAATAGTGATTGACCTAGCAGATATTCTATGAATACTGTTATCTATCTCCATATCCCAAACATGGACCAAAACCATAAAGTTGGCCGCAATCTGATTGTTAAGAAAACATTGCAATCAGTAACCAGGAGGTGAATGTTCATCCCATCACACAGCACAAATATCAATGATTCCTAGCAGACAACATATATCTTACCTTCTGTACATCTGTAGATTAGTAGAACAAGCCCCAGCACCCCCCACATGTCCTTGGTTTATGGCGATCTTTGTTATAAATAAATGATTTCCTTGTCACCCGTTCTGTAGATACTCTGTGACTCTGCTTTACTTGACTTTCTATATTTGGGCTATCACTATCAAGCTGTCTCCCATCCACAATGCCTCTTGGTCCCTTTTATCTGTTCTCTTCTTTCTTCAATTGTGTTCGGTATACATGATCCTTTTCACCTTACTTTGGATCACTAGATTCCCTGCTTACCTATTTTGCGTGACCAGATTCACCTTTGCTTGATCTTATAAAAAATTATTGACTTTATCCTTCCATAGGTCACTAAATCCTTTTTTGCCCGTCTTTGTGACATGCAATCCCTTTTACTTGTCTCTAAATAACTAGATTTCCCTTCACTCTTTTCTTTGGGACTAGGTACCCCTTTTCCTGTTCTCCACCAACAGATCTCCTCTAGCTATCAGTGGACCAAGCTTAGTTGTGTACAACAAAAAACTTCTATAACTGTCTATTTTTTTACTAGATTATCATCAGCTGTCTCCAACCATATCCCCCTTTATGGCACCTAGATTCCCATTACACAATTCTTCATCAGTAGATCCCTAGCATCTGTTTGTCACTAGATCCCTTTATCTCTCTGTGCCACTAAGTGTCGTTAACCTATCCTCTCATCATCAGATTTTCCTTGTCACCTTCACCATCCTCTCCTGCTCCTTTTATGTCTGTTACCCTTTTCTTTCCTCTAATTGTTCTCCAGCACCAGGAAGAGTCAACTCCGTTGCAATTTTATCTCTGACAAGCAGACTTTACATGGCACTCTGTATTTCCAGATATGTCTGCTTGGCTATAAATAAAACTATTTTCACCAGGGAAGAATTATTTAAAGGGATGGTTTACTTTAAAATAAAACACCACCATCCTTATTAAAAGTAGGATTTCATTAGTAAAAAGGGTGAATTTTAGGTTGTGTGCAGCTCATGTACTATGTAGAGATCAAGCATTCCCAAGACTTTGCAGGAGTAGCACTTACTGCTCGGTAATAATGTGGTGGGGTGCTGACAAAGTTTCCTGATAAATGAATGTATGTTTATTGAGAATTAGATCTGTAATGTGTAAATTTGTTCTTGAACTAATACATTTCCTATTTAATGCATTCTTTAACCCCCTAGCGTTCTAATTCTGTCAGTTTTTTGATGCAAAAAGTGATCCTATTTTTTTTTGCAAAGAAATTTTTGTTTATATTATGGGCCTGTAATTCTTAGGATTAACTCCCGGGTATAATAATTATATTTATTTATTATATTGTAATTATAATATAATAAA
Source organism: Pyxicephalus adspersus (assembly GCF_032062135.1). Classification (NCBI taxonomy): domain Eukaryota; kingdom Metazoa; phylum Chordata; class Amphibia; order Anura; family Pyxicephalidae; genus Pyxicephalus; species Pyxicephalus adspersus. Next base: position 11,999,233 of record NC_092871.1, read on the forward strand.
TAATTATAAATTATAAATATAAAAAATAATGAAATAATAGACCACAACAATGTAATTTAGCAAAAAAAAAACTATTTTATCAAAAATTTTTCACTGAAATTTTCCAAACAAGGGTGCAATATTATTGATAAATAATAATATAAATTAAATGCAGATTTTAGAAAAGTTTACATTTTTAGTAGACATCCCGGTTGTGGTAGAAGCAGGGTGCTGCACAAAGCCCAACATCACAGCCAGGACAGTAGAACCTGGTTTCCTTGCGTTTCTTCCTTCCTCTGTCATCGGTCTTTGAGCAGCAAACCACCAGTACCACTTCTGCACAGGTTTGCCCACAACTCCCTGCAGGATCACCAAGCCCAAAAACAGCCAAATGTCATCCTTGGTCACAGGTTCCCATTTTCTGCTTCTTGCAAACCTCAGGTGTGGAGTACCTTGTTGTTGTCTAGCCTACCTGCATAAAACAAAATAAAAAAGGTATCTTAGGATATGTTCTTTTATAGTGGTGAAGGTGGCAAGTAATATGTTAGCAAACACAGAGCAGCATATATGTTTGCATAAAAAAAAAAAAAATAGCAAAAAATTTAAAAAAGTTAGCAAACACAGAGCTGCATACATGTTGGCATGAAAAAAAAATTAATTAGCAAACACAGAGCAGCACGTTTGCATATTTTTTTTTTCGATAACTTCAGTGCTGCCTGGTCCACATCAAGGTCAATAGGACACCATGTGCGCACAGGTTCAGAATCGTCACTCAGTTCACTTTCGCTGTCTGATGACAAATTTCCTGGTGAATCACTATGGCTCGATTCCACAAGGGACTCCAAATCGCTATCGCTGCTTTCAAATGCCTCCAAAACAGCGCTTGCGCCGGCGAGATGCCGTTTGGATGCCATGCGGTCTCCAGCAATCAGTCAGGAACAATCAGGGTCAAAGACAAAGTGATTAAAAATGATACATTCAGGAAGTGATCTAAAAGTCATCAAAAGGTCAGATCAAGGTCAGGGCTAATAGTGGGCAAAATGTAAATCAGGGCACTGGGCAATGATGCTTGGTGCACTAAAACGTGTATTTATACTTTTATTTTGTGTTTTTTACTGTAAAAAAAAAATTTACTATGTAATCTGCGATGTCATTTGCAGCAGCAAGAAGAAGTAGAAAATAGCAGCAGCCATTGCTTCACTTTAGTTGTGCAGCCTGATGGATTTTGGACTTTATAGCCTCTCTGCTCCCAGTCCCCAGTACTTAATCTGTGATGGAGAGTCTTTGTCTGATTTATTGTTGTTGACCTTGTGAGTTTATGCTGCCTGGATGGCCTATGCCTGTGACCCCAACTCTGCCCTGTGTACTTTTTTTATGGACAGTATTCTGGTCTTGGCTCTGTTGGAAAATTGGTACTGCTTTGTCTGTGGGCCCCTGGTCCTCTGGCAGCCCATCCCCAGACACCATCCCTTGTGCACCAAGTCATGGGGGCAACCGAGTGCTGGGAAATGCAACCAGTCTTCCAAGGCTGAGCGGGGGCTTGCTATAGAAGAAGTGCAGCATTAGATTGGGGGACTGATGTTAGGTGAGTATTGTTGTGTTGTTGCTGGACCAGGGCCTTAAACGAGCACCGCTTGTTGGAGTGGTTGTCATACATTAAATTACCCCTGGATATACCTAAGGATGGTGCACCTATGCATACAATTTATTACTGTCATGTAATGAGCCAAGGAATAGAAAATGCACAACTGATTCTTTCTGCTTTATATGCTGAACTAGTTTAGAGTTGTAGAGATTTTCCCATTTCCCCTAAAACTCTTTCCAGCTCAGTAAACCCTTTTAAACCACACAGGCAAAAAGGGGAATGTGCCCTGGGTGCTCTGATCCAAAGGGCCAGCTAAACCCGGGGCTGCCTCTAGCCATGAGTAGGCTGCCAGGCTGAGGGTGTCAGGTTAACGTGAACCTAGGAAAACCTTTTTCACTTTCTTCTAAATTCCTCCGGGTTCTCTCACCCACTTCATGTCTTCATGGACTTTTTCCAGCATCAACTGCACATCATTGACCCAGTGTTCTGATACTGATAAGGACGGACTGGGCTTGGGTAATACTTCTCAGTTGCTTGTAGTTAGGGTGCATATGAGAGGGTGGCAACGCCGGTGCAAAACTGCCACTGTAACAATCCTAAAAAAGGACCTTCATGGCAAGATCACCAGATATTTATTAAAACTGCAGTTAAATAGTTTTAAAACAACAAAAATGTGTTAAAGCTTTTACAAATACAAGATTTTCGTTATCGCGTTTTTAATCTGCTTTACGTTAACTTCCACATCCTCCAATATCACCTTCATATCACTGATCAAATGCAAATTTAAATTATTATATATAATGTCTCAAAAAGAAAGGATGGTTCAAATATGTTTTATCTTTGCTGAGAATATTCTGAGACATTGATATTTAAAGATTTATTGCAGATTTACAACACTTCTTGCAGATAAAGTTTCATAACTCTACTCTAGAGCTTTAATCTCCCATAATCCTTTATGGTGACCATGAATGCAGGTAGAGAAAAGGTCAGCTGGATGGTCTCTGTGTATAATCTGTAAAGGAAACATAAAGCTATTAAAAAATTGTATAATAAAATGCTATGATATATCTTAATTTATTATGTTGTAGCATAGTACTGTATGATATATATATATATATATATATATATATATATATATATATATACATGTGTTGTGGTCAAACAGATGCCAAGGGCCTGATTTATTAAATCTCTCCAAGGCTGGAGAGGATACACTTTCAGCAGTGACCTGAAATGGATCTGGTCCAGGGTTGAAAACATTTGCTAACAAATAGCAAATAACTTTTAAGAAATCTTTTCCAGGTTTTCTGGATCACCCAGCTTCACTGATGAAAGTACATCCTCTCCGTTTTGGAGAGCTTTAATAAATCATGCCCAAAAAGTTCCATTTTATAACTTACGGAAGGAAGAGACACCAGGGAATCAGTTGAGAAATATCTGGATCATAACCAGCAGCACCATTCCCCACAAGGCTCCACGAACTAGAAAAAATTATGAAACAAAATTGCAATGTCACAAAATCTAAGGTTGTATTTTAAAAGATTATGTAAAAAAGAGAGGCTAGCCCAACTTTTTAAATTAACATATTTTTTTACACTTGATTTAATAAGCTACTAGATTGTAACCTCTTCGGGGCAGGGTTCTCTCCTCCTGTATTAGGTCTGTTTTAGTCTGTCATTTGCAATCCCTATTTAATGTACAGCGCTGCATAATATGTTGGTGCTATATAAATCCTGTATAATAATAATTTTAATAATAATAAGAAAATGAATAGAACAACTTGTACTCATAATTTATACATAAATTAATATAATAATAAATATTATGTAAAAATTGGGTTAATCTTGGTCAAAGACATAAATAGGTTTTTTGAAGCGGAAATCCGCCTCCAGGATGGCCCTGCTGAGTGCTACATTTGTTCTTAGCACCCACAGCTATGATCAATATTTATGCACAATACATATTCCACCATGTACACTTTGGTAACTGTCTTTGCCAACAAAGCTACTTACTCTTACTCTTGGAGGAACCCTTGAAGTCATTTTAGGTCTCCATTAACTTAGAGTTTGTCCTACCTAAGCATAACTAGAGGAAAAGAGGGACCCAACATTGGGGTCATAGAATCAATTCATAGAATGAATGCCTTTTTACAATGTGATCAGTGGAAAGTATATAATTTTTGTGATTACTCACCTTCCAGAAAAGATGGGAGGTTCCAATGGTCCCAAGCCAAATGATCTGGGACAATCCAGGAACCAACAGGTGTAAGACAAAATGTATCACTGCTGACTTCTCAGGGAACCCCTATCAGGCTTTAAAGAACCTCTGCTTGAAAAAGCTTACACTATACCAAACCTTTCCTCCTTCTCCAACAGGGTATCTATGGCCCTCCTTCTTCAATGTCAAGTCTACTCAAGATGAGTAAGTCAAGGCAACCTTTAGTTTAGTATTTGTGCAATTTTTATTCTTAGTCAGTATAAGTTACTTATATTATAAATAACAATATTAAGCTAAATATCAGCTCTAATCTGGGCAACACCGGGCAACAAGGTTGTAGAGATGGCACCATGGTAAACTGGTGGTAATTCTGCCAATTATGGAGTGACTATAGATATGAATATGCACCCAATGTAACCCTCCAGTAACATCAGCACCACTCTTCCCCTAACCCCACCTATAGAGGCCTATTCACATGCAAGCTGATTTATAAAGCCACAAAGCAATTTGAAGCAGGATTAAACTGAAAAATATAAAAAAATCACACTTACCTTTAATTCTGCAAGTCCCCCTATTAGGCTGGAGCTTTCCTCGATTGGGTCCCGTGCCGTCCTGGAGTTCTCCTTCATCCCGTTGCTGCCAACTTCAACCCTCTTCTTCCTTCTTCTGGCTATGTCACCCAGTCTCGTACCTGTGCAGTGACATAGTCCGCTGGAAATGGGAAAAAAGAGTGCCAATCTCATTGCAAATGCATGTGATCAGCATCTCTTTCCCCTCAGTGCAGAAAAATGTCCCCTTATGCTCCGAGATCAGGCATACGCCTGACATAGGTAGGCCCAGGAGGCTCTGCGTTCCCATTCAGTCTGGATCACCGTGGCAAAGGGAGTAATGCTTCACCTTTGTTTTTTAGAAAAAAGATTTTGCAGTTAAAAAAAAAGAATATTTTAACTTTATATAAAAGGGTTGTCTACCATTTTATGTAAAGTAGAAGCTTTGAGTTTAGGTCCCCTTAAGGAGTACATAATTCTTCTACACAATTTATCTTACCTAGACTGGATCCTTTACTAGTGACAGGTCCCACTGGTGGTTGTTCAGTAGTCGGTTTGGCATTAGGACTGGTTACTAGTGGTTTCTTTGTGGTCTCTTGGGGTTTATTGAGAGTGGTAGTCACTTCAGTGGTTGGACTAGAAACACTTTTGGTGGTGGGAAGAGTTGTAGTGGGAATACAAGTTTGCTCAAGTGTAACAGCAACAGATGCCAGAGAATCACTTTGAGTAAATTTAAAGTTTTCTATTTGCTTTGCAACAATTTTAACAACCACTGACACACTGTTTAGGATCCCAGGCGTCTTCTTTGGGATTATCGCGATATCACTAGTGCTGGCATTTATCATCAGGTTTAGGTTTTCATTGGTGAGGTTGGTGGAACAAATTAAATGCTTTTCCAACCCTTCTTGGAAAATAAACACAGCCAGCTCTGGCAATTTGTCTTGAATACAAGAAGTAACGTTGCATGGAGTTTTTGGTCCAGTCCTCTCAGCTCCTGCAGTAAAGTATAATGAGGTTGGATTTATTTGTTGATTTGCCATAGTAATCTTTGTGTCATTGTTGCCGTGTTTAGGAACGCAGATTGTAATATTCAATTTGATGGTTCTATATTTGGGTGATAGATCTTTTGTTTCAACCAGAGCCTTTTGTTCTTCCAGCACAATGTTTTGTTCAGTTTTTGCTGTAGAGTAAATGTAATAGTATTGATTAATATACAATTTACTATTAAATTATTTAGCATAAACCATGTTGTGGAAAAACTATCTCGATGTAATATCTATGATTGAGTCAAATGAAGCTTTGAGGAGGTATAGGATACATCAGGGGCACCATAGTTATTCTTATCTGCTGTCTAAGATCTCCCCTGCTTCATTTCACATCATGAGATTCTACAACACTGAATATCGACCCTAAACCAAGTCTTAGATTTGAAAGACCAATAAATTACTTATATACTTATATACTACCTCTTTGCCCCGTTTCTTTTAAACCTGTCCCAATATTTTTATAATCTTCTTTCACTTTTACAGCCTCTAGTTACACTAGAACACATGGACAAGTTTTGTTTTTTACATTTGATCCATTTATGATCCAACAAATTGATACGATGTGAAGTTAATCTGAAGAAAAATCATATACAACAGATTTTTCTCGCTTTGATTAATCAATCTCAATCAATTGAATGAAACAATTGGTAAGTTTGATTTACTAAAGCTCTGCGAGACAGGAAAAGATAGACTATCAGTCAAGGTCACAAGTGATCCAGCAAACTTAAAATGGGTTTCCTAAAAATCATCTGCTATTAATTAACAAATCCTTTACAATTTAATTTTATTTTGCAATGATCTGAGTTTTGCCCAGAAACATGCCCATTGCCTATATTGCGTTTTCACTGGTTTGTTACAATAAAATCTAGACTTCTTGCTATTAACTAAAATACTTTCTTCTTAACAAAACACAACCAGCATATTACAAAAATATGATGGTGTAATTAATATACTGAATTCCAAATGATCTTACCAAGTGTGCAGAGGGCCAACAGAAGGAGGCTTTTTAGCGCGGGGTCCATCTTTCAATCCCTGGCACACACAGTCAGCTGCAGAATATCCAAGTATTACAGAGGACAAACTGGAATAAGTCTTTAACACACCTTTATATCAGACTCTAAGGGGACGGCATTTTACTTCTATATAATGCTGATAAGGTCTGTTTGCAGTAATGAACAATATAAAGCTTTCTTACAGCATGTTAGATAAGGTACAGCACACTTTTAATGTCTATGCATGGTTTCCTTGTACACTTGTAGCTTAAGTTAGATTTGCTTATTTTTTGCTTTTCTTAATTCCTCCTTTCCTTTTTATCAATATGCTGATAAAAACTTAAACCTTTCTAATTACCAATACTAAATTATTTTAATCCCAGTGATGTGATCACTAAGGTCTGTCATCTTCTATACGCAAGACCATGCCCTGACCTTGACAACATCCTACAGCTGTGTATCTTGCTGCTTGACATGGTATTTTTTGTGCTAGTAAATAAAGTGAACCTAAACTAAAATTTTGACCTTACATAACAGGGTAGACAACCTTTTTATATAGCTAAAAAAAAGTTCCTTTTTTTGAGGGGGGGTAAACCCTTTAAAAAAAAAGAATAAAGCCCCTCCTCTTCTGTGTCTGCCCCTTCTGACATGTCCGATCTTGGCCATGCACTGAAGGAGATTTTTCTTCAATGCATAAAAAGAAGATGTTGATCTCACGCAGGCGTAGTGAGATCAGCACTCTTTTTTCCATATCAATGGCAGGCTACATCACGCCTGAGCAGTGCGAGATCGGGTGACGTAGGCAGGAGCCTGAAGAAGGGGAAGGGATGGCAGCCACAGATGCACCAGGACGAAGGAGGGTTCCAGGACGACTCAGGACCCGATTCATAAAACCTCCGGAGGGATCGGCAGATCTGTATCGGTAAATGAGTTTTGTCTTTTTAGTTTACTTCCGCTTTAAGATGCACCACAGACAGCATAATCTTACCACTGACCCCCAGCTGATGATTACTTTGTGAACTGATTTGACATATGTACACTTGAATTTCACATATGTTTGTGGAATAAAAACTAATGCAAAGCAAAATTTAATTGAACTCAAACTTCATCCCTACCCAGGAAATCTCCCAGGACTGTCTGAAACTCAACCTCTTCCTTCCAGCAAATATAAATTGACTTGCCATTTAGTCTTTAGGCCATGCACCCTTCAGAACTCAGTAAAAGGGGACTGCACACCCATATTTTAGTGTGACGACAATCATTCTTTTCTAAACCTCACCTAGTGCCAAGCCTTTCATCCTTCTGGACCACTGTCCACAGAATATCACTAAACTTCTCATTAATACCATGTCTCAATTTATTGATCAGCAAGCCATCTTGACAAACAAATGCCCGTAAACGTATTTTCCCTTGCACTGCTTTACTGCCTAATACTCTTTCTGCAGAGAAGTCTCTTTAAATGTCCCAGTGTCTCCGGAATTCTTGGCCCCCAGCAGGGCCTGTTCTCCCAGGGCAGGAACTTGGCTTTTTTTTCTACGCCTGAAAAGAATATGTAACATCATTTAATGCCACTGAAATGATTTTTCCAGTGGTTGAGGACAACATTCCATCATTGAAAAGAGTCTCTCTATCCAAGTAGGGTCAATACAACTAAAGTGGATTTATCCTTATTACTTTCCCTGACATAACCCAAGCAAACCTCCCACTGTATAGATGCTTACCAACCTTGATCCCATGGCCAATGTTTTGCAGTTCTTGTCACTGTCTCAGACTTCTTGGAGGCTGTGGGCTGAGGTCAGAGTAAACTAGAGACCATCTTCTAAAAGTCCATGGTTCTCTAGTATGCTGGTGTGACCACGATAGGGTAGAATCACGGAGATGGATACGAACAAACTGCTGAACCACAGCCATAACGGTCAGTTAAGTATCAACCCATGGAGGCGGTAAGTGGTTTGGATTATGTTGAGGGAATGAGACTAAAAACCAAATTTACTTTATTTTAATTGATCATGTGATGCTACAAATCTAAGGCCACCACCTTCCCCTGTTTACAGATCAGGGTCTTTCTTCCGGTGACCCCATAACTGCCTGGGTGACATAAAAACTTAGAGTGTTGGCTGTCCAGTGGTGGGATCCTCTTAGATTCTAGACATCATTGCAAGGTGCCTGTTAGGAACCAGCCTACACTTGATCAATGGTCCCCTGCTTCTAGAAAGGGTGCTGGCAAGAAACCTGGACTATGGATTTGGGTGGGTATCTTCCTTCACAAGGTAAAAAAAACCTGTGGGATTGACCATACCTTCTCGATGCTTGATTGGAAGGGAAACGATTGTGGTGTGGAAAATAACTGGGTATTGAAGGATAGACTAGAACAGAATTTTTGATTATGTTCTATTAGAATGAATATAAACTGCACAGTTTTTGTAAACTTTGGCAAATAAACATTTGCTTTAAGGGAAATAGGCGGTCAAGCTTTCCTAGACTGATACATTAAATAGTCAAATGTTTGTGGACACCAAACCATCACCCATATATGCTTGTTCAACATCAAATTTTAAAAGTTATCAGACCCATTATGAACCCCCAACTTGCTCTTTTCCAGTAACGTATTCCACAAAATTCTGGTGTGTGCCTTTGGAATTCTATGTCTATTATAAAACAGGATTTATATAGCGCCAACATGCGTAATATGTTGGCGCTATATAAATCCTGTTTATTAATAATAATAATAATAATAATATTCAGACAAAATTTGCATTTTTAGATACAGATTGTAATCCCGAAGACCTGGTTTACATTACAATCAATATACCAATAAAATAAAAGATGCTAGGGACAGATGCCCTGATGTCATATTTTAATTACAGGCATTAGCCATACTTACACTATATATAGTCTGAGGTTGATTGGCAAACATTTTTTTTTCTTTTATTCCATGGTATTGCTTTGTACAGGATGTGAACATAAGATAAAATTGGAGGGCATTTAGAGGCTGTATGATCAAGAAAAAAACTGTTTCTGTTTTGTTTTAATCACTCTGAAAGAATGTCCCCTCTGGAATATGTGTACCAAAACCCTCTCTTTATCTGCAGTGCATGGTCCAGATAAGCGCTCCTTATTCCAATGTCATGTCAAGGATGATTGTTATGTCAGCTTGGGCATTACAGTAAATCCCTAGGTAAACAGCTTTATATAGGAATGAAATATATATACATGAGATCTTATATTTGCAATAGGTTTTGTAATCTTTTACAGTGAGTCTTGTGATCCCAGCACAAGCAGTCTGGTGAACTCCGTTTTCTGCACAGTGTTTCGGTAGTCCATCTCCTTGCCCATAGTTTGTGATAAGACAATAAAGAAGATGCAGCAGACTGAAAAGGTCATCTCTCTGCTCTGATTTCTTGCAAGAAATTACATGTAAGTTACTGATATCAGTGTGCAAAGCAACTGAGATTCAGGGTGTCTATTAGAGAATAATTTGGAACAGTACTCAATATTATTAGCATGCCTTTAATTAAGTATAAAAGAACACAGAACTAACAAAGATATTTATATTTTGTTATGTTTAGTGGAAAAAAAGTACATTGAATTGTTAAATATTGTTATTATTATAAAGTATCTTCTATTAAATCTGAACTCTAGTCCTATTCTTTTTATTTTAAACGTGTAGATTATCATCTCCTGTGCTGAAAGCCATTAGCCTTAAGCCCATTTCAATTTCTGTCTAATGAACAGTATCATCCATTTCAGTTTCATGTGTAGGCATTTCCTAGGAATGTCCATGTGATGATTCAGTGTCAGGGAGGCAATGCTGTGATCTCAGAAATCTCCTGATCTTTCTAAAGTGTCCTATTCTACTGCCATTTTATTTCTCATGGCTTTCTGCTAAATTTAAATACTAATACTCAGTGGAGTAACAAATCAGTGGCTGCATAAATGCATACACAAAACAAAGGAGCTGAGGTGTGTGATTTACTGTGCTGTCAGCAGTGGCAGAGGAGAATTGATAACAAAAGTAAGTAAAAACTATGAAGCATGAAGTATGAAGCAAGTTTTAGATTTTCTCAGCATGCCAGCCAAGATGCGATCATTCCTGTCTTTTCTCCACTGTCTTGCTCCCTGCTTCTGATTACAGGTGGTAGAGACTGTGGCCTCCTCCTCTTGAATCACTGAAATAGGTCTTATGTATCCCCTTTCATGACATTGCAAGGGTTGAGAAAGGGGATTACATATTACTGAGTCAAGATCATTAAAAGTTGAAAGGTTTAGGAATACTTTTAAAGTGCAGACTAGAGTTCAGCTTTAAACAATCAAAATTTCACAATTTTCTGTTATAAAAGAAATATAAAAGTATAACGCTAAAGTTTCAAACACGTGTAGGAATATAAATAATTAATCAGTTATTTGACTGTAGGACATTTTTATATCGGTCGATGTGGCACCTGGAACCATTGATGCCTTTAACAATTGATATTGCTGATGTTATTGTGATCTGTAAAAGGATATAAAACAAAGAAATGATCAGAAAATAGATCACAATACAATACTATAGTACACATAAACTATTTATTCTGTGCTACAAAATGTAGGTTGATGTTGGTGCAGGGCTCAAGCATTTCAGTGAACTTGGTGTCATAGGGTTGTGCTAATACTTTGACATCTACAAGTTAAGAATAGATCAGTAGAGTTTAAAGTATATGTGTAGCCATAACTTATAATAGTTTATAAAATAAAAACCTAGGGTATTTCCCTGCAAGTCCCAGACTAAACGGGCCTGATTTATGAAATCTCAAAGACTGGAGAGCAAAGATTATCACAGGTAAATCTTTGTCATCGAGCAAGCCTGCAATGGATTCATTTAAATTGTTTGATATTGGTTGGCAAAAATTTTCAATCCTGGACCAGATCCATTCCAGGTTTGCTGAATCACCAGACTTCACCTATGTTAATCTATCTTCTTCATCTTAATCTTCTTCAGCCATGGAGAGCTTTAATACATCAGGCCCAAAGTGGGAAGTTATTAGAAATTTGCCCAAAGTGAAAATAATTACACCTTTAAATAGCTGTGCCCAAAAAGGTCCCCAAAAAATTTGGGATTTCCCGTCATTTTCTATTTTATGAGGAAGTGTTTACCACTACAAACAAAGAGGCGATTTTTCACAATGAGGATATGGACAGTGATATAAACTTAACAGGGGGTCGAAACTTCCTTTATTCTCATTATTATTTTTAATTCATATAACAATAGTTCCTTTGTGCTTAACTCCAAGTATTAAATGCACCATCCACTTTTTCGATAACTGGTTAATATTACAATCAATTTCACTGGTATATTTATTTAAAATATTGAACATGATACAAAAAGTGGTTTCAGTCTTAATATGGTGGTTAACCAATCAAATAAAAAAGTTGCCTTGCCTGATCAAACTTCATTGACCCTGACCAAATATTGATCATTTATAGTCAATAACAATTTTCTCACTTTTTTGTATTACCGGTAATTAGATGTTTTTGCCTTATTAATTGTCTAATCTTTAGAACTGTTGCATTCAATGTCAGGTAAATGTTGCATTTGGACTTAGGTCAATGTTGTGGTTGGGGTCAAGGAAGGGACAGTCCACCTAAAGCTAATATACCAGTTTTTCATGGAGACTAGAGAGCTATTTGCCTCTACAGTTTCTTTTTTTTCTTTAGGGAACCATCTGTAAAATATCAGGGCCTGACTATTCTGTGCTTGTGCCGTCATCAATATTGGGAACAGGAGAAGCTGGTGTGTTCATTGTTAGGCACCTAAAATACACCTAAAACTCCAAGGTGGCCAGGAACAAAAGTTAGGAATTATGGCAGGGAAATCTGGTGTATACCAGGTGTACAAGAAGGCAGGGACTGTTCTGGCCCACCAGGGTCCACCTGCAATGATAATGCAGTGGATTGGATTGAATCTCGAAGGTTAAAGAGTAGGGTTAGGGTATGGTTTTGGGGTGATACGTTTTAGGAATAAAATCCTGGTGGCCTAAACAAAGGAACATAGATCTCCTGGAAGGGCGGACATTAATGTAAAACTACACATAGAATTATAAAATCAAGGTGACTGTTGTAATGTGTTTTAGGTGGAACAAGTCTAATAGGACAGAATTGGTTTTGCATAATATGGAGACTGATTGGGGGATGTTTGATGTTGGGAGTTGTTTCCAGGCTTTGCAGCAATATTAGTCACTGTGGAGGTGAAGGTCTTCACTTTTCTCACAATATACAGACCACAGAAGTGTGGCATGAAGGAGCCACATGTGCTTGTGTTCCATAACATCCATTCATGTGCACTCTTTATATAGTACATAACTAAATAGAGCATGCTAGCAAGATTGGTTTGCATTCTCTCCCCAGAACTTACATTAAGGGGCCTTGGACAATCAGCTGAGGAGAAGTGTTAGAAGCAGCATCAGTGCCATTATCCCAAAGAGTCCTCCGTGATCTGTGAAATAAGACAGATTCATTATCGTTATAAAATATATTTATTATTTTATTCAAATTACAACATGGTGTAATGGTTAGCCCCAATTCTCCTGAGCATTGAATATGCTTTATAGTCAAACCTATCTATCAATAAAAATTGTTTAGTAGATATGTGCACAACTATAAGAAAGGTAATTTGGGGATTGGGTGCCGAGTGCTAAAGGTTTAGATAACTTCTAAGAAGTAGCAAACAAAGCAGAATAGAGTTCTCCTTTAGAGGGACATAGTTATATCACCAGTTGTTAAGTAAATTGGGTTCTAGTTTAAGTTCTCATAATGAAGCAAAGCTGTAGTAATGATAGAAAAGTTGGAAAAAAAGAAAAAGAGCCAAGTTAGTAAATGAAAGAATTGGATAAGGTTCAGATAAGAGTTCCTAGGAGAAATATATGGACAAGTGAGTTTAAAGTAGGGCTCATATTTAAAAAAGAAGGAATTTAGAAGATTGGGCTAAAACAAGAGGAAGGGCCCATCACAGGTAATTATTAGCTGTAATGTTTAGTTGGAAATTGCAATGTGATGCTTGGAATTGGTATTGTGTCAAGAAGGAGTACATGTTCTTCTCATTGGAGCATCAGCCTTGCATCCTCATCCTAATACAACATCATACAACATTACTCATCTTAATTAAAACTTTTTTTTAAACTTTAATCACTATACTTTTTCCCTCTCAAGTAGCCGGTCCTTGGCAGGTTTTAACTCACATTTTCCACATTAATACTGGATCTGCGTTTAAATTGATATATATCCGTCAGGCTCCCAGGGGCCACTCAACAGCCTCGGGAACGATATCAATCCCGCATCTCCAAACCAAAGTTAACCACCTAACCCTCCATTAACCAAATTTTTGGAGACCCCATACCAAAGATGGCTCTCCACACTTTATAACCTTTACCTAAGGACACAAACCCCCTGTCCTTGCGCCTTACCAGAACCTTACCCAGAACCCTTAACACAGGGCGATGATCTCTTCTCCTGCAGACTGATACATTTCTGATCCCCTCCCTTCTCTTTCTTTATTTTATAAACTACCTTTAATCCCTCCCTTTGTTTTATTTAATAACCTATCCTGACCCCTCTATACTATCAGGCCACTCACACCCCCTTTATCCGAAAACCTATTGGCCTACCCCCCCAGCACCTATCTCCTCTTGTCGTAAGCTTCTAGGGCCCCACTTGAACTGATACCTGCCAGAGAAGGTGTAAAAATAAATCTCAGTATAAAATAGAGTTTAGTGAAAGTGTGATTTACAGGAATAGCAATGGAGAGTGAATGAAAGGCGAGTTTGTCCTGCTGGTGGGCTTGGAATGAATGTGTACCTGTCACTGTGCCTTGAGTATAGCACAGGATCATTTTAAAGTCAACCCATGACATCCAGAGGCCACCCCTTAACGGCTGCAATACAAAGAAAATTAATTTTCCTGAAATGGAGATTTATGATTGCACTAAAAATATATTATAATATACTACTTATAAACTCTCTTTAAAGTCTTTTTACTTACAAAGTGCAGGTTGTCCATTCCCGGATCCTTCACTAGGCGTCGACTCAGATGTGACAGATGTGATAGCTATAAACTTAACCGTAACAACTGAACTGTTTCCAACTTTATTGAGAGAACGCAGGGTGCCACCATTAATATACACTAGGTTTATGAAAGTCTGGTCTGCTGCTGCATTTATTTGTTCTGAGGTAAACGTAACATTGCTGCCTAAACCAACAAATAATAAAAATCCGCCAGTGATGACATTAGAATATCTGTACTCCTTAGTATTATTTGTGATAACATACACTGAAGCCAGCAGCTTTGGTTCAGGACAAGGGTCGATGTTAAGTTCTGTGCACCTAGTCACATTCTTCTGGGCTGTGATGAAAACACTAATGTTTGAGGACAATGAGATTGGCTGGGACACAATCTGTGTGGTTTCAAGCTGGGACATGGGCACTGAGACCTCAGAGTATACATCGTGGAAGTACACAGTCTTGGTTTGTGCCTGAGCTGTAAAGAAAACGTTAAGAGATTAGGAAACATGTTCCTTAAAATTTAGCTTTTACTTTTTAAGTTTATTTTCAATGTTACAGTATATTATTATTAATATTTTTATTATTATTGATAACCAGGATTTATATAGCACCAACATATTACGCAGCGCTGTAAATTAAATAGGGGTTGCAAATTAGAAAACAGATAGAGACAGTGACACAGGAGGAGAGAACCCTGCCCCAAAGAGCTTACAATCTAGTAAGTGGGGGGATTAACACACAATAGGATGGGAGATATTTAGTGGTGGGAAGTAGTGAGGGTTTCAAAAGACAGAAGAAGATGGGTAGCCAAGTTTGGAAAAATGGGTTTTGAGGGCTCTTTTAAATGAGCAAGAAAGTAGGAGCAAGCCGAATAGGACGAGGAAGACCATTCCAGAGAGTTGGGGCAGCTCTAGAGAAGTCTTGTATCCGTGCGTGTGATGAGGTTATGAGTGAAGAAGTCAATATTAGGTCATTGAAGGAGCGGAGAGAGCGGCAGGGGGAGTATATTTCTATCAGGGCTGAAAAGTAAGTGGGACAATAACTGTGGAGGGATTTGAAGGCAAAGCACAGGGGATTGAATTTGATTATCAGGTAAAATGGAAGCTAATAAAGGGAACTACAAATAGAAGCAGCGGGAGAGGAATGGTGGGAAGGATGGATGAGTCTGGCTGCAGCATTCGTAAAAGATTGTAGAGGAGAGAGTCGGGTTAGTGGAATACGAGAGAGGAGGAGGTGACAGTAGTTCAGATGAGAGATGATAAGAGCGTGTACAAGGAGTTTGGTGGTCTCAGGGGACAGGTAGGGGTGGATTTTGGAGATATTGCGTAGGTGAAAGTGATAGGATGTGGAAATGTTCTGAATATGGGGGGTGAATGAGAGGGCCGAGTCAAAGGTGACACCAAGACAACGTGCCTGAGGGGAGGGCCGAATAACAGTGTTGTTAACAGCTAGAAATATGTCTGGGAGAGATTTGGATTTTGAGGGGGGGGATGATGAGGAGTTCTGTTTTATCCAGGTTGAGTTTCAGGAATCGCTCAGACATCCATGGTGAGATGGCTGACAGGCAACATGAGACCTTATCCAGGACTGAGGGAGACAGGTCAGGGGTGGACAGATAGATTTCAGTGTCATCAGCATACAGATGGTACTGTAAGCCAAAGGAGGATATGAGCCTACCGAGAGAGGAGGTGTACAGAGAAAAGAGAACCGGTCCAAGGACTGACCCTTGGGGAACACCAACAGGAAGGAGAGTGGGGGAGGAGAAGTTACCATTGAAAGAAACATGAAAGGAGCGGTCAGACAGATAGAAAGCAAACCAAGAGAGAGCAGTGTCACTGATACCAATGGAGCGCATGATTTGTATTAGAAGGGGCTGATCAACAGTGTCAAAAGCAGAGGAAAGATCAAGAAGTATACTGTATATACCCCAGAGCTTTCAGCAATAGGAATATTGTGTCCCACCTGCTCTTTATACATTTAAGTGTGTCACTCATATTAGCACGTTCAGCTAGAAACTCTCCTGTACTGTCAATGAATAAGATCAACATTGAATGAATTTGAATTGAACTGAATGTCTATTACAAAGCAGCCTTGGCTGCCCTGCTCTGCTGAACGTTACTCCCTCTAAACTATGAATGGCTGTTTACCAAGGACTTAATTTCTCCTATTTCCTTTACACCAACCTAACATCTATTATGTCTCAGTTTTCCCCCACCAGATGCTAGCCCAGTGGCGCTGTTGGTCCTGAGCCCACTATGCTCCAACCACTATATTGTGGAACAAACGATGGTCACTGGCAAACTGTTCAGTATCCTATTAGGTAAGTGATTAAGCAGTACTTTGGAAATGCAAAAAAGTGTGTGACTATGCCTACAACACCCACAACCCCCAGAGTACACCACTTTGTAAAATATTATATAGGTGTCCAAAATTTTATGGCCTCTCGCCTATGAACAATAAAAAAAATGGTTGTCAATTTTACATCCTTGTAACTTCTTATAAATACTATGGAACTATCTATATCCCCTTGCTGAAAGTCTAGAAAGATTGTTTACCAGTTTGGTGGTAAATTGATAACAAAATTGGGTAAATGTGGCTTTTTTTTTTTTTAGGACATCTGGGTCCTAAAACAATATTCATACTTGAAATTTTGGTGCAAAAACACATTTTTTTGCCCAGGTTAGTTGATAAAGGTAATAACACCTCCCACATTTGCAGTTTATTAATTTGAGTCTTTTATATCTGTCGAAAATTCATCTCTAAAAAAAACTGTAGGTGCTGATATCCATTCCTTTTGAGATTGCAATATTCCTGACAGACACAACTTTTTTTTTAATTTTTGACCCAAAAGATTGCATTATTTTGAAATTGAATGCAATGAGAAAAAGTGGCAACTAATACCAACAATAGAAACATACTAAATATGTATATATATATATTAATAATATAAAAAAGCATTATCACTTAGAACCTTTTTGAATAACTACATTTTATAAACAACTAAAATAAAATTCCAGTTTACTGATGTATTTCTGAATGCTGCTGCAGCTACCAAAATACTGTAAATAACAGAAGGTAAGGTTAAAGAATTGTAAAATAATAAAATGTTTATGTTCAATGAATGAAAACATTTTATAAATGCATGTCTCTTACCAGCTACACCCAAACTCAGGAGAATGAAGACGGTGAGACCTCCATCCATTGTTGAAAGTTTTTCTGGGATTATCTTCTTTAGGAAAGTTAAGCAATGCATTGAGATCTCCTTAAATACACATTCAGACATGAACCCTCCCCCACCCCCTGTCATTGAATGTTTCTTATGAAGAAGTCTTTCGCAACTAACAGTCAATCTGAAACCTTTCTTGGAAATAATCAGGGCTAAGCAACACGTTATATAGGATACCAGCTTGGCAGCATTTTTTATCTTTCTGCAAAATTCTTTCTTTTAAGGACAATAGGGAGGAGATAATACAGTAAACATCATAAATGGGCCCCACTGAACAAGCTATGATCATAAATCAGATAATATAACATGTAAGGTGTAAAAAACATATAAAACACTTACAAAAAAGCAATATAAAACAAAAAAGCAATATAAAACAAAAAGATTAACTGGCATTCACCAGGAAGAGATAATGTAACATGCACAAGCAAGCAAGCTGGTAAGCTCTCAATCAAAGTCAAAATCAAGTGGATAAACCGATTTGATTAAAGGAGGTTCAAACTGAAGGACTCTTGGAAATTATTCTAAATCTTCATATCTATGGAATTCAGGGAGCAGAACTGGTATTGAAGAGAAAGGATTAGTAAGATAATAAACTGTCTGAATATGTCGCTACCCTATAAGAAGTACCACTGAGCTTTATTCCTCCAATATCCCTATGCCTTCAGATGGTGAAAAGGAAAGATTCCCAAGTGAATAAAGATCAAGTGGAGACACTATCTCGTACTTTTAGAAAGAGACATGCCTATTCACCTTGATGAAGAAGAAGGCAGTTTACTAGGAGAAGAGAAATGGGATGATGGCTGGATTACAGGATCCCTCCCCTCCCTCCCAAATAATGGCTTTAGGCACCCAAATGGAATTAGTCTGAAGACTGGGAGAAGTGGGCGAATTAAAAGCTGATAGGAAGTAAACATCATGAATGGGACCGACTGAACAAGCCATGATCATAAATCAAAAATTATTACTTGTGGCATAAAATAAATGTAAAACAAATAAAATAAACAATATAAAACAAAAGGTGAGCCAAATGGAACCAGTCTGAAGACTGGGAGATTTAAAAGAAGATAGGAAGTGAAGTGCCAAAATTTGTGAAGTGGAACCATCTGGCCCCAAAGATTTGCTACATTGTTTTTTTGATACCTCTAATAAACTCCTCCCACGTGAATGGAGAGTCCCTAGTTTGCCTCCCTAAGACACCCAGCTGAAGGGGTTTACAGGTAAAAAAGTAATCTTGAATTTCGGTCTTATCCACAATGGCCCTGAGGTATCAGAAGAAGATTTTAGGACTTTATAATTTTAAATAAAAGGAGATAATGGCCCCATAATGCCCCATGTAGTATATTTTCAGATTTCAGTATTATCTTGCGTAATGAATACCCAAAAGTAGATTTAAAATGGAATTTGACCACCAATTAACGTAAAGAAAAGAGTGTAGTAAAGCATAAAGACCAAGGGAACAGTCCCGTAAGGTAGGGGCCCAATGAAAAGGTGAAAGAAGCAACCATGGTAAAGGTGCAATTACGCCAAGCAACTAGGAAATTCAGTAAAGTGGGACAATAAACGGGTACAATAAGGGTCGTTCAGTGAGATAACCAACCAAGGAAAGGGTAGTGATTGGTGGGGCAACTAAGGGCATGTTTAGTAAAGTGGAGCAACCAAGAGAAGGTTTCACTAGAAAAGGGAGACTATGGGAAGGTTGCAGTTAACTAGGGAGATGAAGAAGAGGGGCGGTTTGGTGGAAAGACCTAGGGGAGAGTGCAGTAACATTGTACATCCAATGTAAGGATTCTGTACCACAGAAGACTGGGAGAAAGTTGCAATAAGGCAGAGGGACCATGGAAAGGACACGACAGAAGGGTGCAGTAATATGGGACAACCAAAGTAAGGGTGCAGTAGAGGGAACTACAAACTGATGTGTGCAGCAAGAAAGAGAAAACAAGTAGTGGCCCTTATTTACATTTTTACTGCATCCCATCCCATTGTAGATTATAGATTCATCTAATTTCTTCATCTCAGAAAATGACTATGTTATAATGTGGCTTCATGTTATTAATGGGATATATTAAACTGAGGAATAAAACCAAGAAATTGATGCCATTGAGGAAGCTGACAATTGTAGGTGTTTACCAAGATTCACTTGGGATTTCCACATACTTAATCCCAGTACATGAATACATTCCTGTAAGCCTAATTATTGGCCTTCATGTAGTATTTACATAATAAAGAATTGGGATTTCCACTCCTTTATTTTATTGGCGCTTTATTGAGTTGAAATAAGGACTACAAGATAAAGAATAAAAGGTATCATAGATACAGAGTCTGTTTGTGTGAGCCGCTTTCAAGTCCTCCACTTTGCAAAAGTTATAAAACAAATACAGAAGTTCAGTTATAGGTAACAAAGAAAACTATTTATTATGCATTTTACATGATGTACATGCAGTAACTATTTGAAGGGTGATGTGAGAAACTTTGATACCAACACTTTTTACCATTGTACAATATACATGGATTGCCTGTTTCAATACCTTTGAGCACGGACTTGATGGGCTTCTCCTATGTTTCGTGAGATAGCAGCTTTTTGCAAGTTTTTATTCTTTTTAATTTTGCATACAGATTGAACTCAATAGACATGAGTTTACTTGCAATCTGATAATGTAAGGCAATGTGAAAATACACATTATGGGTCTGATGTAATAAAGCTCTCAAAGACTGGAGAAGATAGATCAGGGGTGTCAAACTCAAATACACAGAGGGACGAATTTACAAACTTAGACCAAGTTGCGGGACAAACTTGAAATTTATTGAAAAAATTGAGGAAGTTTTTCTTTCTCATTAGATATAAAACATTTTCATATGGAAATAAAGAGCTTACCATTGAGTCTGGAACAAGCCTATAATAGAGAAAGATTCCTAATTTTTTTTTTTTATTTTATTTATGCCTCTTTCTCTATTTGCTTATGAATGTTAACAGAGGAGGAGGCGCTTGCGTCTTGACTGACCGTGGAGGATGCTTATAAAATGACTGCCTGCGCTAAATTTGAAGCCCCTGTAACACCAAAAGACTCCTGGCACCTCCCATGTGTAGCTGCGGGGGAGTGCTGGAAATGCCAGAAATGGCCAATGCGGGGCTAAATCTTATAAGTGGCTGGAACTCCCTCTTCACTAAAATAGCATTGCTACTATTTATTGCATTATTGCATTCAATACAGTTATTTTGTATTGAATGCAATAAAATGGATTTTGACTTTCCCGCCCCGCCTGGCCGGGACGTGCACACGCACCAACCTCACCGGAAACTCTGCGGTGACTCATCGGAGCAAAAGCAGGAAGAAGAAAGAAGACGGAGATTGCGACGCTGGATGGCGCAGGACCCCGGCGGATCAGGTAAGTGCTCTATTTACTAACCTTCCCTAGGTGTTCCAACCCCGAGAGTGGCTTGGGGTTACCACTTGTAGTAACTTTTTTCTACCCTGAGTCACTCTCGGGGTTACCCCTAGGGAGGTTAATAAAGATCCACAAGATCCAATACAGGTTTGCTGGATCACCCAGATTCTCCCATTATAGACAATCTTCTCCAGTCTTGGAGGGCTTTAATAAATCACCCTCAGTGTGTGCATTATACCAAAGAAAGGAGATTAAGTGGCTTGATGAACAAGTTGATTTTCCATACCATCTCAATCTTCTATCATTCTCTTTTATAGGGTTTGATGAGGTAAGGTCATGTATGGTCTGTAGGTGTACCCCTGGTCTCTATGCCATAAATCTGCCACATTTTTCTGTAACATTTTTATGTTTGGATGGAGTATTCGTGTCTCTTTAGGAAATGGACGCAATACATCTGATGAAGCAAACAGAGCTCAGATGAGATTTCAGAAGAACACATGATTACCAAACACGGATAGAACATATATATAGGTAGGATGTGTTAATAGGATAACTGTAAATGTGCAAATACAAAAAAGTGTGGTGGGACTCCATCTGTCTACTGACCTCAGTGTGTCTCCAGTGATGGCAATACACAATACTATCTGGTTCCATATTCAGAACTTATTCCATTTTTTTCATCCTGTTCATACTAAGCAACATTCAAGGACTCTGTTTCACTCTTTACTGTTGGTTGAGTAACCAGGACATTGATTTATTAATCATTAAGACATATACACACTCTTGCTTTGTACTTGTTGGCTCTCCCCATCCCCTGAGGAAGCCTAACCAGCGAAACACGTGGGAACTCGAGATCCAGTTTACTTACTGAATACACCATATAGTTTGATATTGTACTTCATTGTCCTTGAATACTATACTTTGGATACTTTTCCTGTTATCTGTTTAGTAACATGTCCTATGGACCCCACAAAGCATTGTGAGGATAGAGATATCGTCAATTTCTTGTGAAATGAATATTATATAGTCACATGATCATTGTTAAAACATATTTGCCTAGAAAACCCCTTGACTAGTGTAGATAAGATAAAACCCCCGAACCCACTACCTACTTAACTTACCACCCTTACCTTATGAAATAACCACACCATTGTTTTGGATTTAAATTGGCCATAGCAGCCCTTTATTTATAAAACCATTCTTATAACAAGTTAACATTTTACATTTTCACCTTTTAACATTTGTAAACAGTTAATAACACAGAGTTGCAGGTCCCTGCAAGTACTAACACCCCCCAATCAGATTGCGTTACTGTGTATACTTCCGTTTTCTGGCCCCCCGCCGCTATACCACCGGCTCAGGGACAACAGTACCAGCATTCGCATTCCCCTTGGCCTCCCTGACAACCAAGTGTCACCTGAGGCTCTACTTAAACAGGAACTCCATACCTCTGATGGGTTCCACCCCCTTTTTTCCTTACACCTATCCTTCCCCACTTTGACCTGCAACCCCGCCGCCATGACACACAATCCCCATACCCAGTGGCCCTCATATTTAAAACAAAAGCAAACCAGACAACAAGAGGGGAGGGGGGGTGGGCAATTGTTCCACTCTGTTCGTCTTTTACCGCAACTGCTTTCCCCCTTTCTTGCCCCATGCTTTTATTCATTGGCCCTTGACCCCTCCTCCCACTTAACCCCTCCTCATCACTCCACGCTGCTTGACCACCCCTTACTCAAATTATCTCGTTTGTTCTGGAATTTTCCTTCTCACCCCTGTCATGAGAACCTTCGCCTTTTTTATTTCTTTTGTCTTGCTCAAGGCCTACTTATTTCCCCTTGTTTCTTTCCTTGTTTTGTTACATGATCTGAAAATGATTGTATTCTGCCTGTCTATGAAGAGTCACACATCTCTTACTATTCTTCCTGCTCACAAAGGACAGGTTCACTAAGCATAGCAATATTATACAATTGCTGCGAGTATCCTGGATGTGTCTACGACTATACAAGCAAATTGCTTGGTTACCTTTATTTTGAAACCTACAAGACCCACAATCATATCATGATCACAATCTGAAGTCATAATACTTTGTGACACTAATTCCAGGAATGGTTCATTGTGTAAATGTAAATGAGTGTTTTCTAAAACAAGGAGAACAAAAGAACGAGAGAATATTTTTCAGTTTATTATTTTGCTGCACCATAGTCACAAAGCACATAATTATATTGTTTTATTTAAATGAAATCTGATATACAAAACTATTTCGGTATTGTAGGAATGTAATAATCAGCGAGTATCTCTTGATTGCAGAGAATGTTTTGTAGTCTGCAAGTAGAAATTACAAAAATATTGTAAATGAACAAATGAAACAATAACTATTTGTTTGATAAATATAAGAAGTGTAAATCACAATAGTAGTGGGGTTGTGGTGCTTTTATCACTTCCTCATGCCAGGGAACAGCTGCTTTTAGGGAGACGTGACTTGGTTGCTTTTTATGACAGCCCCAAAGGGAATAAATAGGGGGTGGCAGTGAGTGGTACCAGTACCTGCCCTTAAAGTGGAACTGGGCCAAAAACCTGCACAATAATATTAAACTTTATATACACAGTGTCACATTACGCATCTCTGTACATCAAATAGGGGTTGCAAGTGACAAACCTGCTACAAATGAGGACACAAGACGAGAGGACCCTTCCCAATAGAGCTTACAAAGAGGACATCTAAAATCCTGTAATAATTAAAGGGGACCTGTCACTGAAAAAACTTAGACAAAGTTGTGGGCCAACCTTTAAATTTAATGAAAGAATTGAGAAAGTGTTTCCTTCTCGTTAGATATAAAAAACCTTTTTCATATGGAAGCAAAGAGGTTTTGCTTCACATTCAATCTAGAACAAACCTATATTAGAGAAAGAGACATAAGAATTCTTTAAAATTTTATTTAAGAAAACATCTTATGCCTCTTTTCTCTATTTGTAGCCTTCTGAGTTAAATTTCAATGGTAACCTTTTTGCACAGGCTAACAATATTAATAACAATATTCTTCTATGAAAATCCAACTATTCAAGTCCATGCCTTGGAGTAGCAAGGAAAAGTACAGCTGAGGGGGAGTGCTGGAAATGCCAGGCGCTGCCAATGCGAAACTAAATCTTATGAGTGGCCCGCCGCTGGGACCCCTTCTTCATTGAAATAGCCCCGCTACTAAAATTTCCGGCATTACTTGCGTCTATAAAACAGTCCAATGCGGGGCCAGGCATAGGCAGAGAGCCCGCTGGACTATAGACGCAAGTGATGCCGAGAATTGTAGTAGCGGCTATTTCAATGAGGCGGCAGGCCAGCTGCAGTTCATATTTAGGATTCCTTTGGGAGCAAAAAAAAAGGATGCCGCAAGCCAGAGTTTGACATCCATGCTTTAGACAATAATTTTCTTTGCATTTCCTTGCATTCATCAAGTTAGGAAACCTGGTTCCATTTTAAATACCCAAATTCATTGCTGCAAACAAGAAAGCCACTTTAAACCACCATCAGTCACCTGTAATGATATTTGTTGTCTTTTTATACATGACTTGTTTGCACAGAGAGCATAAAATTATCACAATGGGTAGAGGTAATGTCATCCCTTTCTACTGTCATGATTTGGCCTGATATGTACCAGGACAATGGTGTTGCCATTCATTTACACAGATAACTAATGGAACTTACAGTAGTTTCGGCTGAGCAGAAGTGTTGGGAGTAGAGCAAGTGAAATTATTCCTTGGTACCTGAAAAGAAAAGGCAGAAACAATTCTGAGAGACAAGCGTTATAATATCCATTAGGTAATCTCACCTTTGGCACTCGATTTTGCACAAAGCAAAACTATTTAACACATTTATTTACCAGACCCCATGTTTCTCCAGCATCCTGGCCACACTCCCCTCTCTTTGCTATGCAGTACACCTTGGTTCCTGGTCAAGTCTTGTGTACTTTCTTTCCATACCCATATCCTCTCCATGGCCCATGGTTTTCCCACTCCCTGGACCCATTTCTTCTCCTTCGCTTCCTCATAACCATGGTTCCCCAGCCCCCTAACCATCATTTCTCCCCTCCTTATTCTGCAGGACCCTTCTCTCTGAGCTGCATGGTTTCCCAAATTTCTGGTCATACATTTCCCCCCCTCTCCTCTGCAGCACACCTTATCTCCAGGCCACAAGGTTTTCTTGGCTTCCCAAACAAATTTCCTCTCCCTTCTTCTGTGCAAAACACCCCATGGTTTGTAGGCTCCTTGGCTGAACTTCTCTTTTTTTCTGGTCCGCAAGGTTTTTCGGCTTCCAGGACCCATACCCCAACCCTCTCCTATACAGCACCCCTCACTTTCTTCAGCCTACAAAGTTCACCAGCTCTTTGGCAGCATCCCCTCACCCCTCTGTTTTACCTCCTTTCTGGCCAAATGGTTCCCAGTTTCACAGTTCTGCTACTTAGCCTCCTTTACTCAATGAGCCAGTGAGCCTATGCTAAGTAGAAGCAAGGGATTGATCTGAATCTTTGTCCCCTACAATACCACTGTATGCCATAGTGCTCGAATAGGCTTCTGGGTTACCTCCAGATGGGTGCAAATATACAAACAGAAGTCCACAAACCCTAGTTTGAGAAAAACTTGCATAGAGTAAGATAGATTTAAAGTACAACTCCATAAGAAAATGAAAATTTCCTTTTTGATGTTACTTAGCGAATGCAATCAATAATTTGCATGTACAACCATTCATCACATTACATGGAAATAAATACATAATAAAAAGATAAAATAAAAACAATTGTTCCTGTCACATTCGCTTTCCATCTAAAGATTTCCTCAAAAAAATACAGTACACTTTTGTTTCCACTATTTAGTGTGATGGCCTCCTTTATTCAACCCAACTTTCTATGAACCCAGGTCATCAAGGTCCTGTCCCAGTT
Organism: Pyxicephalus adspersus; assembly: GCF_032062135.1. NCBI lineage: Eukaryota > Metazoa > Chordata > Amphibia > Anura > Pyxicephalidae > Pyxicephalus > Pyxicephalus adspersus. The sequence goes on from NC_092871.1 coordinate 12,025,174, forward strand.
CTTTGATTTGGCAAGTAAATGAGAGGTAACATGGTCAATGTAGCAAACCCAGAATGGATTTCTTTAAAAACAATTGCTATGATTTGGCAAATATTTTTATTCCTGGACCAGATCCATTGAAGGTTTGAAGGACCATCCAGGTTCTCCCATGATGACATATCTTCTCCAGTCTTCCAGAGCTTTAATAAATCAGGCCTATTATGTATTAATATTTATAAAGCTGCTTTTTTATCTGCCTGGAGCTCAGCTTTGACATTTCTATCATTTTTTTTATTTCTATCTGATCACATTGGGGAGATTTTGAAAACGTATCCTTAATATCAACCCCAATACTTCAGTTCACCCCAATGCTCTCTCTTTAACGCTATTCCAAAGTGTCAGATGATGAGAGCTTCCAGAATGGTTAGTGACTCAAGTACTAGATTACAAAAGGCCAGACAAGATGAGCATCACATTCCAGGAAAGCAGATATCCTAAAGTATTACTCAAAAAAGCATAAGACAACAACTAACACAAGATATTACACAAACAGTTAAAAGGATTTAACAATAATGCCGTTGTACCTCTTCTCTAAAACAATCTGCTCTGAGGTGTGGAAACATTGGCACATGATAGAAGAGAATTACCTGAACAACACTGTGTCATACAGGAAATGCTGCAGAATAAGAAAATAGTAAGGGCAGCATAATAAAGAAGAATACTACTTACTTTCCGAGGTTCTAAAAAACAGACTGTTATGTTTGCCTTCCTTGTATGAATTTATTTTAACTTGAACAAATGTGAGACCGTAACACATCAACATATTAGTTGTACCTACACCAATACCAATGTCTACATGTCTCATGTATGTATATATGTCTTGTTGTATACATAATAATAGAGTCCCTTTATAAAACCATGAATCTACCATTCACCAAAAATGTTTTGGATGGTCATTCGATCATTTTCATTTTATTTACACAGACCTGGAAAATTCTCCACCAAAAATGTTTAGTGAAGGTCAGATTTTCTCCTTTCTAAATTACCCCAATATGTCCTGTGGACAAAGTAAAGTTCGAAATATACCTTAGACAGGCAGAATAGCAAGACAAAAATATCCAAAATAAAACAATCAAAGTGGGCTGCTATTAGGTATTTTGTTAGCAATCTGCAAAGTTTTCCAGAAGTGAAGATAAAATGTACCCAGAGAGGGATATAGAAAAAAAATTAAAAATAGGTTGAATGGACTTGCTTAAGAGTTTATATTCATATATAGAGTATATATATAATAAATATTACTGCTCTCTCAATTTTGCAATATATGTTGCATTATGTTAAAATCATGTTAAAGATGAGTAAAAAAATAAAAATCTTTCAATTCTCTATAAAAGATTTTTTAATTTGATTTTTTCACTTATCTGCTGATTGTGATGTATTGCAATAAAGTAATGTTTTTTTTATTTGGAGTACTACAATATAATTACATATATATATATATAAGTTATATATATTGGAAAATATATTTGAGTCAAAGCTTCAATGTTTGTAAATACATTTCTTTAGTTTGTCATCTGTAATGAACTATGTAGCAATGTTTGTCTGTTTGTACAATTCTTACACAACAAAACTGGAAATTGCACCTATGGATGGTAAATGAAATCACATAATGAAGACAGAAGTGTTGTTTTCTTAGTGTTGGTCAATTGTTCCTCTGTTTGGCTCAAGGTACACATCTGATTGTGTGTGTCCACACTTATTTTTTTATTTGTATAGTGTCAACTTGATTGGCCCCTGAACTGGATCAGATGAAGGATCCTACAATGTTATGTTCCTATTGTATGTCTTCTATGGGAGTTGATCACTGAATACAAATTGTTTCTTTGCCTAAAAAAAAGCCCTGCTGTCTCACATCCATCTTATATATGGGTATATGGGGTTGGCACTATGCCTATAAAGGAAATAGGATTATTCTTACCCAATACGTATCCACTATCACATCCTCCTTCCTCTTTCTCTATTCTAAATCCAAACCAAAGTGAGATCATTACCTGTTCATGGCAGGTCACCGCTGCTCGCTGTGTATAAGACTCACTGGGAAAGCTACCAGGGCTTGTAAAGCTACGTACACACTTCCAATTATTATGGTTGGAAAACGAACGACTAACGATCCTGCACGATATCTACGAACGATCGTATAGCACCGATCCTGCACATAGAGATAACGACACGATCGTTCGTAGATATTGTACACACAATAGATACGATCGTTTGAACGATAGAGGAACTATGTGCACGACAGGAAAGTGAACGAATGTTCGTTCATTACGCATGCTCAGCCCATGGACGATCAACGAACGACCGTACACACGAACGATGTTCAACGATCGTCGCCCAATCCGATCCGCCGGTCCGGTCGTTCGTTTCCAACAACTTTCCTCGTTCGTCGGCGTCGTTGGTTACTTTTTTACGAAGGATTTTTTGCCCAATCGATCGTTCGTCGTTCGATTGGAACGATAAAAATTGGAAGTATGTACGCACCTTAAGTTCATCACCAAATTTACAAGGTTGGCATAAGTCTTCTTTGTTATGGTCTAGCCCAAGTCTGGCTTGTAAATCCATTGTTTGGCTGAAGCCTGGCACAAGTCTGGCTTGTAAGACTATTGTATTGCATTGTCTGGCACAAGTCTGGCTTTTAAGCCCATTGTTTGGAATTGTTTGGCACAAGTCTGGCTTGTAAGTACCGGTATATTGTTTGGAATAGTTTGGCTCAAGTCTGGCTTGTAAGTCTATTGTACTGCATTGTCTGAAACAAGTCTGGCTTGTAAGCCCATTGTTTGACATTATCTAGTACAAGTCTGGCTTGTAGGTCCATTGTCAGAGAAAGTAGAAAGTACCATTCTCAATGAATGATAATCGTAGGGTCATAAACCTTTTACACATGTAGAAGGGAAAAACATTCCAATACAAATAAATTCTGCAGCTACATCAAGTTTTATATAAATGACATCTAATCATGACAGCACATAATACTGATGGGCAGTGCAAACAGTGGTCTCCCAATGAGTCTCGATGTTTAGCACCTGACCAGCCTTTTGAGAGTCCTATCTGCTATGCTGGCTCCAAATGAACAAGCATTTTAATATTTGACATCAGATAACAGCTTCTTTACTGCGAGCACTGTTTCTGGGCATGAAGAAGTAGTAACCGCACCTCAGTCTTACTAGACTAAACAACAAAATACAGTATGTACATACACTATAGGGAAACAATAATCGTCAGGCACCCTGGAAGATAAACCCCCTTGAAGCAGTTCTCAGTGTAACAAAACAATAGGATTTATTTTTTTATTTTTTCAGTTTTAGGATTTAGCACTGTTATCTTCTCTATTCGTATGATCCAATTTAGTAAATTGTTAGCTGTGCAGACATTTATTTTAAACAGTGTTAGGAGAGGAACAACCAATGTGCAAAAAAACATCATTGCCCAATGTTTTCTTGCCAATTGGTTTACAATCTTTGGCTTACAAGCTAACAAGCTAGCCCGGTTCCGTTCCCCATAAGACGATTACTTGCCGTAATGAGCAAGCTAACTTTCGAATACATTGTAAACAAAGTAAAGGTAAAGTATACAAAAGAAAGGTTTGAAGGTTAATCTAACAAAGAAATAAATAAGATTGTTACCATCATTTCAGACAGGTGATTATATACACCATTGTGTATTCAATAGAAAACAAGAAGGATGTTTCTCAATACTTAGCCATAAGAAAAAGTTATGTCCTAAAAAGGAGTCCAATTGAACATAGAATGTGAGATTATTTTACAAAAGAAGGAATGTATGCCATACATTGTACTTCCATAATCCAAGAGAAAATATTTTCCTATATTTTGTTAAATTAACCCTAAAACCTTTATTTTGCATACTTTATTTTTACTTGGTTTTCGTGTATTTTTATATGGTTAACAACAATTTAATGTATTTTTATAATTATATTCGATATGAACACTGCAATATCCTTTTTGTAACAGCAATACTTATATGTCTCTACCTCTCCTGAGGAAGACAACTTCAGCTTCAAACATATTTCCAGTATATCGCTACTATTGTCCACTCAGGAACTGGGCTACAGGACAACAAAATAAGAACTTTGTATAGCATAGGCTAGGCTACCAACCTTTAACCACCTAGCCGTTAAGCCCGACCTTCGTACGGGCAAAAAAAAACGGCTAGGATAGTTAACCCCAAGATTTTTCCCATCCATACTTACCTGGTCCCCCTGTGCTCATCCAAAAGGTCTACAATTTAAAAAAAAAATTTCATGAAAAACAGTGGATCACTTTTGGTACAGAAATCTAGACCTCAGTGTAACGCTCAGGAGGTTAAGTGGGCAACAAACAAATATTATTTAATGGATACAATTATTTTTTATGTTTAGCATACCAATGGAATATTTCATGACTGCTATGTGACATATACAATACATTGTTATTTGCCAAAAAACATTCTTCTTTCTTTTCTCTTGTTAGTTCTAATTGAATAACACTAAACGGTTGGCATAAAACTCTCTCTAGGGAAGGAACCCCCACCAAACCTACTGTTAGATTCAATTAATATGTCAAATGCAAATTATTATAGGCTGCTAATAGCAGCTCAGATCTGGACCTGATCAGTCCTAGCAGCTACAGAGATAGCAAAAAGCTCAGTAGAAGAGGTACATAAGAGCTACATCCCTAAAGGTTAAATAGATTAAAAATGTGGATTTATTTTTTAAGGTCAAACCGCTCATAGTTGACATTTCAGCTGCTGTAAGCTGGAACAGCTCACTGGCTGCTTTTGAGGACAACAAAATATGAATTAACAACCACTTATACCTAAGTATTCATTTAAAAAAATAATTATATGTTTGAGGTTAAAGTACAGAAGATCTTGGTTGTAATATTGTGACGTTTCCAAGTAAAAACTTTTGTGCATGTAATAACTCCAGAGGAAGCTGCTATATGTCCATGAAACGTGTTGAGTAGAATAATAATATTAAAAATATGATGTTATCTACATATAAATGTGAACCAGTGATTCAGTTAGGAATCTCAATTGGAACAACCTATGTGGATGTAACAAAAAATATTTTATGTGGTTGTATTTTGTTAAAAAAGTATATGTTTTTATGGATTAAATACCATTGTAATTAAGTATATATAGATTTTAATATCATTTTTTTTATTTTAATATCAATATATAATCATTTGGTTATTACTTTGAAGATATATGCCTTTAAAATCTAATGTGGTATCCTTTGTTTTCTTGATAAATACTTGAGGCCTGGCATTGGTATGGTATTGGTAAAGGTCGTGTCTGGTTTTTGACAGTACACCGTTCATTAATCCAAGACCCATTAATAAAGCATGGGTCTGGGACATATCGCTATACAAATTTGAGCAGAAATGCTATCTTAGCATTTATGCAGTTATAGTACAAATATAGTAATATATCATAATTTTTTGTAATTTAGTAAACTTAGTCTCTACTTACCGCTGAAGAAGCCGAAGGGTGAAACACATCAGGAATTGAGACATTATCAAACTCAGATAGCATTTTGTATATATCCCAGCATTACCTTCTATCAGAGACTCTATTCCGGATACATAAGGTATATCGGCCACCTGAAGAACTGCCCCTCCTAATGTGATAATTCCTTTTATTCTTTATATACGTTATACTTAGTATTGTCCTTATTTTTGTGCATTATATTTATACGATCCATACACTTTAGTTTAACTGTTCTTTGTTACATGTTTTTGCATTAAATTGAAAAACCAATAAAAAAATTATTGAAACAGAGATACATCCCAGACCCAAGCTTTTTTATTGGGTCTTGGATTAATGAGCAGTGCCCTGTCAAAAACCTGAAATGACCTGTGTTCTGTTGTTTTGTTTTTTGCTTTATATTATACTTACCTAATTTCCCAAAAAAAAAACATTCTCTTCAATTATTTTTTACTTAATTTATATATGTATACATTAGGGGTTGGGTACCACTTATAAAACTAGAAGAGGAGGAATACCCATCTATTTAATTTATTTTGTTATTTGTTTTTGATGAGCGTTTAGGGTATATATAGTTGTAGTCCCATCACTGTCGCTAATGTGAGAAAAATAAGTCCCATTGTTGGTGTCAGTGAAATAAAATGTACTCTTCATCCTTGGTATTAATAGGGTCAGAAAAGGGCGATTGTTGGTCTAAGTAAGACTAAACAGAGCCCATTGATGGTGTTGATGGGATAAACTAACACTAACCCAATGTTGGTGTTAATGGAGGTAAATTAAATCTCAAATTGTTGGTGCCATTAGGATAAAACAAGCCAATGATTGAAGTTAGTTGGTAAAATAAAACCCAAATTGATGTTGCTCATTGGGAGGAAAATGAACCACAGATTGGGTCCAAGAGTGTCTTATATACTGTGAGTGCTAAGTGTTTTATTTTGCAAAGTGTCCTGAATAAGAGGGGCCGCCTGCAGGACTCAGATATGGCAAGACAGTGTCCAAACCCCTATGATTGTGCCAGAGGATCTACAGGACCCTTAATTATGGTAAGCTTTGAGCCTGGAGTTGGGCTTTATTTAAAAAGCTGAGCTTCAGACAGATATAAATGTTATTGCAGCTCTGTTTTATTAATACATCACTAAATTAAGTTTTTTTTTTAAGCAAGCAGTGTTGGTACTAGTATTTGACCTGATATTAGCCTCTTGAAGTCCTCCATACAGCTGATCCCATGCACAAAGAAGCAGCCAAAAGCCTTGACATGTAAATTAGTGCTCATAAAGATATTTGATCTTTGTAATTAGCCGTGTGCTTGGAATCCAGAACATATGTCAAATATGATATATAAAATGCAAATTCAATAGTGAATTTGATCTTCAAAGACTACTTACGTGGTGTGGGTTGTTCGCTGAACACTTCATGATTCTGTGCTTCGGTGGTGACAGTCTGAAAAATAACTGAAACCAATGTAGCATTGCCACTTTTCTGAAGGCTTTGTATGGTGGTTGTTTTGCTATCATATAAGCAATCTATATATAGCCTGGCAGTGCCATTTTCTGCCTTAAGTGGTGTAGTAGAAAAAACAATATTCATTCCAATACCGATTGTCAGCCAGAGACTTCCAGTGACATTGATGGAGTAGACATGCCTTATCCCGTAACTTGTGTACACTACGATGGAAAAGACCAGCTTTGGATCAGGGCAGGAGATCTTTGCCTTGTTGGAGCCAGCATTTGCAGGAGTATTACATATTGTTGCGTTGTTCTCAGCTGTAATGGAAACCAGAAGTGGATATTGTTGGGAAAGCTCCATTGGTGATGATACAATCACTGTGGTTCCAAGCTGGGATTGGGGTACCAAGACTTGGGTGCGTAGAACATTGACAATTGGATAGGGCTCTTCAGTCTGAACTGTAGAGAGAAAACAGAGTACTTTTCTGGAAATACTGCAATCGTCAGCCTCTATTAGGACGTATGATGTGTGCCTGGGCTCAAAGTCCCATGTATAGTCATCCAATAATAAATTGATTCTATGCTGGTCACACTCAAATTATAACCTTTATGTAAATTATAATTTGTCAAGCCAACTTTATCATTTCAAGGTTTTTTTTTTTTTTACCTAGAGTGTATCTAAAGAATAAAATGTAACATATAGCATCATGCCTGGGGTTAGATATGGTGGCTAAATGAATTCCCAGTAAATACCTTTCCCACTCGGAGAGAGGGTACACTTTCATTAGTGAAACTTGGTGATCCAGCAAACCTAGAATGGATCTGGCCCTGAATTAAAAAGATTTGCTAACAAATAATTAATACCTGTTATGAAATCCATTACAAGTTTGCTGGATCCCTTTCTGTCCCTTGAGTAGAGTAATTTCACCTAAATACATAGATTTTAAATCTGCAAAGTACAAATCTGTGCCTATATCCAATAACAAAGACTTACCCATCACACATAAGCCCAGCAGAATGATGATTTTTAGTCCTTCATCCATCTTTTTGCCTTCGGTGCAGACTATCCTCTCCAAAATTACTTTGTGGCCAAGTGAATACCATTTAAATAGTTATATCAAGAGGGACATATGCCAGTAAACCAGATTTACAAAGGTTACTGATAACACGTTCTATTCCAATCAATATAGAGTGAATGTTTTTATTGTGCCCTTTGCAAATCCTCCATTTACCTTTCTGGGTAAAATAGTCCAGGTACTGGAAAGGTAGGTAAACAACACTTTCACACAGTAAATGCTTGAGAAAACTATTCAGCGTATGACATCCTAATATTATAGTGGTTGTAGTGTAGAATCTTGGAGGTGGACTGGAATTTTTTAGAAAAACTAACTTTCTTACTAAGAAAAATAGAACTCTGTTGCACTAATGATGATGATTGTAGGGCCATTTGGGGTTATGAATGGTCAGATTTCAAAGTGAATTATAAGGCCAAATCTATGAGCACACCACCATGCATATTGTTGCTAGCAGAAGGAAGTACTCAGCATTTCATGCCACCTTTTTGTTCTGTAAATGTTTTACCCTGATTGATTGTTATGTCAGATATGATAAATGATAGTTATATGATTATTGATAAGTTTAGTATACAAAGGGAGACAACACAAAGTTTTGCAAGTACAATTCAACACTGTAATACTGAATTAAATAAAGGCAGATAGATGTAACAAGACAACAACAAAAGAGATATACCAAAAGAAACTTATAAAAGCTATAAAAATCAGTTGCAGTTCTGATATGACGGCTTTGCAGATGACCACCGACATGTTCCATAGCATAAGTTCAGGTGAAGAATGCAGATTAAGTTGAGCTGCCTTTTAAATTCTACAAGAAATGAGACAATGGTCAGTGCTTGGCCTAATGCTGGCCAATGATCATACCTAACCAGTATATTACCTTTAATGGATGTCAGCTAAAGGATTGCATTCCTCTATGATGACCTTATGTAAAGTGTATATATGTTGGTGAGACATTACTGATATTAAATAAAAATCGTGACTGACTGGTTTAGTTGACTGTAACCCAGCTGAACATTTGCGATATTTACTAGACACTATAACCATAAGTCAGACCAGATCCCTAGACATCAGTGCCCATCCCCACTAAAGTTGTCCATTCACATGGAAACTTCCTGGTAATTTCAACCACTTTTAATTGTGCTGGAACTAACATCCCAAGCAATAAAACTGAGAAATTGGTGGTTTTAACTGCAAGAGATTATATTTGCCATCATTTTTATTTCTATTTTTCCAACAACCTGACTTGAGACATCAATTAAATTCACGTGGTCCATCAAATTCAAGGGTGGTAGGTTGTTTGTTATAGACAACCACTTTACATTTTTTTGATTAAATCAATCGAATAGAAATTGAAATTGCCTGTGTAAGGCTCTGGTTCAGCACCAGTCCTGGAATCTAACACATTTTCATCTATAGCAAGCATCTGCTCAGACTCAGTAGGCTAGTTACCCCATCCTAGCTTCCTGGCATTTGTGCGCCAGAGATGGTACCTGGGTAAGAACTAACAGAGGACCAGGAGTACACAGATAATGCAGATCAAAAGATTCAAGAAGAAGCAAAACTAGAATACAGACCCAGAAGTCATACACAGGCATTTAGCAAGACCATTGGTAAGACCATTTACAGCTAACGGGAAACTGTGGATGCCGTAGACTGCAGAGCAGTGGTCTGACAGTTATTTGCTTGATCTCTATTTCTGCTGTAAGTGACACAATCTGAGGAAATAAATCAGAAATTGAAAAATTTAGGCCACACTGATGCCCCAGTTTAATAAATCTCAACCAACACATACAACCCTGGTATAAGGCGTACGGTAATGCTATGAATATGTTTGGTAATCATAGCCATTCTTCATAAAATGATCAATAAACCTGTGGTATTATGTAGGCTGTCATAGTGACCGCATCTAACTCTTATTTGTGAACAAACACATACAACAAAAAAAAAAGACAAGAAGTAAAAGTTCATTGATTTCTTTGGGCACACAGACTTTTTTTTTGTTTATTTTAAGATTTTAACCTCCCTGAGCTAATGACCAGTTTTGCTTCTGACATGCGGTATCCAATAAAAACAATGGAACAGTAAAAGATTAATTAAAGAGCAAAAAGTTTATCGATGACCTTTTTTTATGTTGACGTTCATTTATCACAAAGCTAACAGGATATAACACCTGGAAACCGTTAAATAAACTGTTCATTATATAAAGCTGGAGGCAGTCTTGTCATGAGTGATCGCAGGTTACCTCAATTACATTTCTGTTTAAAAGATTTAGATGACTCAGAATATTTGGATAATTGCCAATTGATATTGGCAACAAACGGTGCCACAGTTTCACAGTTGTGAAGTGCATGGGTACTGTAGCTGGCCAGCTAAAACCTGTCCTAGGTTATTAGTGCAGCATATTCTGTATACACCTAAACCTGCCCATAACCCAACTATACAGCTTATATGCTCATATGGTTAAGCTAGACACAGAGTTATCACTGTATTTTATAGTTGTGAAGAGGTAAGCTAGTTAGAAGAGGTAAGCCAATCACAGTGAGTCTTACACTATGCAGAGGCCTCAACCAATCACAACCAGCCTTACACTGTGTCTATGGGGAAATTCCCGAGAGAGAGAGAGAAAGAGAGAGAGAGAGAGAGAGAGAGAGAGA
>NC_092871.1:12039242-12111316 GCF_032062135.1 Pyxicephalus adspersus
TGGTGATCGCATCTGCAGTTAGATGCGATGCACCAAGCAGAAATCCTGCATGGTGCATCGCATCTAACTGGAGATGCGTGCATCGGGGTGGTGGGGACCCGGGCGGTATTTAAAAGCGGTATTACTCCGTAATCTGCTTTTAAATTTCCCACCCGGCCACGCCCCCCGACGGAGAAGCACCCCGCCATCACAGCGGGATCCTGAGATCGCCGCTGGAGCACGGGGATAAGGTAAGGGGGTCCCCCAAAGGTACCCCGAGTGTGACTCGGGATTACTGCTTTTTGCAATTTTTTCTACCCCGAGTCACACTCGGGAATACCGCTAGGGGGGTTAAAGAAGTTATCTAAAGTATTTGGTGTGCCCTTTAAACCTACTACTTTTATGGAACGGTATTAGAGGAATTATAGCGTAAAGACAAGTCTGATCAGACTAAAGAGAAACAGAAATCATAATTCTTCTAATGCCACAGCGCACAAGGCACCTCATAGTGCTGCGCCTGCCACAGGTACTACGTCACTAAATAAACGGTAGCACGCACAAGCAATCTGTTGTAATTTTTCAGATAAATGGAAGAGGATAGTGCTTGTTTTAAGGTAAGGATGGTCTGCAAGTTGGAAAAATGGAACAGTGTAGGAACAGAAATGCTGATTTACTGCTTCAATGCTGAACTGCAGCCAAAGATCATCTCTTGACCATTTTGTCCTTCTATTATGCTTTTTAATCTAGGCTAATACATCCCCTTCTACTCCCTACCCTCCTCCATCCAGGTGCTTACTTTCCTCCTAGGAGTGCTGGTCTCTTTCAGTGTTTGGACTTTCAGACCTAAAATTTGCTTCAGTGCTGGCACAGTAACTTCTACAACTTTGACTGTAAAAGTAAGGCACTAAGTGACGAGAGAGGACTGAGGTGGAGGGCCGGCATGACCAGGGGTTAGGGGGTCATGCTAGTGAAGGGTTAGAGGTGAGTTAGGTTTGGAAGGTTTGAGTTTGGGGGGTGGAGGATAAGAAGGGTTAAAAAGGGGTGGACAGTTAGGTAAAAGAGAGGTTTGAACTACCCATCCACCCACCCTGTTTTTTTGGGGTGAATTTGGAACCTATGGGTAGCTGTTGAGGTCCTTGGGGGGCATCTTGGGAGTGTCATTTTGCCAGGTGGGAAGATCCATCTCAGGTGTTGTATTGACAGTAATGGGCCTTACCCTTTATGGGGAGAATGGAGAAGTGGCATTCTCAAACCGGTATGGGAAAATGCGACTGGGAACAGAAAGGAAAAGGTGGGTGCAGACCTTTTAGGGGGTATGTGGAGTGGAAGTGCCATCAAAGACCTACAGCCTGAGAAAAGTACCGGATGTTAGGTTGGAAAAGTATTGTTAGCGTTGATGTTATGTTTTAATGTTATGTTAATATTTATGTATGTTGTCACATTTATGTGGTTGGATTTAAGATAAATATTTAGTTGTTTTGGATTCAGTGCAGCATTGTTTAGTAAAAGTGATTTTGTTAATAAAATTTTATCTGGCCATTTTCCAATATATTTGTACTTGTTTAAACGGGGGTGGATTGGGAATGGTCAGTTGTGATGGGCAGGGGGGTTAAAGGGAGGGTTGCCTGAAACGTTCCAGGTACCTGAGACATATACTCAAACACTAGAAACTTGACAAGTTCAGCCCCATTTATTTTCATGGGGGTAGCTGTATTGGAGAAGACTGAATCCCTGGAAATGAAGATATAAAGACATCGGGGGTTTTTGAATAGGTAAATAAACTTATAACAACAACCCCCCCCACCACAGCATAACTTAAAGCAAGTGCGGCCGTACATATAATTTGAAGCGCCCCGATTCCCACTTGCCAATTTTCTTAATCACCGACTCCCCAACCCCCCACCTTGCCGCCTCAGTGGCCGCACCAATCCGAAAAGAATGCGAGGAATAATCCCCCGCACCCACACCCATTCTCCCCAAGCCTTGTCGGAAGACTGACACAAACTGGAAACGAGACAAAAATGTCCCATCAGCATGCACCAACCAATGAGGTCCCCCCATTGAAGGCCTAACCCTCAAAAACTCCGCCATTGCCTGCACCGGGCACACCCTGGAACCCCGCAAAGGAAAAAGAATCACCTGAAAGCCCCGACCTACTTGGTCCATTTTTGATCTCCGAATTTTTAAACTCACCTTATCCTCTTGCAACACCACATCCTCCACCAGGATCCCACCTGGCCAATCCTTCGCCGGACTCACCAACTCCCCAACTCTCATTGCCCCAAAAAACGCCGTAACAAAAGCCACCCTAAACAACAATACCTCATACCCCCCAAAGCAAAACTCCTCCAACCCCTCCACCAAGCCTGTCAATAAAACAAACGTCAAAGGTTTCCTGCTGTCTTGCACCTTCTTACCCCTCCGATATCCCTTCAGTGCCTGCCTAACAATAAAGGCCTTAGTCACATTGTCCCTGCCCCTGAGTTTAAATCCAAAAGCCAGACCCGCCATCAACCTATTCACTACCGCCACAGAGGCCCCTTCCGCAAACTTTTTTGCTAGCAGGAACAATACCCCTTGAATGGGCTGCCCCGCCATAACTTTACCCGGCCCCATCTCCCAAGCACTCCATTCTTCCCACACTGCTGTATATGCCTTCCAAGTCCTCTCACTCACCGACCTCTGAACTAACCCTCCGATAATCCCCTCGCAACATCCCACAGGTGAACCGGGCAAAGCTGACCAACTTCTTCCGCCTCCGGGGCTAGCTCCCGAAACCGCTGCCACTGTGAACGAGACAAAGCATCCGCCACACTATTAGCCACCCCAGGTATATGCCGTGCAAATATAAACACATTGTGTTCCATACATTTAAAAACTAAATACCTCAACAAACGAACTGCCCCGATGAAACCGAAAAACTATTGATGGCCTGCACTACCCCCAAATTATCACAATAAAACCGAACTTTCTTATTGGCCATTTCCTTGCCAACTCCACTGCCAGCACAATCGGAAACAGCTCCAACACAATTAAATTCTTTACCAACCCCTCATCAATCCACACCCGGGGCCAAGCCCCTGCACTCCATTTTCCCACAAAATAGGCTCCAAACCCAACTCCCCCGGCCGCATCCGTGAACAGTTCTAAATTTACTGCATCAATTGGCCCTTCTAACCATAAAGCCTTCCCATTGAAACGTTCCAAAAATAAATCCCAAGCCACTAAATCATCCCTCACACCCTTATTCAACCTAACAAAATGACCCGGTGCCTTAACCCCAGCCGTAGCCGCAGCCAACCTCCTACAAAACATCCTACCCATCCGCACTACTCTGCAGGCAAAGTTAAACTTTCCTAGCAAAGATTGCACTTCCTGCAACCTCATCTTTCTCCTCCCAATGGCCGCCTTTAGCTCCGCCCTAAGCCCCAACAACTTATTCTCTGGTAGCCTACTTTCCATTGCCACCGTGTCAAGTTCAATGCCCAAAAAGGTCAAGGCCGTCACTGGCCCCTCCGTTTTGTCATCTGCAAAAGGAACCCCAAATTTCTCAGCCATATGCTGTAGTGTAGCTAACAAAACTCTACAAACCGAACTATCCGCTGGACCTATGAACAAAAAAACATCCAGATAGTGAATGACCGAATCTATTTCTGCCACAAAACGAACAACCCACTCCAAAAAAGTGCTAAATTGCTCAAATAACGCACATGAAATAGAACAACCCATAGGAAGGCATCTGTCTACATAATACTCCCCCTCCCACTTACAACCCAACAAACCCAAGCAATCCGGGTGCACCGGTAATAGCCGAAAAGCGGCTTCAATATCCGCTTTCGCCAACAAAGCACCCGGCCCATACCTCTGGACCCATTTAATCGCCGCATCAAACGACGTGTAAGCCACCGTACATGCCCCAGGATCAATACCATCATTAACCGAACTCCCCCGAGGGAACTATAAATGATGTATCATCCTGAATTTCCCAACCTCCTTTTTTGGAACCAAACCCAATGGGGAAACAACCAAACCCTCTATTGGCGGGAAAATAAAGGGGCCACTCATCCTGCCCAAACTCACCTCCTTGTTCAATTTTTTTTTACCACCTTCGGACATCGCAGCGCTGATAACAAATTCCTTGGTTCCTTCGCCGTTCCCACCACCGCACTGGGAATCCGGAATCCCTCCTTAAACCCCACCTCTAAAACCCTTGCCGTTGCTCTATTAGGATACTTATCTAAAAAGGGGAGCATCCTTCCTACCTTCACTGGCGTCACCCCCTTTTCCAGCTCCTTCCCCACCCCTCCCAGGGTTTTGCTTGAAGCACCGCGCCAGGCCGTGACTGCCCCCCACATCCTGAGCATTCGTGGCGAAAACGACAACTCCCCCCAAACTTGCAACCCCCTTCATTAAATAACCAACACACGCCTTTCTTCTTGCTCCCTGTCTGCCCACCAACTGCCCACCAACCTTATTGCTTTGAAAAGTCTGTCCCCCCCCAGTTTGCCGCCCTCCAGCCATCAGCCTCATCCATAAGCCAATATCATTGTGGTCCCATCTTAAAGATGGTCTCACTGCTTTCCGCTGACGAAACTGTTCGTCATAGCGCAACCAACGCACCCCCCCATATTGCCTATACGCCTCCCGCACAGTATCCAAATAACAGAAAAGCGCCCCACACTGATCTGGCTGTTATTCGCTAATCACCCCTGCCAAAATACTAAAGGCTTGGAGCCAATTAAGGAATGTGCGCGGTATCGCCCTATGCCTCCTGAGCTCATTCTCATCATTATCCCCTTATCAGAACCCAACTCATTGGCCCCCGCCCCACCCCCCATAAGCCTCCCCTGTTCATCCCCCCCCTACAACCACTTAACCCCCAGCCCCCCAACGGACCCCCACAGCTCCTACCTGTCCTTCCCGTCTCCAGGGGTCCTGCTGCCGCTACATCCGGGTCCCGCACCGCCTCCAGCACCTGGCCCGCCGCTCCGTCTTCCTCCGACGAGGACACTTCCCCCTCCAATCAATGCGCTCCATCTACTTCCGCAAACGAAGCCGATCCTGCATCACTTCCGCCCGATCTTGGTGACGCGGCCCGGCTCCACCCAGCGTCACTTCCGGCTTCCTTCCGACTACGAGGGATGTCCGCGGGCGCCATCTTCCTTCTCCTCACGCCAACCCAGGAACTCCGCCCACAAGGACGCCGTCCCCCATCCTCCGGACCACCAGGTAATGGCTCCTCCCAGGCCGCATTCACGGCCGAACCAGCCGCCCGCACCTCCGGCCAGTAGGGTCCCTTGAGGGGCTCACAGAATGGCGCTGAGTCCGGGTAAAGGGTTCAGGACTCCTCCGTGGCCGCAACCCTCCTAATCTAACTTGTGAGGGACCCCCTGCAGCCAAGCTTCACCATGTGAAGCCGCTGCCACCCTAAGCTGACTCATTAATGTGTCAAAAGACTCCAATAATCCTACCTGCGTCCAACCCCAATTTTCTTCTTGTAAAAACTGTGACGACCTCCGACACAGCCCCCTTTTATCTATATAACATCTCCACCCCTTTAAATATTCATCCTCTCCTTTTTCTTCTCCTCCCTTTGCATCTTTCAACTCTCCCAATCCTCCAACTCCGCTGCAAACTCCCCCCCCCTTGCTCTTTTCCCTGGGCAGCCCCTTACACCCCTGTCATGAGGCCCTGCTCTTAATGCTGTGGGCCTCTCTAAACATGTTTTTATATTTTTAAAACTTAAATCATGTGATGTTCTTGTCAATGAGTCTTCCGGCTTCTTTCATATATTTTATTTACAGAACTTTTTGAGGGTGTCCACACCACTGCCACTTCCAGCATTCAGAGGATAGCCTGGCATTCCAGCTGGCATGGCTGCATCTGAGATTCGGATTCATCAGCCCTCACATTCAGAAATGACACTTGAAATGGACCTGGATTGAGGATCTTGATGAGTATATTTTGCTTTAATAGGGTCTTTTAAATTACAAATTACCTTAAGAGCATGCAGCAATATGAATAGTTTTATGCATGCTGTATATTATTTCTGCCTGTAGAGACAGGATGTACGTTATAAACCCAGATAAATGTGCTTATCTTTAATAACTGTATAAGGGTGAAGACATACTCTGTGTCAACATCCCATTTACTTGTATTGCCCTTGACTAATAACGAACTTCACCTTCACGTACAAGACATAAACTATGTATATTATTATTAAAAAAAATTATTTTTCAATAAATTTGTTTCCTTTTTATAATATTGTGCTGTAGTCAGTGATACATATAATAGAATCTCTACAAGAAAACAATCCAACCATCTGAATTTGACTGGCAAAATACTCGGGGACCACTTCTCCACTATGATTTCGGGGGTGCAAAACTAGAGGCCTTATGTTATACACTTGGTGGTTGTGCCCAATAAATAAATGTTTCTGGATGGAAGTGTTTAATATCTGGAGTACTGGGTTCGGAGGTCCAAGGCTCTTTAGAAGCTGCATTATTTGGGAAATTGAACTATTATCTAAACCAAAATTAAAATTGATCAAATTGATTCTTCTAGCTGGTAGAATTACCCTTGCCAGAGCATGGAAGACTAATACACTTCCCTTGGACCCTATTTTCATTAAATTGAATTAGATCATGGTAATTGATAAACTTACCTATTTGCTTAAAGATTCTATGAACCGATTTGACGACATCTGGGAGCCTTGGATCTCATTCACTAAGGACCATGTGACACATTCATTGATGTATATTGAAATTTGGGAAGTCTTCAGTTTGTTTATTTTTGTCTACATGTGGTTAGTTGGCCTTATAGGGCCGGTGTTGACCTTCTTCATATATTCACATTTTTTTATATAGGTGGTGTTCAACTTCTTAATAATAACATAGGCAGCTAATTAAAATTCACAGAATTGAGAGATAGAGGCTCCTCTGGGATTTTAACCCCTCTTACTGGGGGTTAAAAAGATTGATGATCCCTGTTAAAAAGATTGATATAAAAACGGATATTAGCTTTTAACACTTTGTGGGTTTTTTTGTTTTTTCCCTTTTTGAAGTTTACAAGGTGTAAAGCTCATGAGTGAAAACAAAAAGGGAAGACACTGATATTTCACCAAATTGTATAATAATCAACGGTATTTAAAGGGTGATGATCATAATGAAAATCATGCAAACTGCTTAACTACTCCACAGTGTTTTACTGACCACATTAAAAAATGAAGGGATCAACTGTTTAAAGGTTTATGTAGGAAATTTACTCTATGACTTTTTTTTTGTAAATGTATATTTTTATTGTCTTTTAATATAGGAAACTTTAATAAAATTATTGACAATCCAAATTTGCCGCTATAAGAGTTAATCACTTCCCATTTAATACTAACAAAAAAAAGTGTTAAATAAACAAATAAAATTGTACAAAAAAATCTTCTAATGATAAAAAAGGATAATAGGGTATGGAGAAAAGGACCTTTGAGTAATGGATCAAACATGGAATAATAGGAGGAAAAGGGAATTGTAGAAAGTGGATAGATGTCATTGTATTAAAATAATGCAGTGCTAAATAAACAAATAAAATTCTACAAAACAAATCCTCTTGTGATGATACGATCTTCTTGTTACGACTTCCTCAAACAATGGACCCTCATCCAACTTTTTACCTATTGGAATTAAACATTTACTGGAATTGTTGGACTGCTCAAGATAATAATAGTCAGATGCACAGAACCATCCTCAATAATAGAATACACATGGTCCTTGGGAACCAGATGTCCCACCATCCAAATGGGGCCCAGGATATAAGATCTCCTTCACAGTCTTCCACAATCAAAGCACCCAAGTAATCCATAGGAATTAAATGTATTGTCCCTTATCCTGAGACACATTTGGATGGTGGGACATCTGAATCCTGAGCACCGTGTGTATTCCAGCAAGTGCATTTACAATTCCAGTTGAGATGAACTTCCACTGGATGACAAAGTTGTAAAAATATAATATTATTTGTGATATACAATCACTCGATGATATTGGACTTTTATCATGAGAAGTTTATTTGTGTGAAATGATTTGTTTATTGGTTCCGCTTTTTTATTAATAAAATGGAATTTGCCCACTTTCTATAATTATCTTTCTTCTATCAATCCTTATTTGATGTCTTGTTTAAGGGGTCTTATTATTCCATCCTTTATACCCATCTTTTATTACTTATTACTTATTCTGCAGTTCTTTCTAAACTGTTATTTTATAGCTCTCCTATATTAATCACTTATCTAATGTGCCTAACTCATATAAAAAGTGGCCCAAACTCCAAAAATGTATAGGTTTTGGTTAAGCTTGTCATTACTAATTCCAAATACATATTTTTGGCATAATATTAATTAATGAAGAAGTATTTTTGTTACTAATAAACATCACCACAATGGTAACTCTTACCATGGGACCTGTCCTGGTACTTTTAGACTGGTATGATATTCTGTTCACTACTATTTTGGGTTTTACAGAAATCTTTATACATTCAGCATTAATCGTTTTGTCAAACCTATGGGTATGTTCAAACAAGAGAGCATTGGTTATTTTAATAGTCTTTTATTTTATATTTGACCTAATTGGAACAGGGATTCAGCCAATAAAGTACACAACAGGCAGCGTTAACAATGGTTGGTGCCATTCTCTGCATCAATATACTGATGCAGCAGTTAGGTAAAATAGAAATGTGAACTACCCATCAACCCACCCAGTTTTTTGGGGTGTATTTGGAACCTATGGGTAGCTGTTGAGGTCCTTTGGGGAGCATCTTGGGAGTGTCGTTTTGCCAGGTGGGGAGATCCATCTCAGGTGTTGTATCTTTGGATTGACAGTAATGGGCCTTACCCTTTATGGGGAGAATGGAGAAGTGGCATTCTCAAACCGGTATGGGAAATTGCGACTGGGAACAAAAAGCAAAAGGTGGGTGCAGACCTTTTAAGGGGTATATGGAGTGGGAGTGCCTTCAAAGACCTACAGCCTGAGGAAAGTACCGGATGTTAGGTTGGAACAGCATTGATGTTATGTTTTAATGTTATGGTATTATTTATGTATGTTGTCACATTTATGTGGTTGTATTTAAGATAAATATTTAGTTGTTTTGGATTTAGTGCAGCATTGTTTAGTAAAAGTGATTTTGTTAATAACATTTTATCTGGCCATTTTCCAATATATGTTTACTTGTTTAAAGGGGGGTGGATTGGGAATGGTCAGTTGTGATGGGCAAGGGGGTTAAAGGGGGGGTTGCCTGAAACATTGCAGGTACCTGAGACATATACTCAAACACTAGAAACTTGACAAGTTCAGCCCCATTTATTTTCATGGGGGTAGCTGCACTGGAGAAGACTGAATCCCTGGAGATGCAGATTTAGGGACATCCGGGGTTTTTGAATAGGTAATGAAACTTATCCCAGTGCATGATATATATGAAATATGAGTAAGAATCAAAAATCTATGCAAATATCCTAATCCCGCAGAACAAAGCATTCACTTCTTGACCATAATTTTGATGCCCTTGGCTGAGCTGGTTAGGACTGCAGATTGGTATTCTTGCTGGCATTGCTCCATGTTTATGAAATCTAAACCCACAAAAATGATTACAAATATATCAAGGCTCTTTGTTACCATTCTGCCTGCAGATCGCCTGTCCGGCGGCTTTCAGCATCCTCAGCTCCCATTAGCTGTGCAAAGATGTGCCTTTTCTGGCATCCCCTGCACTTACTCTGTGCACAGCTAAGGAGGATTTCAGAGTATGTGCAGCAACCAATGAGCAATGGGTAGATCCTGGTTCCAACCTTGGCCTTCTGTTTGCTGCTAGCCTTATTTATACCCCCTGATTCCAGGCTCTGGTTGCAGGATCCGCAGCCTTGTTACCAGATATTTTCTCAGTACATTCTGACATATCGTGCCTTTTTGAAATCTTGCTCTGTGCCAGACTTTCACTACGCTTGTTAGGTGCCTTCCCTGACCTTCCCTGACCAATAGCCCCTGGTGGGGAGAGCCTGAGGGCCGTGACCTGGTGTTCTCCCTGAATCTCTTGCAGAGTGTGCTGGTGAAGACTGGGAGAAACTTAGACTCTGCGGTCCAGTTAATCTCACGTCACCTGCCAGGGAGCGTAAACCAAAGCCTTCTAACGCAAAATGGTTTCCAAACTTTGTGTTAACCAACTTTGTTTGGTCTGAGCCTAGTGTTTTACCAACACTTTCTATGTCTTTTAGGCCAGTGGTCCCCAACTTTTTCTAGCTTGTGGACCACTAAATGCACAGACTCCAGACCACGCAAGCTTCCCCAGAGTGATGTCATAATGCCAGAACCCACCCACTCTCCCATCACTGGTTGGTGCCTGCGATAGGAGAGTGGGTGGGTTGTGTCCAAACATACAACCCACCCACCGCCTTGACCCTGCGGTTCTTACAGGAGACATGGTCCGCGGCTCTGGCTGGTGCTCCCACCCCATCAGGTTCCTTCTCCTTCTCACTGGATGACCAAGTTGTTTTAGGCTATACTTCTACAACTGGCCATCCACAAAAAAATCTGTGGTAGTCAATTATCCATAACAAAGTAGTATGGGGTACTATAAAGCTGGGGTACACTATAGGGCAAACATTGGCACACCATATTTGTTGCTGGCTTCTTTCAGCTACCCCATATCCTTTTCCCCTTTTCTATGCAAAACTAAGAAAATGTTTTGCCTAGAGATACACTTTGAGGGTCTGTTTCAAGTATGGCAAGGTATTACATATCTGATTACGCTACCCAGAGCCGTACACCACACCAAAATGTTGTGCCTTTAAGTGCAGTGCTCAGCAACACACTGAGGTGCACTGGTAGGGTGTTTCCTCAAACACTGACACTTCTACGTGAAACAGGTTATGTGGTTGCAAATGCATTCGCTGTTCATTTTTCTGTAACAGAACCCATCTAGTTTACTCAGTCATAGCACACCATCTGGTGGTTTACCTAGAAAATGTAGCACTGCATGACTGGCATCATCAAACTGCATGTATACATTCTTGTATTAATGTGCACTGTCCCATATATTAGCTGCTATATAATGTATATATTAGCTGCTATTCATGTTGTTGCCTCCAGCATTGTCTCTGCTTGCTATACGTGTAGCCTGCAAGTCACCAGTTGCAACCATTCTTAGCGTTACAGACTTTAGGGCTGATTTACTTATTTTTAGCCTAGCCTGGTGGTGTAGGCTAGATTTGGAAATGGTTCAGTAGGTAAATATGCAAAGTCTGTGCATATTCTTTGTCAATGCAAAGAAGAAAGACTTATTTACAAAGAGGCTTATAGCTGTTACAAAATATTGCACAGCAAACTTGACTTTGTCTTCTAGAGGCCGCATACTACAAATGATTAGTATTCCATGCCGTCCAAGGGTCCAGCATTCTGTGTCCATGCCAGTGTCCGGTGTTTCTTAGGAATCTTATGAAACACTAATGAGTAGTAATTGGCATCAGAGCAAATTATTGAATAAGGCTGCAAGTCTGATTTACAAGCTGATCTGGAGGTAAACTACAAACTCTCCTTTCCCCGTCTGCCCCCTATTTACCTGACCACTAGGATAAATGCATGACAAGGGTAGTGCGGATCCCTTGCCCAGCTCCACTTCCTTTCCCCCCTTCTCCATTTATATTTCTACTATCCATAGACTATTTGCCTTTTCCCCCACCCCCTCCCTCCGCTTGCCAACCTTCCGTAGAAAAGACACCACTCCATTTTGGATTTAAAATTTTGGCTGGCAAGCAGCCGATTTATTTAACATCAAATTCACATAAATTTGCATAATTAACCAAATTAAATAGCTTTAGGCAAACATAACTTAATGAACCTTAATTAACATGAATAACAAACATAGCATGAATATTAACATATTACCAGAAATATAAATAAATATAAATAACCAAATAAATAACCAAATAAATAACCAAATAAAACACATCGCAATAACTCTAACTTTAAACTTTTAATTCCATTATTAACCCCTTAACTTTCCACCTCTTGTTATTTCTTCTTATTACCAGGCTGCAGGTCCTGAAAGGTAAAGCCCGCCCAGTTGCAATATTTGCAACTCACCATGACCACCGCTAAGGCCCCTAGGCCCACCAAAACTAAGAAAATGTTTTGCCTAGAGATACACTTTGAGGGTCTGTTTCAAGTATGGCAAGGTATTACATATCTGATTACGCTACCCAGAGCCGCACACCCCACCAAAATGTTGTGCCTTTAAGTGCAGTGCTCAGCAACACACTCAGGTGCACTGGTAGGGTGTTTCCTCAAACACTGACACTTCTACGTGAACCAGGTTATGTGGTTGCAAATGCATTCACTGCTCATTATTCTTTAACAGAACCCATGTAGTTAACTCTGTCATAGCACACCATCTGGTTGTTTACCTAGAAAATGTAGCACTGCATGACACACAGCACACAGCAAACTTGACTTTGTCTTCTAGAGACCGCATACTACAAATGATTAGTATTCCCGGTGGTCCAAGGGTCCAGCATTCTGTGTCCATGCCAGTGTCCGGTGTTTCTTAGGAATCTTATGAAACACTAATGAGTAGTAATTGGCATCAGAGCAAATTATTGATTAAAGCTGCATGTCTGATTTACAAGCTGATCTGGAGGTAAACTAGAAACTCTCCTTTACCCGTCTGCCCCCTATTTACCTGACCACTAGGATAAATGCAAAACATGTTTTTATATTTTTAAAACTTAAATCATGTGATGTTCTTGTCATTGGGTCTTCCGGCTTCTTTCTGATATTTCATTTACAGTACTTTTTGAGGGTGTCCACATCACTGCCACTTCCAGCATTCCAGAGGAGAGCCTGGCATTCCAGCTGGCATGGCTGCATCTGAGATTCGGATTCATCATCCCTCACATTCAGAAATGACACTTGAAATGGACCTGGATGGCGGATTTTGTTGAGTATATTTTGCTTTAATAGGGTCTTTTAAATTACAAGTTTCCTTAGGAGCATGCAGCAATATGAATAGTTTTATGTATGCTGTATATTATTTCTGCCTGTAGAGACAGGATGTACATTATAAACCCAGATAAATGTCTTTATCTTATATAACTGTATAAGGGTGAAGACATACTCTGTGTCAACATCCCGTTTACTTGTATTGCCTTTGACTATTAACGAACTTCACCTTCACGTACAAGACATAAACTATGTATATTAATAAAAATAAAAAATATTTTTCAATAAATTTGTTTCCTTTTTATATTATTGTGCTGTAGTCAGTGATACATATATTACAATCTCTACAAGAAAACAATCCAACAATCCAAATTTGACTGGCAAAATACTCGGGGACCACTTCTCCACTATGTTTTTGGGGATGCGAAACTAGAGGCTCTATGTTACACACTTGGTGGTCGTGCCCAATAAATAAATGTTTCTGGATGGAAGTGTTTAAATTAATATCTGGAGTACTGGGTTCCGAGGTCCAAGGCTCTGTAGAAGCTGCATTATTTGGGAAATTGAACTATTATCTAAACCACAGTTAAAATTGATCAAATTGATTCTTCTAGCTGGTAGAATTACCCTTGCCAGAGCATGGAAGACTAATACAATTCCCTTGGACCCTATTTTCATTAAATTGAATTGGATTGTGGTAATTGATAAGCTTACCTATTCGCTTAAAGATTCTTAAAGATTCTACCATTGTGATAAACATCACCACAATGGTAACTCTTACCATCGGACCTGTCCTTGTACTTTTAGACTGGTATGATATTCTGTTCACTACTATTTTGGGTTTTACAGAAATCTTTATACATTCAGCATGAATCGTTTTGTCAAAACTATGGGTATGTTCAGACAAGAAAGCATTGCTTATTTTATTAGTCTTTTATTTTATATTTGACCTAATTCAGCTAATAAAATACAAAACAGGCAGCATTGACAATGGTTTGTGCCATTCTCTGCATCAATATACTGCTGGAGAAGAGTGCTGTAAATGACTCAAATTAACAGTATATGTTTAGTCTTTAATCGGAATGACACCTCAGTGAAACCTGTTGAAAATAATCAAACAAAAAAAAGTGGCAATGGATTAAAAAAAAGAACAAATTCTGGGGAGCTTATAAATATGCATGTCAGATTTCAATATGGTGTTTAATTCACACAAAGTGCTGAGTTGGTTACATAGAAGCCATTCTTTGAAATGGTCCAATGTGTTGGATTTTGCCTCCTATGCATTTGGTGGTTTCATGAAAAATTGTCGCTTTGCCATTCATGCTGACTTCCTACTGCTGGAGTACACATTGGAGAATCAGAAAAGAAGAACTTGAAACAGAGCGAGGAGCAATACTGCTTTAGGTGTATGATCTGATGAAAAAAAATAGGTTTTTATAACATTAATTTCCAGGAGCAAAGGCAGATGTATTCTTTATTTGTCTAGCAACCATTGTCAATGAAAACGAAAGTCATTGGAGATCCAAACTTTTATGACTGATATATACATGTACAGGGTTGTAGGCAGTTGATTGCCTGCAGTTGAGAAGCAATAACCACTCCAATTCACAACCATCAAGGTTTGGACCAAGCATGCAGTAATCACATCAGAACATTGTCAGCATACACAACACATATATCCATATGATTGTTTCAGGTCAGAAGTAACATTCAGTAAAGGACATATCAGTGCTATCTCCCATAATTCTATCCCAATAGATTAACTTTAATTTGGAATGAACTGTTCTATATTGAATGCACACTCCTTATCATTTTGGGCGTGTTATCCCCTAGGTTAAGCCTGGTTTGGGTAGGCACTTGCTTCTGGTTAAAGTATGAATTTATAAAGAAGTTCATCAACTCAACAAACACCCTGTATTAACTCCCCTTAGAGCTGTGAATGCCTTGAACCTTTGGAAGAAGAGTTAGAATCCTTAATTTTTAATGGTATCTGTGTCCCTCCTATCAGGATAGAACATTTGAAGAATGTAACGGGCTTTAATAAGTGAGCGGCGATCTCCCCAACAACACAAACAGAGATAAAGATGTTCTACCTCTTTTCGGACCTAATAAAATGCTGGCCCCGAGTTTTACTATGATACCAGGGGTTGGTCTAATATGAAGAAGGATTCAACTTTGAAACAGGTATCAAAGTGTAGCACAAAATGTTCAAGCAAGCAGCTATTAATTTTTATGCAGAGGGGAAGTTTTTATTTATGTGTCCAAAGAACAAATAAAGAGGAAAGTGTCTCCTGGTAAAACTAAGGAATCGCTATGTTATGGGGTTCAGGTGTCTCCTCTGCATTTTACCCCACCATAATGTTTTTGTAGTCAAAAGCTGCAGCTTGGCATTGCCCCCACAGTAATCTGTTGTTTTTATCGGGATTAGAAGGGGATGCAATTCGGACATATCCATATTTGTTGAAGCAATCTCAATGTTTCCCCTCTGAATCATTGGTACAACAACCAGAATTTTCAGATCAATGTTACCCGGTTCTACAGTGACAGCTAGGTCAAGATTTCTTGTTTCCTCAACATTTTCCTGGCTGCTATAGAAGGACTCCGGAATCTGCTGTACCAGAGTCTGTTTGCATGGCGCGCTGGCAACTTGAAGATAAACAGAAGCTGCTGAAGAATTATACCTGTAGTATATGTTAGGGACGGCATGGACAGCATCATAATCAAACTTAATAAACACAACTGTCTCTTCAGATTGAGTGAAATATATGGGGGTGATACTAAAGCCCCCAAACAGATCTATGTTCAGCCAAAGAGTCTGTAAAGTAAGGTTGACAGACTAAGTGTAGGGCGTCTGCTCATTCACCACCGCATACAGCAACACAGACACTTCAGGTGCAGATGTACAGGCATTAGTGTCAATATTGTCTCCACAATACGTCTCGTTTTTCACAGATATAACCTTAATAAGGTAGGGATACAGTTCTGTCATATAGTTCATTGCTGATGTAATCTCTGTGACTCCAATCTGAGAGTTTGGTACAAGTATTTGAATCTTCAGCTCAATCATCCCTGGTTCCTCAATGAGAATCTGGTCATGTTTTCCAGTTTTATCTGCAAGGTTTATGCTGGATAGTTCCTTAAAGATGGAGCTGCAGTATGCCGTCCTGACTGCTGAGAAATAGATGGATCAAAAATTGTTAGCATCAACCAATCCACACTTTAAAGCATATGTATAGGGGAAATGAAAAATAAAAAAGCATGTACTATATATGTTCATTAAATCTCCTAAAGTACAGGTAGTCCGCGAGTTGAGGACATCCAACATAAGGAAGCCTCCTAGATACATATGAGGCTTCCCTGCTCACTCTGTGCAGGACAGAGGCTTAAAGGGGAGAGGGGGGCAGTTTGCATGACTTTGCAGAAGAAATCTTTTGCTAAACACAGCTGAGGTTGTGGGTGATCTTAGGGGGTGAGCTGTTTTTGCAGCCTCCTGTAACCTCCCTAGCGGTTCATTTCTGTCTGGATTTATATGTCTAAAAGCAGTACATTGTTTTACACAAAAACTTTATTTACTGTATAATAATAGTATGAATATAAAAAAGTTGGAAGGACAAAATCATGTCAAAATAATAAATTAAAGAAAAAAAATAAAATAAAATAATATACTCATACTAATATATTATACTATAAAATAAATGTTCATGCAAGACAATGTACTGCTTTTACATGTAAAAATCCACTGTATTCCATTCAATGCAGTTTTTTTGTATTGAATGCAATACAAATAGATTTTAAATTTCCCGCCCCGCCAGCAACATACGCATACACCGACGTCACCAGGAACTTACCGGTCAACTCATCGGGTGCAGAAGACACGGGAGGAAGAAGAAAGAAGACGCGAAATATGATGCGGGAAGACGGCAGATCAAGTAAGACTCGATTTACTATCTTTTCCTATAGGTTTAACTACTCCAAGTGTGACCAGGGTTACCGCTTTTAGCATCTTTTTTCTACCCCAAATCACACTCGGGGTTACCGTCCAGGAGGTAATGACCAAGACAAACTCTGCAGTTGTTTCTTTGTGCATATCAAAGCACAGCTTGCTCCAGAAGTCAATGAATGTCTAGGCTCCATAAGGATTTTTTTTTTTTTTTTTTGCTTTGTTTGTGATTGACCTAGCGAGGATTTTGTACAGTAACTGACACCATTCTGCCTAATTTGTTGAGACAAACATCTGTCCTAATTGCATTTAATAAAATAATGTACCTGTTCCGACTTACATACAAATTCAACTTAAGAACAAACATACAGTCCCTATCTCGTATGTAACCCGGGGACTACCCGTATAGAAAAATATCAGTTGAGTTTCCAGAAATCCAGTGAGCATTTGAAATTCTATTTTGGCTGACAACACAATTGTCCTGATTTATCAAAGCTCTCTGAGAAAATAGATTATTGTGGGTGATCCAGCCAACCTGGAATGGATCTGGTCTAGAGTTAAAAACATTTTTAAACTGGTGTAAATGATCCATTACTGATTTGCTAGATCATCCAGGTTCTCCCACGATAGTCTATCTTCTGCAGTCTTGGAGTCAACCCCAATGTTTTTGCTGTACATAATTCCAAATCAATGTTGTTGCTGCCCTTCCCAATTCTCTTGTGCTGGATAACAGATCACCTACCCGCTTTGCAATTTAATACCATAAGAAGTTTTAGAAACACTGCTTGGGAGGTAACATGCATAGGAAGTTAGGAGCTCATTGGATTTCTAAAACAATCAACAGGTGTTTCTTTTTTTATTTGCAATCAGTACAACATAATATGCATGTATTATAAAAATGGAGTTTAAACAATTTTCTTGTCACTTATACTGGTTTGCATAAATTCCGCTAAAACATACAATTAAGTAAGCATTGTCCTAGGCGGTGTTCTCAGTTGAGCCAGACAATTCTGCCTTCTTGCTTCCCTTTTTTGAGTTTTACCATTATTATTTTGTTTTCTTTTTTTACTTGTGTTTGCAACGTTTTGCAGCATCAATACCAAGACAATGCACAAAGTTTTAAACAAACAAAATGTTTCACGTAGGGCTATGATTGCTTCGGGCATGAAAAAATATTATTGTAGTGTCTTTTAAATGGGGCCAATATTCTTATTTTTAACAACAAAGCCCTTTTTTAACAAACCCCAGTCAAAATAGAAATAAATGCAACTTATATTATTAATTTATAGATTGCATCTAATTTAAAAAAGCAAAAGAACACAGTGGGGTCCATATATAGAGCTCTGCACCTGACCTTCAGTGAAACATTCTCTGGTGGAGAATTTTCCAGGTCCATGTGTTTCAATAGCAGTAATTGATTCTCCACCAAGGAATGTTTTAGGGAATGCCAGATTCACTACAATAAAAAAAACCCTGTGTGTTACTTAGTATTCTTAGAAAATTACAAAGTTATGCCCAAACAAGTTCATAGTGAAAACATAAAAATTGCTCTGGGTTAAAGAAAGCATTAAGACTTAAATACCTAACGACTAATACATTAATATGTTAATTTTTTTTTTCAATTCAAAATCTTATATTTTATTTATTTAGATGTCAAGGGGACATTAGACTATGGCCAAATATATTACTGAAGCACTTGGTCCTGATGAAGTGGACACTGTGGGATACCATGGCAGAATTACATGATTTGAACATCATGTTTTATAATGTGCTATCTGAAGGAAACCACAGATATTGGATGAAATCAAGTTGGAATTTGATTTCATAATCTAGGTTAATTGATACCTGAGATCCAGTTCCAAACATCCCCCATGCAATATAAAAATAATTTAATTTAACTCCATTAAAAAAAAACCTCTAATATTAACTTATTATTAATAACATTATTTTTGCACCTTTATCCTTATACTTTGGTATTCAGAATGGAAACATTTGTCCTACGAACCATAACTGGAACAATTATCGAGCTCTATTTAGAAAACAGGCAATCTGCTTTGGGATAATTCCAGTTCCATGTGTTGATTCCCACCAGGGAATGTTGACAAAATGTCAGATTCCCTTTTTCTTTTTTAAATTTACAAAAAAAGTCTCCTAAAGTACAGGTAGTCCGCGAGTTGAGGACATCCAACATAAGGAAGCCTCCTAGATACATATGAGGCTTCCCTGCTCACTCTGTGCAGGACGGAGGCTTTAAGGGGGAAGGGGAGCAGTTTGCATGACTTGCAGAAGAAATCTTTTGCTAAACACAGCTGGGGTTGTGGGTGATCTTAGGGGGTGAGCTGTTTCTGCAGCCTCCTGTAACCTTGGTTCATTTCTGTCTGGATTTATATGTCTAAAAGCGGTACATTGTTTTTCACAAAAATTTATTTTACAGTATAATAATAGTATGAATATAAAAAAAAGTTGGAAACACAAAATCATGTCAAAATAATAAATTAAAGAAAAAAAATAAAATAATATAATCATACTATTATATTATACTATAAAGTAAAAATGTTTATGCAAGATACAAACATCTGTCCTAATTGCATTTATTAAAATAATGTACGTGTTCCGACTTACATACAAATTCAACTTAAGAACAAACGTACAGTCCCTATCTCGTATGTAACCCGGGGACTACCTGTAAAGAAAAATATCTGTTGAGTTTCCAGAAATCCGGTGAGCATTTGAAATTCTATTTTGGCTGACAACACATATTTTGTCCTGATTTATCAAAGTTCTCGAGGAAAATAGATTATTGTGGGTGATCCAGCCGACCTGGAATGGATCTGGTCCAGAGTTAAAAACATTTTTCAACTGTTGTAAATTAATTTTAATAAATCCATTACTGATTTGCTAGATCATCCAGGTTTATCTTCTGCAGTCTTGGAGTCAACCCCAATGTTTTTGCTGTACATAGTTCCAAATCAATGCTGTTGCTGCCCTTCCCAATTCTCTTGTGCTGGATAACAGATCACCTACCCACTTTGCAATTCAATACCATAGGAATTTTTGGAAACACTGCTTGGGAGGTAACATGCATAGGAAGTTAGGAGCTCATTGGATTTCTAAAACAATCAACAGGTGTTTCTTTTATTATTTGCAATCAGTACAACATATTATGCATGTATTATAAAATTGGAGTTCAAACAATTTTCTTGTCACTTATACTGGTTTGCATAAATTCCGCTAAAACATACAATTAGGTAAGCATTGTCCTAGGCGGTGTTCTCAGTTGAGCCAGACAATTCTGCTCCCATTTTTTGAGTTTTACTAATAATATTTTGTTTTCTTTTTTCACTTGTGTTTGCAACGTTTTGCAGCATCAATACCAAGACAATGCACAAAGTTTTAAACAAACAAAATTTTTCACGTAGGGCTATGATTGCTTCGGGCATGAATTTTTACAAAAAATATTATTGTAGTGTCTTTTAAATGGGGCCAATATTCTTATTTTTAACAATAAAGCCCTTTTTTAACAAACCCCAGTCAAAATAGAAATAAATGCAACTTATATTATTAATTTATAGATTGCATCTAATTTAAAAAAAGCAAAAGAACACAGTGGGGTCCATATATAGAGCTCTGCACCTGACCTTCAGTGAAACATTCTCTGGTGGATAATTTTCCAGGTCCATGTGTTTCAATAACAGTAATTGATTCTCCAGCAAGGAATGTTTTAGGGAATGCCAGATTCACTACTTTAAATAAACCCTGTGTGTTACTTAATATTCTTAGAAAATTACAAAGTCATAGCCAAACAAACAAAGCCAAAGTTCATAGTGAAAACTTAAAAATTGCTCTGGGTTAAAGAAAGCATTAAGACTTAAATACCTAACGACTAATACATTAATATGTTAATTTTTTTTTATTCAAAATCTTATATTTTATTTATTTAGGTGTCAAGGGGACATTAGACTATGGCCAAAGATATTACTGAAGCACTTGGTCCTGATGAAGTGGACACTGTGGGATACTATGGCAGAATTACATGATTTGAACATCATGTTTTATAATGTGCTATCTGAAGGAAACCACAGCTAATGGATGAAATCAAGTTGGAATTTGATTTCATATACTAGATTACTTGATATCTGAGATCCAGTTCCAAACATTCCCCATGCAATATAAAAATAATTTAATTTAACTTCATTAAAAAAAACTCTAATATTAACTTATACATTATTTTTGCACCTTTATCCTTATACTTTGGTATTCAGAATAGAAACATTTGTCCTACGAACCATAACTGAAACAATTTTCGGGCTCTATTTAGAAAACAGGCAATCTGCTATACCTTTACGCATTCCCTTTTGGGATAATTCCAGTTCCATGTGTTGATTCCCACCAGGGAATGTTGACAAAATGTCAGATTCCCTTTTTCTTTTTTAAATTTACAAAAAAAGTTAGACTACATTAATCACATATGACTATGGTAGGGACATTAGATTGTGAGCTCCTTTGAGGGACAGCTAGTGACACAACTATGGACTTTGTACAGCGCTGCGTAATATGATGGTGCTATATAAATACTGTATAATAATAATAATAATTAGAACACCAACCAGGTAAGCTTACACAATCTCCTAGTAAAGGTTCACTTTAATGACTAATTTATAAAACATATTGTAACTCGTAGTTTGCCCATACCTGGTCTATAGAATCATTTTTAATCAGAAAGCATCTACTTCAGCGGAAATAATCACATTGGAATTTTTTTGAACGGATCGTGAAATTTTGCAAATGTTTGGTAATGGATAGCCACAGCTGTAACTATTTATACAATGGTAGCAGAATTATAAAAAACAAACATAATGTTATCCAATTCGAACAAGATAAAGAAAACTACAGTCCATCCACAATGCCATCTAAGGTCCAGCCAGCCAGTTGCAACACCCACAAATCTACAAAAACTATTGGGCATTTCATAAAATCAGTGAAGGACCAAAGGAGGAAGCAGAGCAGTGGAAATCCCCACTGATTTTGTAATCTAATGCAATTTTATTATTTGAATATCATGATAGCATGCTGTGTTGTTCTACACAACAAATTCTGGTATACATCACCAACAAGGAAATGTATTCTATACATATTTGTAGATAAAAATGAAGAATGTCAGTTTAATGTAACCTTAATATGTTCCTGTAAAACTTATACTTGTATGTCTAATCAGTAATTTTATAAATGCATTATATATTTTGTTATCTTATAGGTTGGTTAACACTCGTCCCTTACATTACTGTATTGGAAAGCTCTATCTGACTATTTATCACATTTCACCATACTGGACCTGTTCCACTTGGTGAGATCAGTAAGCAGAGCTGGTGTTGTAGCAAAGTTAGGCACAAACCACTATTGTAGTCCCTAAAAAGTCTCTAACATGAAACAATTAAAAGTTGTCCCAACTTTTACTTGCTTCACCCTTCCAACATTCAACTTTACGTTAATTTAATTGGCATTTAAGATTCAGCAACTGTGTCCATTCACTACCCAGGTAGCGGGTATTGTCAGATTCCTCTGACATAGGGAACAACCATACTCCACAAGTTCAGGCAAAAAATTTAGGATCATTTGCATGTTTAGGTTTTTAAAGGCACTCATCCCTAAAGGAGACACACTCAGTAGAAATGGAAGGCTGACAATACATAAGCATCTGTAGCAGGGAATGGTAATTATATGATATTGGAGTTGGTCTGAATGTTTATATACATAGGTCCAAAGGTTGAAAAAACAAAACAGAGATGTGCGTTGAGAAACTTAGAACTGCAAGGAAGAGGCCGCATGGAAGAAAAGGAGGTCAGGTATATGATTTTTTTGTAAGTATTCCCTTGTATTTTCTATCTACTGTGCAACATTTGTTATTTGATATGTGTAACCCTGACCAACTGAGACTTTTCCGAACCTAATTTCCTGTTTTCGGCGCTTACTTTTTTTGCATACCCAGTTCAAATAAAAGTTCTGCTCAATGGCTCCCAGAGTTTAGCCCTGTATGCCTTTGTACATGCATTGAAGTTATTTTACTCAGCTCAAAGCTCTCCAAAACATACAATTCCAAGATAAATGGAGCCTTTATATCATCCAGAGTACCAGGAAGTAATTTGATTTTCCTTGTTTAGAAGAATTATTGCATGGTGTGAAAGTAGAGTGTTATCAGGTAGCTCGTGTTTAGACTGGTGATATTGTCCTGGATGTGGCAATGTCAAGAAAAGGATATATCAAAGTAACTAAAAGCACTCATAGACATTTGGTGATGTTTTTTCCTTGTTTCTTTACACAGTTTGTGCATCCCCAATTTAATCTAATGATACCTATAGTGACTTAAAGTGACATTTCAGTATTTTGGACATTCTAGAAAGTCAAAATGATGAAAATTTCACACACCACTGTTGATTTATACATGGGACCCATGTTTTTTTTATTTTTTGTATTGGAATTTCAAAAAGAGTTTATTACAACAAATATGGATGAGTACAAAGATAAAAAGGGACAGGGTTATAAATGAAAAAAGGTTACCAAAAAAACAAAATAAACAGAAAAACAGAACCAAAAAACTTAGTGGCTCAGAGTAAGAAAACATCAAGAACTAAGACTCATCAGGCCAACCGGTGGTCTGTGGACAGATTTTGGTGGTTCATACTCTGACCAATGCACCTTTGAGCAGGGTCAGGAGAATAACCCCGCTGGAGGGTGCACCAGCCAGAGCCGTGGACCATGTCCCCCGTACATATCACAGGCTCAGGAAAGTGGGCAAGTTGTGTCACTGGACACAATGCGCCCACTCTTCCATCACAGGTTTAGATCTGTGATCTGAGAGTGGGTGGGTTCTGGCATCATGATGTCACACAAAGAGAGAGACATTGGCACCTGGTAGGAGTGTAAAGAGAAGGTAAGATGATTACCATGCCATGTCCTTCTAAACTTTACTGAGGAAGTACCAAGTAGTATATATAAATGCATTCAGTGGCTTGGGATTTAATGAGTGAGTGTCTGATAGTTATTGGACTCCACTCATGGATGCATGCGCAATAGATTGCGTTTGATTTTAACCTAGGTGCCAGGGTGCGTGTTTTTATTGCTCTCCTGCATTGACTAGGTAACTATTTCACAAAATGTGCCAAAATCAAATAAAATTATCCCAAACTCCAGAAATGCATAGCCTTTGGCTAAGCTTGTCTTAAAAAATTGCAAAATTGCAGTGCAATTTTTTTGCAAATTCAGTGGTGTCATATTGATTAATGAAGAAATATTTTTGTTACTAATCATCACCACAACGGTTACTCTTTTTTTTAAAAGTCCTTTATTTTTATTATTTGACTGAATTGGAATGTGACAGGGAGCCAGTTAGTAAAGTACACAACAATTAGCATTAACCTTGGTTGGTGCCATTCTCTACATCAATATACTGTGAATAAAGAGCGTCCCAGATGACTCCACGCATTCATAGCATGTGTTCAGTCATCAAGTTAATTGGCACATAATGATACCAATAAAAAGTGTAAGACAGTAAATACAAGAAAGAACTACAGAGCTTCTAAATATGGATCAAAGTATATGTCAGATTTGAATATGGTCTTTTAGATTTAAATCACAGAAAGTGCTGAGTTGGTATCATCATACAAGCCTTTTTGAGAGCAGCCATTGTTTGAAATAGTCCAATGTGCTGGATATTAGACAATTCATTTGGTGGTTCCATGAAAAAAGAATGTGGATTTGTCACTCATGTTGAATTCTTACTGCCATGCGGACACTGGAGAATCAGAGAAGAAGACCTTGAAGCAGAATGAGGAGCAATACTGCCTTAGTTGATCCGTGATCTAATGAAAAAAATAATGCACAAATTAGGTTTTGTATATATTTTTCCAGGAGCAGAATTTAAATAGAAAGACATGTTCAGTATGAGCTCAACCTAAACCATTGTTTTAAGTTATTTTAATGTTTGTTATTTTTAGTTTTGCATAGTACAAAGCAAGTTCATCCTCTGTTTGTGATATAACCATTGTCAATGGTTATCACTGTCAAGGAGGTAATTCCCTCACTGACTACTGTATACCAGTAAGTGTGACTGGCATCCCTATTCCAAGACCAACTCAGGTTTGCAGGATCAACACTTACTATACTATACTATACTCATCACATTTTATACTTTCAACCTGTGTATGGAGACATATGTATATGTTGCATGGTTATTCTCAGTAGTTTTTCTTTCTTACAATTTAGTAAAATACCAAACCCCTAAGCGGCTGCTACCACCATTAAAAGGAATTAAAAGTGAGGTTGTCTTTAGGTGTTCTTTAAACTCCATGGTAGATTCTGCTTCTACGATATTGATTCTAGCATCTGGCAGTGGGATGATCCTTTTGTCTTATTTTTCTCTTTAAGCAAACAACTATGTAACTCGTGATGATCTCTGTGGACAACAAGCAATATACATGTACGGGGTCGCAGGTCTGTGATTACATGTGATTGAGAAGCAGCAACCACTCCAAATCACAGCTCTCTGTCTAAACCAAGTCTAAGTCATAGATTTGGGCCAAGCACATTGTAAACATCCGGACTTACATGGGCATTCGGCAGTGTTCTCTAATGTTTTCTGGATGCTACACACATTCGCATTTTGATTTCCCCCACCAGCCTTCCACCAAGGGGGAATAGCCAAAGCTATATATAAGCAGATAAAGGAGAAAGGTAGGAGAGGTTCCTAAATCCCAGGTGTTCCTCAAGCCTAGCAGACACAGCTTGTCCACTTCACAAAATGTATCTTATTTATATAAACATGCACTACAATGCCAATGTTACTTACAAGTACTGGAGGATGCAATGATGTTCTGCGGTCCATGCTGCGGTGTATGCTGTGGTTCATTCTGTGGTTCATGCTGGGGTTCATGCTGGGGTTCATGTTGCGTTATATTCTGTGGTTCATGCTGGGGTTCATGCTGGGGTCCATGCTGGGGTTCATGCTGGGGTTCATGCTGTGTTCTATTCTGTGGTTCATGCTTAGGTTCATGCTGGGGTTCATGTTGCGTTATATTCTGTGGTTCATGCTGTGGTTCATGCTGGGGTTCATGTTGCGTTATATTCTGTGGTTCATGCTGGGGTTCATGCTGTGTTCTATTCTGTGGTTCATGCTGAGGTTCATGCTGGGGTTCATGCTGGGGTTCAGTCTGACTGCATATCATGGTGGTAGTTTGTAGGTGAATAGAAGCTGTTGTAGTGTTATGACTGAGATTTATATTAGGAAAGCTATTAGCTCTATGATAAACAAAATTTAAATATACATTTTCGCCACCTGAGAAATATATGGGGGTTACGCTTATGCCACCAAGCAGATTTATGTTCAGCCATACAGGCTGGTCAGTAATGTTGAGGGAGTAAGTGAAGATATTCTCACCTTCCACCCATGCTTCCAGCTGCAAAGTTAGAACAGGCCCAGGCAATGTACAGGGATTTAAATTGGCATTGCCCCCACAGTAATCTGTTGTTTTAATCGGGATTAGAAGGGGATGCAATTCTGACGTATCAATAATTGGTGAAGCAATCTCAATGTTTCCCCTCTGAATCATTGGTACAACAACCATAATTTTCAGATCAATGTTACCCGGTTCTACACTTACAGCTAGGTCAAGATTTCTTGTTTCCTCAACATTTTCCTGGCTGCTATAGAAGGACTCCGGAATCTGCTGTACCAGAGTCTGTTTGCATGGCGCGCTGGCAACTTGAAGATAAACAGAAGCTACTGAAGAGTTATAGCTGTAGTATATGTAAGGGATGGCATAAGCCTCACTATAATCAAAGTTAATAAACACAACTGTCTCTTCATATTGAGTGAAATATATGGGGGTGATACTAAAGCCCCCAAACAGATCTATGTTCAGCCAAAGAGTCTGTAAAGTAAGGTTGACGGAGTAAGTGTAGGTCGTCTCATCATTCACCACCGCATACAGCAACACAGACAGTTCAGGCGCAGATGTACAGACATTCGTGTCAATAATGTCTCCACAATACGTCTCGTTTTTCACAGATATAACCTTAATAAGGTAGGGATACAGTTCTCTCATAAAGCTCATTGCTGATGTAATCTCTGTGACTCCAATCTGAGAGTTTGGTACAAGTATTTGAATGTTCAGGTCGATCATCCCTGGTTCCTCAATGAGAATCTGGTCATGTTTTCCTGTTTTATCTGCAAGGTTTATGCTGGATAGTTCCTTAAAGATGGAGCTGCAGTATGCCGTCCTGACTGCTGAGAAATAGATGGACCAAAAATTGTTAGCATCAACCAATCCACATTTTACACTTTAAAGCATATGTATAGGGGAAAAGAAAAAAAAGCCCAAAAATCTGCCATAAGTTCACATGTATGCATGGTTTGTCTCCTAAAATGCTGCAGGTAGGGAATAATACCTGTAGGTTTGCCAGAAATCAAATGAGCTCCTAATTTTATGTTTAAGCTGAAAACACAACCGGCGTGATTTATCGAAGCACCCCAAGACTAGACTATCATGGGTGATCCAGCAAACCTGCAAATTATCTGGTCCAGAATTAACAACATTTGCCTATTTAAACCAAATGATTTTTATGAAATTCATTCCTGATTTGCTAGATCACCCAGGTTCTCCTATTATAGTATATCGACTGCAGTCTGGAAAGCTTTAATCAAGTCCAATGCCTTTGCAGTACAG
Organism: Pyxicephalus adspersus; assembly: GCF_032062135.1. Taxonomy (NCBI): domain Eukaryota; kingdom Metazoa; phylum Chordata; class Amphibia; order Anura; family Pyxicephalidae; genus Pyxicephalus; species Pyxicephalus adspersus. The sequence goes on from NC_092871.1 coordinate 12,066,845, forward strand.
AATTCCAAGGCAGTGTTGTTGCTACCCTTGCCAGTTTACCTACCTGCTCTGTAATTCCATAACATAGGCATGGGTAATAATACAGATTGGGATTTTAGTACTGGAGAGGCAACACGCAGAGGAAATTAGGAGCTCATTGATTTTCTAAAAAGAAAATCAACATATTTTTTTTTTTCATTTTAAATTAGTATATCATTGGAAATGATTCCTGTTATATAAAAAAATGTACTTTAATCTGTTGTTTGGGTCCACTTATACTTGTATGCCTAAATTCCACTATTGCTAAAACATACAATAAGGTCAGTACATCATTAGAAATGATTCCTGTATTATAAAAAATGTACTTTAATCTGTTGTTTGGGTCCACTTATACTGGTTTGCCTAAATTCCACTATTGCTAAAACATACAATAAGGTCAGCATTGTTCTCAACAGTGTATTAATATTTCTTGCCATTTTCACTTGTGTTTGCATCTTTTTGCAACAGTAACACACATTAAAAAAACACCATTTTGCATTTGCAAATATCTTTGCCATCATCTTTTTTTTTTTCAAGAAATGTCTTTGTAACGTCATTTAAATGGGGCAAAAATATAGAATAAAATGTATTTGTATGTATGTATGTATTTGGTAAAATGTTTTTACCAAATAAGTACATTTTTAATTAAAAAAATGCATCCAATTTTATTTATTGTTTTGTTTATATATTGTATCTAATTAAAAGAAAAAAGTAAAGGCAAAAAGCTGTTTGTCCCCCAAAACACAATGTGGTCTATTTATAAAGCTATAAACCTGATCTTCAGTAAAACATTCTCCATGTGTTTCAATGGCAGTAATTGGTTCTCCACCAAGGAATGTTTAAGGGAATGCTAGGTTCACTGCTGTAAATAGACCAGTGTGTGTAACTTTTTGTTTTCTTCAGCAATGGCACAGTTATAGCCAAATGAAAAGGCTTGTAATAGAAATGTAAAAATACCTACCATCAAATAACATAGATTCATTTTTTTCATGAATACATATACTTAAGAACAAAACATTTACATATAGATTGAAAATTCATTAAATTTTTTCATTTAGATGTCATGGGGGCATTAGAATATGACCAAAGGTACTGATGAAGCACTTGTTGGTCTTGACAATGTGGGCAATGTAAGAAACCCTGGCAGATCTGGGTAGAACTTCATGATTTGAACATGGTTATCTATAATGTCCAGCCTGGAGAAAACCGCAGTTAAAAGTTGAGTTGAATTGCTGTATTGAATATTTGTGCATATCCCGTGAAAAGAAAGTTTTAAAGTTTTAAAAGTATATATTCATGAAAAAATCAATTGTGATTTTATGATCTATCTTACTTGATAGTTTAAATCCCCATACAATATATTAATAATAATTTCTTTAAACTCCATACCTATACTGTATTATATCTTATAATACATTATTTTTGCACCTTTATCCTGATCCTTTGGTGTCCAGAATGGATGCATTTGTTCAATGAGCTACAACTAGAACAATCACTGGGCTCTATTTATAAACCAGGGAATATGACATTTCCCTCAAACATTCCCTGATAGACAAATAATTACTGCAATTGAAACACATAGACCCAGATAATTTTTCACTAGGGAATTTTTGAGGGAATGTCTAATTCCCTATTTTTTATTAACAAAGCCTGTTGTGTTGCATTTTCAAGCACTAAGATAGATTTCTAAATCTGTTCTAACATTGTCACCCCATTTAATTATAATTAATTATAATATTATATAAAAAAAATAAATCTTCAAAATACATTGATAAAATTATTTTCATGTCTATGTTTAAGAGACAAAGAAAATATCTAACATATCAAAAATATCAACAACAAAAAAGTTCATGTTTATCAAAAAAAATTGTTCATAAATATTTGTAACTAACTAAATTATTTTCTTTTTTAATGCACATATTGAATACCGACTTACCAAACATCCACAGAGTTAAAAGAATGAAGATTTTCATTCCATGTTCCATTTCTACAAAGTCCTATCCTTTATTAAATACTAACACAGCTCTGAGATTGATGGCTAACTCTGATGTCTGGCCAATTCTTCGACAGATTTATAAAGGAGAATTCTTATCAGTAATAGGAAATACAACACACCTGTGATAAGATGTGTGAATATACAAGGTATTATATTGTTTGGGAAAGTACAGGCAATCAGATTTTGGTAGATTTAGTAAATCATTGCTGACCTGGTTCTAAAATGACAGCATATCCGGTGTTCTGATCCTCTGAATTGAATATGTCGGCCAGTGTCCACTTGGTGATGCCCGGCCTGCATCTGCGTCCCATTGGAGATGCCCCACATCTGCGTCCCCTGGCCTTGTATCCCAGCATGTGAACGTGGGGGACGCGAGGCTAGGGGATACAGATTCCTGGCTTGCATGAGTCGTGTGGGCCGCCGGCATCCGTCCCTTGGGGGACGGGTCTGGTGGGAAATTTAAAATTAGAAGTATTTTTAAACATCAAATGTACCAATATGACATTTAAAAATACTAAATTATTCATACCGCCAGGGAGGTTAATCACAGAAGAAAACTGGGGATGGCTTTGGCTGTGTGCTTTTAAAAATATGGAATTCTTGACCCTACACCTCTTTAACAATGACAACTCCAGGCTCCTCCTGGTCCCCAGCCACTATTATCTACATCTCGACTTTATTACTTAATTACATAGTAGGTTAGGTTGCAAAAAGACATAAGTCCATTATTGTCATTCTTCGGCAGTGATGTGGCCACTAATGGTGTAAATGGTGCACATGTACATATTTTTTTTGCTGTACACCCAGAAAGTTGAGATGGTCAATTATCTGTTGAAAAAATTACTTTTTTTTGCAAAATACATGCACAACTTTTTGATTTGGGCTCAATTTCAAATTAGTGCAATTTAAACGTTATTTATATAAAATGCTAATTTTCTCATTGGCCATTTCCCATTAAAATTCAAGTCTCATTGACTTTTCCTACACCTGAGCTGTATATTCATTGTGGATCAGGGCTTTGGAGGCATTAATCAGAACACCAAGGCAAGCTGTATATCACAGAACTAAATCAGCAATGGTAGCTTACATAATCTCCTGGTGAAGGTCCACCTATTGCCTATATGATAAAAAATGTTGTAACTATGTACTGATCTGTAGCTTTCTATAGAATCATTATTTAAGTAAGAAGCACTCAATTGGTGTCTTCAACAGAAATTATTACACTTTGCAGATAATAGCAATCGATTGCAAATGTTTGGTAATGCATAGCCAAGGCTGTAACCAGGTCCAATGCAACTCAAGACTGGCTGAGGTCCAGTCATCCAGTTCCCATACATCTGAACAGCACCAACAAATCGACCAAAACTATTTCAGGAGATTGGGCTTTCCTGGAATTCAATGAAGGACCAAAGACCAAAGGAGGAAGTAGAGCAGCGGAAATTTCTTAGTAATCTTGTGTAATTTTTCCTCATTGTAGACTGTGTTCTGTCTGTGTTAGGATAATGATAGTATGCTGTGTTGTTCTACACATGAAATGCCCTTTATCTTGGTGAAGAACAAATTCTGTTATACAACTCCAACAAGGAAAGTCTTTTAAATGTTTGTAGATAAAAATTAGGAAATGTAACCTTTATAAATCACTGTTAAAACTTGTATGTCTAATTAATAATGATATAAATGCGTTATATATTATAATCATAGAGGTAGCTAACACTGGTCCTTTACAATACTCTCTTGGAAATCTCTCTCTGACTATTTATTACATTTCACCATACTTGTTTCATTTGGTGAGATCAGTAAGGAGAGCTGCCGTTGCATCAAACCACTATTGTAAGTCCCCAAAAAGTCATTTACACGTTTTTAATATGTGCTTGGGTCAACTTTTAGTTGCTTCACCCTTGTCTATCAATGGCATTATGACCATCTACCCCAGTGTTTCTCAACCAGGGTTCCTCCAGAGGTTGTTAGGGATTCCTTGAGCAATGAGCAGTCTTTGACTCACTGGTCAGGTAAATAGATTCAGGTAGTCCTCAGGTTACATACGAGATAGGGACTGTGGGTTTGTTCTTAAGTTGAATTTGTATGTAAGTCAGAACAGACACATTATTTTATTAAATGCAGTTAGGACAGATGTTTGTCTCAACATATTATTAGGCAGTGTAGTGTCAGTTACTGTATAAAAATCCTCACTGTGAGCTAATCAAAAACAAAGAAAAAAACTTATAGATATTCATTAACTTCTGGAGCAAGCTGTCCTTTGATATGCAAAAAGAAACAACCGTTAGTCATGATCATTAAAGAGTTACAAAAGGTTGAAGAAGAGCTCATTGCTTCAGATCGCCCACAACCGCAGCTGTGTTTAGCAAAAGATTTCTTCTGCACATCATGCAAACTGCTCCCCTTCCCCCATCAAGCCTCTGTCCTGCACAGGAGCGAGCAGGGAAGCCCCGTTTGTATCTAGAAGTTGTCCGTATGTTGGATGTCCTTAACTTGGGAACTACCTGCACCAATGATCTTTTTGACTATCTGTAAGGTTGGCAACCTTCCAAGCAATGTTAATTCTTCCTACTAATGTGATGTGAGCTGTGGATAAAGTAATTATAGCAGGGGCTCCCTGAAGACCTGAAAGTTATTTCACGGGAGTTCCCTGTGTTAAATGGTCAAAAAACACCGGCCTACTCTATGGTGTAACCTAAATATCAGCCTTCTTCCAGGGCTATTGCACAATTTTTCTTAGAAAGGACAGTAACCCTGGTTTTGCAGATAGAATATAAAACTGCCTGGACTTTCTCTAGGAGGAATATTCTGTCAAGACGAAAAATGAAAAAAATCATCTAGATATACCAAAACAATTGGCTTTGTGAGTCATAGTTCTTGTTAGATATGTTAGCTAAAAAGGGGAACTACAAACTTGCACAGCTCATCAGGTCTCACATAAAGCCGTTTTTCCATTTGCCTTGTCTCAAGTGTGGTAATCTACCTGGTGGTACCCAACCATTCACTCAACTCGTCCACTCAGGGCAAGATGGACATCATTGTATTTTTCCTTCTGTTTAGAGGTTGTATATTCAATTGTTTTAAATTGCCGAAAAATTTTCAACAACTGACATGGTTACCTTAATTCTTTGATCTTTCTGTAATCAGTCAAAATTCCTTAGGATTACCCGTATGAGAAAATATAGGTAACCGCTGCTATAACTGAATTAAAAAACATATTTCTGAGAAGGAATGTGGCATAATAAAGGACTACCAATATCTGCTGTTGGCCCCTACTAGACTTAGGTAGTAACTCTGCCAAATCCATTGCAACATTATCAATAGGGACCTCAACTATGAATTGCCATTTAAGGTCTGTCAACTGCGTGATCCCGTAATATTCCCTAGCCACAAGAGTATTCATTAAGTCTGGCACTGAGGTTGTTTCCATTCACTACCCAACCACAATTGCAAGTGGTTGGGTAGTGACATAGGGTTACATACATACCCCTCAAGTTGAGGCAAACAATTCAGGATCATTTGCATGTCCAGGATATCAAAGCCTTCATCAGATGTATACATACAGAAGAAATGGAAGACTGCCAATACATGAGCATCTGAGCAGGGAATGTCCATTGTATCCAAAGGGACATCTTATTGGAGTTACTCTGAAAGTTTATATGCATTCGCCCAACAAAGGCACCAAAATACAAAACAGAGGTGTGCTTTTGTATAACTTTGAACTGCAAGAAAGAAGCTGCATGGAAGAAAGAGAAGTCTTCTATATGATTTTAGGAATGTATTCACTTGTATTTTCTATCTGCATGTAACATATTTTATGTGATATGTATAACCCTGACCTATTGGGACCAGTTCACCCTGAAATGGAATGGCTTACAGAAAAAATTTTCCATTTTAGACCTTATACTTTTAGTTCTTGGTGCTTACTTACTTGTATACCCAGTGCAAATAAAGTATCTGCTCTATGGTTCCCAAAGTTTAGCCCTAACTGCGTTTGTCCATGCATTTTAGTTATTTTGCCCAGCTCGCAGCTCTCCAAAACATACAATTCAAAGATATACAAAGCCTTTATTTTATCCAGAGTACCAGGAAGTAATCTGTCCTAATTTTTTTTAGTATAATTCTTCCTTGTTTAAAAAAAATGATTGCTTGATGTGAAAGAAGAGGGTTATCAGGTAGCTTGTGTTTAGACTCGTGATATTGTCCTGGAGGTGAGAATGTCAAGAAAAGGATAGAGGAAAGTAACTAAAAGCATTCATAGACATTAGATGATGTTTATTTCCTTGTTTCTTTAGTTTGTGCATAGCCAGTTTAACCTACTGATACCTATAGTGACTAAAAATGACATTTCAGTATTTTGGAGATGCTGGACCCATCGTTTAGTGTGTTTGTACTGGAATTTCAAAAAGAGTACATTACAAAAAATATGGAGTACAAAGATAAAAAGGGAGAGGGTTACAGACAAAAAATGTTACCAAAAGAACCAATAAACAAGAAAACAGAATCAAAATAACATAATTGCCACCTTCAGCAGGTGTACAGTCCATGTAATCTAATAGAGAAAACACACAGGGCCTGATTTATAAAAGCTCCCCATGGCTGGAGAACATACACTTTCATAAGTGAAGCTGGGTAATCCTGCAAACCTGGAATAGTTCTCATCCAGGATTGAAAACATTTGGTAAGAAATAGCAAATTACTTTTAAGAAATCAATTTCAGGTTTGCAGGATCATCCAGCTTCTCCAGTCATTGGAAGCTTTTATAAATCAGGCACTGGAGAGAGGGATTGGAACCTGGTAGGAGAAGAGAAGGTCAAATGATAATGTCCATGTCGTTTTAAGCCATACTGAAGAAGTACCAAGCGGTGTATTAAAATGTATCCAGTGGTTTGGGATTTCTGATAGGTATTGGACTCCACCCACAGATGTATGAGCACATTATTGTGCTTTATTTTAAGCTAGGTGCCAGGATGTGACAATACAAACATCTCTTGATGTTTGTATTGTCACTGGAACCCCTGCTGCGGTGATGGCCTGATTAGAGGACATGAAGTGAGACCTCTATTCTTGCCCTACTTTAGGCTTCGGAAATATTTCAACACCTTTCCCACTTTAAAAATAACTATGGAAAATCTTCAACTTTTAAAATATTAATGAAGCCTAGGAAGATTTTGGCTTTCAGCTTTCCTTTCCTTGTCAAAAAGGTTTTATTCACATACCTTGGCATGCAACTCATGCCAACCATTTGTCAGACCTGTTCCAGTTCAGCTTTGCCAAATTGACTAATAGGTTGGCATAATAGGCATCCTAAAGATGAATGTGATGCCATGGAACCTGTATTTATGCAAGCCATTCCAATGCACCTCACCTTCTTGAGTCATTCTTTAAGGCTTTCCAGTCCTTGTTCCATGTATTTTTGTGAGGTCATAAAACTCTGCAGATCTCATTTCACTATTTATCAGCTCCAAATCTAATTTTTGACACCTACCTACCAAATACCCGTAAAAATAAATAAATGTTATTGACCATGTCACTTATCCAGGGTAGCCGACACTTGAAATGTCCTTTCAGGTTCCAATATTGGGTATTTCGGGACCGGTCATGCTCCCCTCTGGAAGCACTTTGGGGTGTTTGCTGGATCCACTAGGTTCACAAATGCAAGGGTATCTTCTCCAGCCTTAGAGCTTTCATAAAACAGGCCCATTAGCTCACTATTTTGTTGGTACTACCCTAAAAGTTTTTGCAGATGTTGTGTACTGGTTGCAGCTTTCAACATGGCTAAGCCCTCATTCCTCCCCCCCTCTCCTACTTTCCCTTAGGCCAGACATTGGCTTTCCTGTGAGAATGGAAGGCCAGCCGTAATTTACCTGCTCACCATTTCTTTGAGAATGATCTCTTCCAAGCTAGACTCTAGCAGATCTCTTATGGGTGAAACTGAGGAGACATCTTGCCCTTGGTGGACATATCACCAGCTTAGAAACTTTTTTGACTTCTCCAGCGCTCTGTAACTCTTTTATTTGTGCAGTTGAAAAGCTGTGCTCCTCATTCGGGCCTGTACAACATGATATCTCTGAGATTTCTCAAAAATTGTCTGAGCATCATGGGAATGCTTCTGACCGAGCTAGGGTGGGAACAAGATTTAGCCCTTAGCTACACGGATGATGATATGGAAAACATCAACATTCTAACAGTCGGGGGTTCCTTAAACTTTCACACACAAGAAACCTACCTAAAGCCAGAGGAACTGGCACAGAGTGTCACAAGTGAGTTGTTCCAGTCCTAAATTGGGTTCCCCTCCAGATTTAGTTTACCATGGTGTTTCTAAGGGCTTGGTAGCTTCTAGCAATCATGTCTACCACATTTTCAGTTCTAAAATCTTGCTGAGAAGCCTTAAATTGACCTCGTCCCCTCAGGTACCAAATTTGAAGAAGAATTACATGTGAAAGAGCAATCAATATTCTTATCTTATTCTTAGCCCATGTTTTAAACCTCTTCTGTTTCTTTCTCCCCATTTCCTGTTGTGTAAAATATCTGTTACCTTACTGCTCTTCCTCCCACCAGCTTGTCCTGTAGTGACATAGGGGTTGGAGGGCACAACGATTTTGGGCAGTTGTCCAGAGAAAAATAGGGGAGCAACCCTCCTCTTTCCAAAAGCAATTCCAGCTGATATTGGTGACATTGATACATGATAGTAAAAAATGCAAAATCTACCGTACACACAGCCAAAAGACAAAGAGTAATATATCAACAATATGTCAACCAGTAGTCTGAAAACATTTTGGTGGTCCACAAAAAAATTTGGACATTATTTGCAATTTTTATGTTTTTATAATAATGCAACAAAAATATTATTCTAATAAATGCCTATATTCTGAATGATAATTTTCGCCTTTATATTACACTAAATTCAGGAACTGTACTGGAGACGGAAAAACAAGGGAGGCGCAGTGTGACGTCAGTGTAGTCCTAAGTTGTATGAGGCAACCGTTGCCGAGCCGTACGCTTCAGTATTACATCAGTCACCCCGCTCAGAGAATAACGATTCTCATCCGATTGTTTTATTTTACCTGTGTATTTCTCAGATGTATTTTCTTTAACTGTTTAAAATTATATATTTAATGTCATCAAATAGTTTGACTTTGATAACTACAATTGTTTTTAGGAAGGTTTAAAATTATGAATTTACTAGTCCGTGAGGTCCGAAAGGTTGGCAACCACTGATTTAGAGCACCAAATATCTATCCAAGAAAATAGAACATTTGCATTTGTGGATATAAATGAAATCCTATAAAAAAAATATTCATCCCCACTCAATAGTTGAAAAAAAAATGAATTATGTTTTAACTTATATTTTAAGTTTTGAATTACTAATTGCTTTAGGGCTTCTAGAAAACATGCACACTGGAAAAATGCCAACTTTGTACACAAATGGCATTAAGATTCTATTTTTCAGACATGGTAGAGAGAAACATGAACACACATAAAACTTTGAGATAAGATTACCAGAGTACACGTGATATTCCATTTGTGGTTAGCATTTCCTTGTTATAAAAAACAACTCAAGTAAAAGAGGAAGACTGTAAGATTGCTCAGCATATAAGAGCTGAGCAATTATATTATATATAATATAATAATATCTTTTCTGTCTACATCCCAGGTATAGGGGTTAGAGAGGGCATTATAATACAACTTTGTTTGTATTTCATGTTATAATTTCATATTGGTGTCAGAAATAGTTCTCAAGTTTGTAATTTTTAGATAGGTCTCCACCAAGCTCCTCATACAACCTAGCAAAGTTACAAGTCATCAAAAGGGCGGTGAGTAGTTTTATGTTTAGGTTTTATCTGAATATATTTGCTTTTCCTTGTCGTTAACATGATAATGAAAATATTCTTTGTTTTCATTACACTTATATGTATATGGAACATTTATCATCTTTTCCCATGGTTTCCAGGGTATTCCTATCTACTTATCCTAATTCTTATCTACTTTTTCCTATCTATTTTTTGTATAAAGTTTACTGAGCCCACAAGCTGAGAGAGTGATGCTGATTATGATATTTATTTTGTTGACCACTAGCTGTGATAAAGGCATTGCACATGCTTAAAATTTGGTGGCATCTTGATATTTACCACCAATAAAGCTGTTGTAATGACCTTTTTTTCATTGGTGACATACCTTTCTTTTGGATAAAATGTTTTTTTTTTTGTTAATTATTCATCAACTATGGCATGAATGCAAAGAAATAAGATATGCATCCCTCCTAGATAAATATTTAAGAAATAAAAACAGGCCCTTGGGATGTTGTTTCTGAAATACAATGTCCTTGTTTGCCTGATCGCATTTTTTTAAATACACATATGTATTCCTGTTCCATCATGGTCGCCACTATTATCTTTTTTTCCCTCTCCTGATTCCAATCCTAGGCCATCCCAATACACCAAGCCAGCATGATGTAACTTCTGTGCATGCGTGCAGTAGTTCATTCGGTCCTGGTAGCCTGGGGGAATGTTGTGTTAGTGGCACATCCTGGCATCCTACGCTGAGCTGCTGATACAGCTCAGAGAAACACAAAGTTTATTACAGCCGAAATAAACATTTCTCTGCTCCAACAATATGATGTCCATGGACCCCCTCACTAACATTCTTTCCTATTCTTGCCTTATCATAGGCTATCTTGGTTGGCTAGCCTTGGAGTTAAACATTTATAAACTTAGCTACCCTATATACACCCTCTAAAAAAAAGACATATTTCCAAAAACTGAAGCCAAATGTAAATTGAGCAAATCTGAGTTTTCACTGCTTCAAAATGTAACCAATTACAAAATCAGTTTTGCCAATATCAGCTAACCTTAACAATAACAGAAAATATATGAATATGTAAAACTGTGTCATATAAAACTATAAGTTTTATTCTAAAATTATAACTTTAGGTATTTAATTTTTGAATATAGGCATTGCTGTTGATTTATTTTATTCCTAATGTATTTTTATTGTATCTCTTCAGATACATCGGTCAAAATGTGTCTCAAAACCTCTGTTTTCCTGATTATTGGGGTGGTCCTGTGCCTCTCCCATTTGTCTTCATGTCAGAACTGGGAAACTTTTAAGAGCAAGCACATTAGAGACAGCCCGATCAACTGTGACAGTGCCATGAACAACAGCATATTTATCATACAAAATCGCTGCAAGAGACTGAACACTTTCATTATTTCAGACCCAGACACCGTACAGGCCATCTGCAGCAGGGTACCAGGTCGCAGTAATGTAACAAGTCCCACAAGTTTTCAGCTCATTAATTGCATTCGTAATTCTGACATAACCCCACCTTGTCCGTATACATCCAGCGATGAAAATAGCGTGATATGTATAACATGTGAGCGCACGCTTCCTGTGCATTTTGTCAAAGTTGGAAAATGTTCTGCTGCAGAACAAAAGCATGGTTTGCTGTAATACAATTGGTAGAACCCAAATCATATTATTGATTTCCAGATGTAAGCTTGTTTATTTTTTTTTCCAACATCAGATTTATCTGTTCTGCATATGCAGCTAACGCGTTTCAGGAGTCAACAGGCTTCCCCTTCATTGGGTGTTGACATTATTTGATGATAGAGGGGACTGGAATTAGGGAAGCATCAGGTGGTGAAGCAGATAAAAAGATATAATAATGTGAATTTCCATGTTGTCCAGGCTGCTAGTTCTATCAGATGGAAGCATTTCCTCTCCTGCAATCAGACTTACAATATATTTGGGTCTGATAAGGAGGGCAAATGTTTACCCCTGAAGCACACTGGCAACATCTCCATTTATTGAATGAAACTTTACATTTGGACTCCCAGTTTGAGTGTGGTGGTCCATTCCTCATCCCTAAAGGTACAACAGAAACATTAGTGCCTGATGCACCCTACAATACCTAATATCACACAAATGTGTAGGTGTGATCTCTTATCTGGGTTTCTTTACCTCCTCCCCTCTACTGAAATGGTATCATTCTCCATCGTTGTGTTATGGAGAAAATGAGAACTGCAGAAATGAGAGGAAGTCAACTCAGGCACAGACACCAATGAAAACTTCCAATAGAGCCTAATGTCTTCAAGCCAAAGCTTTTGCATTTTTTTTAACTGAAATTTTGCTAACTTTGCATTAACTATCTAATACAGCAACACAATGTAAACGAACTGGTCTCATGTGTGTTCTTTCTGACACAAGTAACATACATACATAAGGTCTGATACAATTCGGAGGAAGCCAGTGCTGTCCCCTGTAAGGTAAAGCCACAGGTACACTTTCCGCTCCTACTCAGCTTTGCCCAGCTGCCGCTCCATTCTGTAGGAACAAACAGAACCCTCCTTATAAAAGTTCCATGCAAAATATGGAGTATTCACCCAGCACAGAAATAGAAGTGATCCTGTACCGATTCCACACATACAAAATATGAATTATCATTATTATTATTAATATTATTATTATTATTATTAATAAACAGGCTTCATATAGCACCAACATATTACGCAGCGCTGTACATTAAATAGATACCAAGAGTTATACTCGGCATACAGAAGAAAAGAGGTGCTACTGTGCAGAGTCCATACATATAGAATAAGAACAGATACTGAGAATAAAACTCAGTGTACTAAATAAGATAAGTGGGGTCCTTACATATAGAAGGCCCTCAACACAGGAGATCGTTTTTTGTAAATCATTTATACGATATATGAAGGTTTTCCCATGATAGTCTATCGTCTCCAGTCTTGGAGACCTGTAATAACTCAGGCCCCTTATGTCGTAAAATGCATTTTAATGATTAGTTGCATTCAATTTATATATTAAACAATAAAATTATATTAATATTACATTATAAACTATTTTAAAAATCAGGAATACATCCCAGGCTTCTAGCAGAGTGGTTTACCTTTACAAATGAATAGGAATCTAAAAACGAAGAAAACACATTGCACAGAGGATTTGCCATCATAAAACTACACATAAACAATATAAAATATATATTTAAGAGCAAATCTGTAAAAATTGTACTAAGAAAATGTCTAAGTAGTTGCAGACAGGGATAGTTTAGGACATAATAGAGCTAAGAATGGGCAAATATGAAGAGGGGGCATCAATTGCAAAACATTCCACCTTCCTGCACCCTCTGTGAATAGGAGCAATGGACTGATGATATATTGTGAGGGCATCTCCATTGCACCCAGCACAAACTGTGTATTATAGCATCAATAAAGACAACCCAGTGCCATAGAATATGTGCCAATATGTGAGTGGTCTTAAAAACATAAGCATAAGGATATGCATTGTGTAAAATAAACCATTAAGTAGAGCTGTCAGGATCTTTGGGGAAAATAGGATTCAGGAGGGGTTGTGCAAGATGGATGGTAGTATGCCTGAGCATTAAAGAAAGAACTCCAAAGAATGAGGATTCACGCTACATTCATTTAAAGTAACAAGATACCTATACCATCCAAGTGGGCATCCAAATCCAGATGAATAAATTTGGCCCTGATTTATGAAAGCTCTCCAAAGCTGGAGAGGATACACTTTCATCAGTGAAGCTGGGTGATCCAGCAAACCTGAAGTGGATATGGTGCAGGATTCCAAATGCTTTTTAGCAAATAGTAAATTATTTTTTAAAAATCTATTCCATGTTTTCTGGATCACCCAGCTCACTTCTGAAATGTGGTTTCTCGCCTTAGAGAGCTTTAATAAATCTGGCCTAATGTGTCAGAAATGGTAACTTTCATGTATCTTAAATGGTTTTATGTACATGTGACAAGTATAGTTATAAACTGGATTAGCCATGTCTGCAATTATTAAAACAAGAAAGTATTGGTACTCATTCTGAAATCATTACACAACTTGGTAGAGGAAAAGAAAAGATGTGCATTTACAGTAATTTTTACGTTATTTATTTGCAAATGCCTCCATTGTTTGAGTGAAAGAATCATAAATTAAAATAACCCAGTTTTCAGGTCCATTACCTTCCTTGGGACTGAAACTGCCACAGAAGTAGTTCTAGTATGTAGCACTGACTTCTATAAGTGAAGATAACCTTAATCTGGCTCCTTCAGCTGCCTCTGAAATATTGAAGACACTGGAGAAGAAGGCTACTAGGAGCCCGAAAGATGAAGGAGGGCCCTATGGCCAAGGAGACTTGGAGGAAGATCGAGAAGGACTTTTAGTTAACAAAAGCATTCATAATGTGAGCTTTTCAAAAGTCAGAAAGTGTTCCCAGGTACATTGAAGACACCGGAGAAGAAGGGCACCAGTGCTGAATCTCTAAATATTGTAAAGATTCCAAGGCCAAAAGCTCAAGGAAGACCATGTGGTCCAGGAGACCTGGAGGAAGATCAAAGAGGATTGCTGGCTTCCCAGACATTAGATCATGGCCTGGGCTAGCAGAGGGCTCATGGCACACTACAAGATTTATCAAGCAGAACCTTGAAATTAGACAAAAGTGCTCTAGGGGGCTGCTTAAATTAGACAAGATGGCAGTATAAAGAGTAAGGCAGCCAGTGTGAGAGGCACAATATCAAAATTACAAGATTCACCACTTGTTCAAAGAAGAAGAGACACGAACATGTAGAAAACATGTACACCAGAAAAATGTCAACTTTTTCAATAAACATCAAGATCCTATTTATCAAACATAGGAGGAAAAGTACGTCAACACCAAGAATGCCATGGCACAAAAAAAACTTTGTGGTGAGATTACCAAACGGAGCCAGTACACACAATATTTGGATCCATGTTGGCATTTTCTACTTCCTTATTATAATATAACTCAGGAAAAGTGACAGGGGAATACAGTTAGTAGGATTTCCCAGCATAGAAGAGTCCATTTGGTTGGTAAGGGACACACTTTAATGTATTGTATACTACCTTGTCTTTGTATTTCATGTTATAATTCCATTTGGTGTCATCTTGTATCTTTATATAAGTCTTCACTGAGCTCCTCAATACCTAAAAAGATACAAGGCACCATAGGGACGGTGCATAGATTTATAATTAGGTTTAATCTGTATAAATTTCCCTTCATAACATGGTAATGAATTGATTATTTGTTTTTATTACACAACAAACTATACATATAAACTAATTACGTACTACAGTATATTAAGTATCACAACAATACTAAGGGTTGTATTTATAAATACCCTATTTAATGTACAGCACTGCGCAATATGTTGGCGCAATATAAATACTGTTATTTGTTATTACCCTGTTTCCCCAACAATAATAATCCCCTAGCATGATTTTTTGGAATTCAGGGTTTGCGAAGTTATGATGATGTTGCAGAATGTGATGAAATGAATATATTTGAATAAATGTTGCTTTTTTGTTCAAGAATAAATGTTGATTGTTGTTCATGAAAAAATAAGACATCCCTTGAAAATAAGCCCCAGTGCATTTTTTTTGGTGCAAAATTTAGGACACTGTCTTTGTCTTATTTTCTGGGAAACAGGGTATTATTAATAATTTTAGTAGTAGTAGTAGTATTAACCTCCTGGGCGTTTCACTAATGCCTGGATTTCTGTACCAAAAGCGGTACACTGTTTTTCATGAAATTTTTTTTTTAAATTGTAGACCTATAACTTACAGAAATGTGTCCGAACAAGGGTCTAGTAGATATCCCGAATATATGAATAAAATGTTTGAAACACACAATCATATAAACAAATTAAATAAAAAACAAAAAATCAGCTTAAACAAGAATACATAAATAAATCAAAAATACTGAAAATGCAATAATTCAGTATACTGTGTAGTAATATATTTTTCTAAAAAACCTCCCTAGTGTGATAAATTTTATAACAGAGTCCAACGTCACATACCTATAGACAAAACCACATAAATATATTTTGTATTATTTTGTATTGGATTGGATACAGAACTTTGTATTGAATCCAATACAAAATATTTGAATTTCCCGCTACGACCCCCATCGACAGGCACATGCACGCGCATCATCAGGAATCACCGAGGGACGCGTACGCGAACGCCGGGTGTTCTAATTCTTTCCAAACTTCTGTACTTCCATGCAAAAAGTGTTAAATTTTTTGCATGGAAATTTATTTTAGATTGTAGGCTATAATTCACCGAATTACTCAATAATTATTTATAATTCACCAAATTACCGCATAACTCACCAAACTTTGTCCAAAATTTTATAAATTTAATAATAAAAAATTTTTTATACAACATAAAAAAAATTCCTAAAAAAAATCTTTAAAAAAAAAAAATTGTGTATAATGTAATGTATCTGTACAGTAGCTTATATAATATATAAATAATACAATTATATATATATTATATAAAGATTTCTTTGTATTGGACTCAATACAGCTTTTTTGTATTGAGTTCAATACAAAGTGATTTGAATTTCCTGCCCCGCCTCCCGCTCGCACCAACGTATGCAGCGACGTCACCGGGAAACCCCGGAGTTCGTAACTGCACACGCCGGATGAAGAGAGAAGACGTCTCCGGAGGAGCTGCGGGGACAAGGTAAGTATTTTCTTACAGTTGTAATCCGATTGTCATACAATGTTGTATGACAATCGGATTGCACTGTAACGCATGTTTATATTTTTAGCTACCCCGACCTTGGTTCGGGGTAAACGATTGTAGCAAGTTTACTTACCCCGAACCAAGGTCGGCCTAACCGCCCAGGTGGTTAATAATAATATTATCAATAATAATAATAGTAAATATAAATGATGTGTTTGAATCTCTCTACACCTCATTTCAATGACTTGTTCTCCTATCCAATGGCCAGAAGTGCACAGCTGTCACAGAAAATGCTATATGTTTGAACAAATGTTGAAAAACTTAAAGTGAATTACCAGGGGAATAATTTATAAATACACCTCTAAGTGTTTCTATTTTTCCAGAATTTGGCCAACAATATGGAAATTTTACCATTTCAGCCAAATGCATCAGCGCCAATAGTGAAGGAGAAGTTATGGTGATTTTTTGGCATTTTCCAGGAATGCAGTTGGCTTTGAATGGCTTATCTATATATATTTAGAGCAGATTATGGACCCTAAAAATGTGCCATCATCAGCTTCATCATTTTACAAAAAACAAAGAAACATAAAAAAACTATTTTTTTCTCTGCTCCTGCGATTTGACATTCATGGCACCAACATCTTCTCCTATTCTTCTTCCAGGTTCAGTCTTCTTAGGCTTTCTTGACTGGCTGAGCCTGGAAGGGAACACCTCTGCTTTCTCATACTTCTGCACCATTGTATAAATATAGATTATATGTCCACAATAAAAAAAAATTCAAGTTCTGCATTTATAAACTAAACTACTCAATATACACCTATAAAAACACACTTATATGAGAATATATTTTGTTAAAGGCATTAACCCTAAGCAACTGAATAAGCAATCTGAACTTTATTTCACCAACGCCAATATCGGTTTTGCTAATAACAAGCTATATGCATATGTAATGTTTTCATAAGTAATATAAAAAGATATATTCTGAAATTATAATTTTACATATGTACTTTCTAAATACACACATTGCTGTTGTTTTATTTTATTGTTAATACAGTTTTCTTGTATCTTTTTTCAGATACATCAGCTGAAATGTGGCCAAAATCCTCTGTTTTCTTAGTTATTGGGGTTGTCCTTATTCCGGTTGGCCTCTCCCAATTGTCTGCATGTGAGGATTGGGAAACTTTTAAGAAGAAGCACATTAAAGACAACCCAATCAACTGTGACAGTATCTTCCACAACAATACATTCAACTTAAAAGGTCGCTGCAAGACACTGAACACTTTCATCATTGTCGGCCTGGACACCGTGCGGGCCATCTGCGGGTCACAGTGATGTATCAAGTCTCAAAAGTTTTCAGCCCATTAATTGTAATCATAAATGTGACATAACCCCACCCTGTCTAGATACATCCAAAGGTAAAAACAAACATATTATGTATTACATGCAAGAACAGGCTTTCTATGCATTTTATCAACGTGGAAAATGTTATCATTTGTGTCCTAAAATGTTCTGCTGCACACAAAAAAGATTTTTTTGCTTTAATACAATTGTGTGAGGTGACAATACAATGAAAGAACTTTCTATAGTAGAGCCGGGATGGGTTAGATGCTTTGTCATATTTGTATTTTTGTTTTGAATGTTAAGAATGAAGTGTTAGATTTTAATTCTGCATATGCAGCTAACGCGTTTCAGGAGTCATCAGACTTCCCCTTCATTGGGTACTAAAATGTTTTGATGACAGAAGGACTGGACAGATAAATAGATAAGATGGTGTGTATTTGCATGTTGTCCAGTCTACTAGTCTACTATTATCTTACCGTGTTTCCCCGATTTTAGGACATCCCCATTAAGTAAGCCACCCCCGATTTTTAAAAAAATAATTAAAATAAGACACTCACCCGTTTATAAGACAGCTCCAGATATCTGATTCTGCGTGTGTGTCCTTTATGNNNGTTGTTGAATAGCGCGATCGCGCACGATTCCGGATCGCTAATACGAATGCGCGACCGATAATCCGATTTTGCTTGATGAATCAGGGGCAGTGTCTTATCATCGGGGAAACAGGGTAATGTGATAGCATCAATAAAGACAACCCAGTGCCATAGAATATGTGCCAATATGTGAGTGTTCTGAAAACATAAGCATAAGGATATGCATTGTGTAAAATAAACCATTAAATAGAGCTGTCAGGATCTCTGGGGAAAATAGGATTCAGGAGGGGTTGTGCAGGATGGATGGTAGTATGCCTGAGCATTAAAGATTGACCTCTAAGGACTGAGGATTCACGCTACATTCATTTAAAGTACAAATATACCGATACCATCCAAATGGGCACCCAAATCCAGATAAATAAATTTGGCACAATGGCCCTGATTTATGAAAGCTCTCCAAAGCTGGAGAGGATACACTTTCATCAGTGAAGCTGGGTGATCCAGCAAACCTGAAGTGGATGTGGTGCAGGTTTCCAAATGTTTTTTAGCAAATAACAAATTATTTTTAAAAAATCTATTCCATGTTTTCTGGATCACCCAGCTTCACTTCTGAAAGGGGTTTCTCTCGCCTTGGAGAGCTTTAATAAATCTGGCCTAATGTGTCAGAAATGGTAACTTTCATGTATCTTAAATGATTTATATGTTCTGCATATGCTGCTAACGTGAGTCATCAGACTTCCCCTTCATTGGGTACTAAAATGTTTTGATGACAGAAGGGACTGAACAGATAAATAGATATAATGGTGTGTATTTGCATCGTGTCCAGTCTACTAGTCTACTATTATCTTACATGAAGGAGGAAGCATTTCCTCTCTTCTCCTGTGATCAGACACCTGGTGACTCCTGAAACACATTGGTAGCATCCTCTATATTGGAATGTAACCTTACATTTGGATTCTTAATGTGAGTGCGATGGCCCATTGATCGTTTCTACAGGTCTGTCTTCTAGTTAATGCTTTTGCATTTCTTTTTTGATTGTAATTCTGCTAACTTTGCATCAACTGTATCTAATACAGCAACAATTTGTAAACTAGCTGGTCTCATGCGTGTTCTTTCTGACTAAAGTTCTATACACACATAAGGTCTGTTACAATTTCTCTGGGGAAAATGGTTGAAGTGGGATGGAGGGCTGATATTGGTATGGCAGAACTATACAAAGTTTGACCTCTAAGGACAAAGGATTCATCCTGCATTAGTTTAAAGTATCTAGAGCCCTGTAACAGACACCCAAATCACACTATTCATAATATAATACATTATAAGAAAATATATCTGAATCCTAAAACACTGTTAGGCCTGATTTATTAAAGTTCTCCAAGAGAGCATAGACTACCATGGGGGAACCTGGTTGATCTATCAAACCTGGAATGGATTTCCTAAAAATTATGTATTTATTTGCTTTCTGTCCTGGACCAGATCAATTCCAGGTTTAATCGATTACCCTGGTTCTCCCATGACAGTGGGTCTTCTACAGTCTTGGAGAGCTTTAATATATCAGGTCCAATGATTTAGAATTGGAATCTTTCATGTGTCTGTAATGGGTTTTATGTACATGTGACAATTATGGGCATCAACTGATAACCCATATAATGATTTGTTAAAACATGTAAACGGTGAATCTTTTTCTAGAATCATTACACATCTTGAAAGAAAAGATTAGATATTCATTTACTACATTTCTTACATGCTATTTATCTGTTAAAGCCTCCATTGTACATCCAAAGGCCAGGAGACTGTAGCTGGGTGCTGCCATTTTGGATGTGATGTCAGCAGCCCCTCTAGAAAAGCAGTAAAACCCTTGGTATGTGTGAAATATTTATCATAAATTAAAATCACTCATTTTCAGACCCATCACTTTCAATGTGACTGAAGCTGTCATCTATAATGGGACTCCTTCGCTTCTCTTTCATGTCATTGGAAGTTTCAAAGTTTCCTCCAAATAATTGGAGATGCTGGAGAAGAATGGCACCAGTTCTGCTTCTCAAGATTTTGTGTGAACTTCAAAGCCAAAAGATCAAGAAGGACCCCATGACCTAGGATACCTTAAGGAAGATGGAGGAGAACCGCTGGCTTACCAGACATTGCAAAAGTACCCTAGAAGGCTGCTTCAATAAAAAAACATGGCGGTATAAGGAGATAGAGAAGGCAAGAAAGCCATTGGGAGAGGTACAATAAAAAGGTACAAGATCTAGTGAATTGTTCAAAGGAAAAGAAACAAAATATTGTATTAATATTATATATATATTCCAAATTTCGAAATAATTATTGCTTTAGGGCTTCTTAAAAACATACACCAGAAAAATGTTAACTTTATTTTATTTTACGTAAATGACATTGAGATCCTATTTTTCATACATGGATGAGAAAGTCATTAAACAACCAGAATATCAGATCCTTGAACACACATAAAGCTTTGTAATAAGATTACCAGCTGGCGTGCAAACTCAATACTTGGATTGCAGATGGCATTTTGCACTTTCTCGTTAACATATATACCGTAACTCTATAAAATGGGAAAAGGAAGACAGCTTTTGAGATTGCTCTGCAGGGAAGATTCCGTTGCTTCCACATTACAGGTATAAGGGCTAGAGAGCGCATACTATAATGTACTAAAATATTGTGTTTTGCTTTGTATTTCATGTTATAATTCCAATTTGTGTGCTCAAGCTTGTATTTATTATTTAGGTCTTCACCGTGCTTTTCATCTTACTAAACAACATACAAGGCACCAAAAGGTGGTAAGTAGCATTATAGTAAAGTTTATTTGCTTATATTTTGCCTTCCCCACTCTCCTTCTCTCTTTCATTGACATGCATTAATATTGAATGTTTTATTTACCTGGGAACATAAATAATATTTCTTTTACATACCCTATAAGTTACTCTGGGTACCAACCGTTAAAGAGATTATGTTGTGGCTTTGTATATATTTCCTGGTTTATTATGTTCATGACTTAGAAACAATTCAGGTTAAAGTCAAGTAAATAAAATATTGAATAGAAATGCAATGTGCTGTCATATAAAGGCATCAAATGGATTATTCAACATCTTTTTACATGTTTTTTCCAGTTGTTTCTATCTACTTGTGTTATATAAAATCTGGTGTTTACTGAGCTCCATAGTGCTAGCAAGGTTTTGCTCATCTGAGTAAGGCTGATTATGATACTTATTTTGTTGACCTCTAGCTCTCATAGTGTTTTCACACATATTTGCCCTTTGCTCCAGTGATGTCCCAGAACTGGCTTACTGATGCCAACTTGTTTTTCCAGATTCAAACCATGTCTTAGGCTGCGGACCACTGGTGGTCTGCATTAAAATTTTTGTTGCCCGGTGGCTCTGGCCAGTGTGCACCCGAAAGAACCGCAGACCATGTCCCCCGTACGAATTGTAGGCACAAGGTGGTGGGCGGGTTGTCTTTGGACAAGTCTAAGCCTGCCATGGGAGAGTGAGCAGGTTCAGGCATCATGATGACACTCTGGGAGAAGTTCCTTCCCCTTTAAGTGACACCCAGCTCCCCCGCGCATGTGCAGTCCAGAGCCTGTAAGGTTAGTGGTCCAGAAATGTTTGCGACCACTGTCTTAGGCTATTTTAATCAGCTGAGTCTGCATATTATAACTTTTGCACACACTTCTACACCAAGAAATATCAATATTCTTTTGCAAAAAAAAAAATCAGCATGACTGCAAATAAAAAAAAAACCTCCATTGGACCAGTTTGTTTTTCCAAAGCTAAATGTCTGCATTTATAAACTAAAAAACCTGAAAAAAATAATTAAAACCTTTTTTTAAAAAACACTTTTATAGAAAACGTACACTATGCACATATGTAAGACTTTTGTTGTTGAAAAGGATCTTTCACAATCCTTTCCAACAACAAAAGACGATGCATGAACGAGTGCTGTACATACAGAACCATTCTGCTCTATGCAGAGGGGAGGGGGAGAACAAGCCAGTAGCACCTCACTATGTTCTTTCCCGTTTACTTCCATTGCGGTCATTCATCACTCGTCATTCGTGGATCCGCCATGAACGACGTGAGACGACTGCTGAGCATACGTCAGTTTCTCGTCTGATACCAGCCCTGAAGTGATTATCAGAAGAGAATCATCCGACGTGTGTACGTAGCCTAAATGTCTAAATGAGCAAATTTGCTTTTTCATTACTTCACAATTGGCAAAATAAAAAAACATTTACACCAAGAACTTTAGCAATAAAATATATGAATATATTAAAAAGTAATATACAAGTATGTAAAAACTGCAAATTATACCATGAAATGATAGTTTTGTACTTTCTGATTAAACACATTGTTTAATGCTGTTTTATTAGTTTTTTATTACATTTTTTTTCTATCCCTTTTTAGATACATCAGCAAAAATGTACCCCAAATCCTCTGTTTTCCTGATTATTGGGGTGGTCCTGTGCCTCTTCCATCTGTCTTCATGTCAGAACTGGGAAACTTTTAAGAAGAAGCACATTAGAGACAGCCCAATAAACGACTGTGACAGTGCCATGAACAACACCATATTTATCATAAAAGGTCACTGCAAGCCACTGAACACTTTCATCATTTCAGACCCAGACACCGTGCAGGCCATCTGCAGCAGGGTACCAGGTCGCAGTGATGTAACAAGCCCCACAAGTTTCCAGCTCTTCAATTGCAATCGTAAATCTGACATAACCCCACCTTGTCCATATACCACCAAAAGTGAGAAAAACGTGATATGTATAAGATGTGAGAGCACGCTTCCTGTGCATTTTGTCAGGGTTGGAAAATGTTAACATTTGTGTCGTAAAATGTTCTGCTGCAGACAAAAAAGCTTAGTTCGCTTTAATAGAATGGGACTCTACCCAAACATGTAGCTTTGGATGAGTTAGATGCTTTGTCATATTTGTATTTTTTTGCAAATCAAAAATAAAGTGTTAGCTTTTAATTGAGAGTCGTAATGTAAGTTTGTTTATCTATTTCAACAGAATAGATTGATACGTTCTGCAAATGCAACTAACGCATTTCAGGAATCGAATATAGCTAAAGGGTTGTCTGAACTTAAACCAATAGATATATACTGCCAACATCCCTAAATTCTTGAGTACATAGAAAGGTAGGTATATTTGTGGGACTTTACAGGCAGTTCAGTACATGTCACAAAATGGGCTCAAATATAAAAAAAACAATCTTTCATTAAACACAAGCCATAAAAACAATGGATGGAAATTGCAAAAAATGCTCAGTACATAGCACCAAACAATTGTGTATATCATTGAGATGTTGTAATAGATTCTGATAATCCAACGCGTTTTGCAGAATTAATCTGCTTTATCAGGGATTATACAAGACCTCAATAGATGCACTATAATATAAACAAGTAGAATAATTATTACTCTTATAACCCCAATTTTCACGCCTGTCATTTTTCATGCCTGGCATGGGATGCGGTCATGGGGAACAGGAGGACCCCCTCCAGCAGCAAGAGAGTGAGATGCTCAAACTGGAACCAATGGATCCACTAAATATACATTTTGTTTTTCTGTGTCAGGTATAATCTTATTGGGTAGTGAGTAATAATCAGCAGCTGTAAAAGTCCAGGTAACAGCATTTGGACCAATGTAAGTACAGTGTAAATGTACACACATATATGTAAAAGTGCACATAGATGTATAGAAGGTTCAGATATATTAAAACCAAAATAAATATATTATAGGTGCACAACTTGTATGAAATGATCTGCATAGAGTATAGACAAATCCCCCACATGTCACAATCCAAAGAAACAGAGATATGTCTTATCCAATAATGTACAAAACAAATAGACCTCCTAAAGCAAAATTGCCCCGAGGAAGTGCAATCACAGAAAAAAGCACTTACATTGGGTGAAATGAAGCTCCTCCATCAAATGATAACCCATATCAGCATTTAATAAAACAAGAAAAAGGTGGACCTTTTTCTAGAGTCATTACACATTTTGTAAGAAAAGATTAGAAGTTCATTTACTGCATTTCTTACATGGTATTTATATGTGAAAGCCTCCATTGTAAAGAGATCCAAAGGCCCTGAGTTGGGTGTGATGTCAGCAGCCCTAGTAGAAAACAAAAATAAATTAAAATAACCCATTTAACCATTCAAATCCATCACCTTCACTGTGACTGAAGCTATCATTTGAAATTGGACTTCTTCACTTCTCTTTCACGTCATTAGAAGTTGCAGTTGCAGTTGCATAATTGGAGATGCTGGAGAAGAATGCCACCAGTTCTGCATCTCAAGATTGTGAGGACTTCAAAGCCAAAAGATCAAGGAGGACCCAATGACCTAGGATACCTTAAGGAACATGGAGGAGAAACAGAACCAGACCTGGCTTACCAGACATTGCAAAAGTACCCTGGGCTGCTTCAATATGGCGGTATAGGGAGATAGAGAAGGCAAGAAAGCCATTGGGAGAGGGACAATAAAAAAGGTACAAGATTATTATAAGATATATTCTAAATTTCAAAATATTTATTGCTAAAAAAATAGCTAACACGTTTCAGGAGTCAACAGGCTTCCCATTCATTGGGTCTTAGAAAGTTGTGGTGATAGAGGGGGCTGGATTCAGGGAAGCAGATACATAGATATACTGGTCTATATTTGCTGTTTTTTTTATCATCCTACAGGCAGGAGGAAGCCTTTCCTTAGTCTCCTGTCATCAGACTTATATGATGAAGAGGGCATCTGTTAATTTCTGAAACACACTGACAATATGAACTGAAATCAATCTTACATTTGGGCCTCCAATTTGTGTATGTTGGTCCATTCTGTCTCTCTAAAATTGCAAATCGAAATGTTCTTGGAGATCCTTTTTATGAGTTGCCCACTCAGTGCCTGATGCATCCTACAACACCTAATATCACAGAAACGCGAAGGTGTGTTCTATTATCCAGGATCCAGGGCCATCACCTCTCCACATTCACCATATTGGTATCACTGCACCAGGTCATCAGGTGACTCCTCCAAGCCAGAGAACATTTGTTTTCAAAGCCATAGGCCGACCCCAACTACAGTTGTCTAAGTTATCTCTTGCCTAACAGTTGAATCAAAGTCCCAGCAGTGCAGGAAAGGGCACTGGTGCAGTCCATGCTGGCCTAATAGTACTGCCACTGGTCGAAGACTTTGGATTGACTAAACAATGACAGGAGCTCTGCCCACCTTAGCAGAGCTACTGTCATTGTGTTCAGCAACAGGGGAGAGGGCCTGCACTAGAAGGGATCATTGTCCGGTGTCAAATTTGAACAACAATGGACCTGGTAAAGATAAAAATCAGTGAGACTGATTGTTTCTGTAATTAATTTTATTGATCTTTAAAAAGTAACAACAAGTTCCCCTCAGGGAACAAAGTAAGCAGTGAATTATTACAATAATGGCGCATGCACCCGTGTCATTATCCTTTGTCTCTTCCCTGTTCATCCCTGATTGGTTTTTCAAAATATATTATATAGATAGGTTGTATTGTTACCACCCAAGAAAATATGAAATACATAATACTTTATACACAGTGGGGCCAACTTTGTAGGCCAGAGCAGAGATGGAAGGAATGATGGAGCAGTGCAAGACACAGAAGTCTGTCAGAAAAGAGTTTACTGTACCCCAAAATATGGGTGGACTGATTACTTTTAACCACCAATTAATGGGGGTGTAGTATACTGCCACCGCCTACCATTGATTTCAAAGAGGGGACGTTTACTGCCACTGTAGCTGACCACCAATATTAGGGGGAGGTGTTAGTTTACTGTCATTGGCCAACAATGATTTTGGGGGGGTCATTGATTTGGGGGGTAATGTAATTGACAGCCAATGATTGGGGAGGAGGAATTGTTTACTGCCTCTGTCCACCAATTACTATTGTAACTGGGGGACTAACAAGTGGGCGAGTAGAACTGCAGACTGCCACTGGTAATTGATGGCCACAGGCAACTAATCAGCAATGATTGAGGAAGGGGAACTGCGTCTGACCACCAATGATTTGTGTAGGGCATGAATATTTCCACTGATCAAGCAGAAGGGGGCAGTTACTGACCACCATTTGGTGAAAGGGGGTTTTATTCACTTTTTGCACCATACTGTACATGACATTTTTCCATCCCCTGCACTCTCTACTATAAGTAAATATATATATATATATATAAATTTATAAAATCATTGCTTACTGTACTAGATATTGCTATGTTGTGCTCTACATACTCATCTTCACTATAAATGTACTGTACATAATCCTGATTGATGTGTTGTAATAGTTATACAGCCATGTAGTCTCCAGGTGTTTTCCTCTTCTCTAGGATGAGATGAAGAGTTGCTTTCTAACTGTACTCCATATGCACTAGCCTTACTGTTGCAATTTGGGCTAATTTTGCAGCATTTTGTTTGGTTCTAGTAGAACCAAATGAGCCAGCAATTAGAGCTGACTGCAGTGCAACTATTATTGCACAATGGATCGCATAATTTGTAAATTAATCATTAAGCATATTCATAATGTGTATAATTTTTGTGCAACATGCAACGTTCCATCGAGTCATCTTATAAGAATCATCAAAAAAATTGGAATCCCCAGTAAATGTGCCCTCATTCCAATCTGTTGTACTTTTTTTCCAAAATTTTCCAGATCATAAATCGATCTAGGCCCTGTTTATGGTGCTGCCCCATTTGAATGCAGATCTTTACATACCCACAGTTTTATACTTCATATCTAGCAAATTCAAAGTATACTAAAAAAATTTTGATTTCCTAGTATCATTCTCCTTGAGGACCCTAAAGAAGATAGCAAATATTGATAAAACACGTGTCATTCCCAAATTGTTACCACCTTATACACTGGTGGTGGCATTACCTTTTAATGGGATTCACTGGGATGATGCCCTGCTGGGTTTTCAGGTTTCTGCTCTTCTCCTATGCAATAAATAAGCTCCTAGTACAAGTACGACCATGATTGATAGTAGTATTATTATTAAATAATATCGATGTCTTGAGTTAGTCTGACTGCTAGCTTTGGGTGCTTGTAAAGAGCAATTCAAAGCCACATCTCGATAGTTCATTAGGAGGAGTTCAGTTTGAGGTGTGCAGCAAGTGGATGTGAAATTAACATACTCATATTCTCCATCTGATCCATGGGAGGCGGAACCAGAACCATTGAGGATGTTAATAGACTTAATACCATCAGCATCAGACACTAAGAAATGGGCACTCCATCTATGGTCCATGCACTGGTTGGGTAGCAAGGATTCAGGGCAGGTACCAAAATAAGATGGTTGAAGGCACACAGATGGAGAATGAAGAAAATACATCTAAATTAAAAAGAAACAACAAAAAAACAATCAGGATAAAATGAAAACATATTTTGTTATTTTAAAAGATTTAAACAAGTAATTTTAATTTCCTTAGGAAAAGATGCTGCTGATGGTTTGCAAAGTTCCTTAAATTCTCCGCTCATAGTTCCACTGGTAAGATGTGGAGAAAATCCAAATCCGAACCCTAAATTAAATTTTTTTTCAGTTTTCTTGCACCGAGTATTAGCTGGCCAACTTAAAAAAAAAAACCTTACTTTAATTTTTCTGCAAGAGTAAACTTATTTGCATGACCATCCAATCCTGCACTCCCTCCAAGCAGCGATTATGCTGCTAAATTCCCCATTCTGTGTAGCCATGATAGCTTCAGGTGCCTGTTGTCGATTTTTGATTTTTAATAATGTGCTTTGAGCATGATAGGTTTACTAATTGCTCCCAAATCCCTCTGGGATTTTGCAACGTGAATATTCCAGAAGTCTGCAGGCAGCAGGGGCAACTTCATTCTCGTCTAGGTGAGAAATGCTGAACAAAAAATGTATTTTCAAAAAAGAAGAAAAAAATAAAAAAGAATAAAACTTACTTGCAATCTATAACCCTTCCTGACTATTCAAATGCTGTCACACCGTCCTATAATTACTAAACCTGAGTAGTACCAGACCACTTACCTCTTCAACCACCAAAGAAAGGTGAGTGAAGCACACTGGCATAATATTCTCACACTCTTCGGCTTTCACCATCAATGTTATCACTGTACCAGGTTTCACATTGTCAGCCATATTAATATTTATATCCAGCTCTTGTGAATCACTGGAGTTCATCTGTATTCTGTAAGGGGAAAAACATAAAGTGATGAAACCTTTTGGGTCACCAATGACAAAAAAAGACGTTAGAGTGGTTGAAGTGGTTGGATATAGGTTCTTCTTTCCTGCAAATGTTTTTATTTTTTAAATAAAATGTGCCACAATGACAGCCCATGTTGGAACATGTTGCCTTGCATTGGGTGTTACAGCATTGTGTTGTATGCATTCTCTATGGGCTCGCTGGGATACCTTACATTGCTTTGCTTCAATATCAACACAACTCATCAAATGCAAATCAGTGCAAATAGTTTACCCAAAAGCCAGACCAGTTACTGTCTATAACTTTTCTTCGCTGTCCTACATCCCTGTTCAACGACAGTAACAAAAAAGGAAAAACCCCATAGCATATGAGTCTGGTTAACTGCATGCTGAAAGGCTGCCCCGTACCTGCATATACCAAATATTTCTATTCGCTCTGCACAGTCGAAATGACCAACAGGATGGGGTAAGTATATGGCTGGAAATTTGGTCAGCATTTCATTGAACCTGTTGTTTTGCCCCACATGGGCAAAGTGCCTAGTGGCAGCCCCACTAACTCACCAAATCCATAAAGTTGGAATCAATGTACCAAAAAAGGGCCTGATAAGTAATCTTTGAATGTGACTCTTGTTTTTGAATGTACTTGCAGGTCTGCAGGGCTCGGAGGGCAGCATTGCTGCAAACCTGCCTTCATTTTACAACTGGCAGAATGCACCCTCAGTGTCCAATTGAAGGTAGGCTTGGAGCAGCTGCATGTACTGCAACATGATGTGTCCATCCTTGAACAGAAATGTATTATTATTATTATTATTATTATTATTATTATTAATAAACAGTATTTTTTATAGCGCCAACATATTACACAGCGCTGTGCAATAAATAGGGGTTGCAAATGACAGACAGATACATACAGTGGCACAGAAGCGGAGGAGCGGAGCGGACCCTGCCCAGAAAAGAATTGTATCTATCAAACAGATCATACAAATAAATATTAAGTTTCAGTAACTGTACTTTACTCACAGAACCCACCTAGATGAAGTAGGGCGGTCCCTTATGATATTATCAGGAGAGAGATTGACAGTCACACAATAGTAACAAGGGGACCCGTGATGGGTGATCTTCATTGACATTATCTGTGAATTCCCTGGGATCAGAGTCGCAGGACGGGACATCTACAAAACAAAGTTCCCTCAAGTAAAATATTTTTAGCACACTGAAATAAAATATTAATAAAAAGACCCCCATATGCAAAAATTCACAAGTCAACAATGACAAACCTTGACCAATTTCCATTATTCATAATAATAAGCACCAATTAGTCCCCCCCCCCCCCAACCATCACCCCGTATGCCTCCCATCTCAAAAGCTCATTAAACATGTTCGGGCAACCTATGCACATGTATACATGTAAATTCCTGCATATCATGTGGGTTCTTGAGGTCATTTGCCACATTTAAATGCTCAGAGAGATCTTTAAATACTATAGAGACAAACTTGCCCAAATACAATAGTCAGTTAGCTTAAGGAAAAGGTCCTTTAAGCAAGGTCCCTTCCAGAGGAAGGCAAAAAAAACCCTTATAACCCCTGGTTCAATTTGCTCCAACACGGGAAAAATGTTCCTTCCGGATTCCATGAGGGAATCGGATGTTCCCTGGATCAGCAGGCTCTGTTATCTTTACTTTAAAGCCTCAATCCCCAGTTATATTCTGTGCTTCTAGAAATCATCCAGCTTTCTCCTAAAGCAATCTATAGTATTTGCTGGAACTACTTCCTGAGGGAGCCGATTCCACATTTTCACAGCCCTTACAGTGAAGAATCCCTTCCTTATCCGAAGCTTAAACTTCTTTTCCTCCAGACGCAAAGAGTGTCCTCTTGTTCTTTGTAATGACCTTAAAGTGAATAATTGGGAAGAGAGTTCTCTATATGGACCATTTATATATTTATACAGGGTGATCATATCCCCCCTTATACGTCTCTTCTCAAGGGAGAATAGATTCAGTTCAGCCAATCTCTCCTCATAGCTGAGCTCCTCCATTCCTTTTATTACTTTAGTTGCTAATTATTTTCCACAATTGTCTCCTAAATCCATCCCAAGTGAAGGACTTTGGAAGTTCTCCTCTGGTCTTAGACAACAAGAGACTCACCTCCAGCATGCACTCAGCTGATCTTAGATGCTGTGGAGCCTCCCGTTTCACTTTATGCCCTCTGCCATCTGTACCACTCACACCAAGGCTAAATTCCCCAATGGGGATCTCCCCAACCTGAGCGACCAAAAGCCCTTTCTTATTGGTCGGTTCCAGTTCCAATGTTCTTGTCTTCCCATTGACTGGGGTAAGGTCAACATGGCTCATGTTGGAGGATTCTGGAAGACCAATAACATCGACTACCAGGACTGTGGGGACACCTGAGGATGGAACAAAGAAAATTTGTTTTTTTACACACAATAAAATCAACATTTTTGTTTGAAAGTTCCTAAAATTATATATTTGGTGTAGGGCCCATTATTATCACTAAACCAGCTCCCCATTGTATTTTGACCTGCTATCACAAGGGACAGGTAGTAAGCAAAAATCTATGCACTGGGTTTACAGATGGCAACAAAATTTCGAGAGAAGAACTTATTCTACATAGAGGTTGATGTATGTAAGCACCCCTGACAGTGCTATATGGCTTCACTCAAGCACTGCCACTGTAACTTATTCCTATTATTGTAATTTCAAACTGACCTCCATCTTACCATTATGGAAAGCTTTGAAGCACATGTAACTGGCAGAATTCATATAATTCCATGTAACATCACCTACCTGGCATTGGCTGGTTGTTAAGTTCGTGGAGTCCAGGATGAGAACCATTTACAGGGGTGCCAAAATAATACAGAAAATCTAAAGAGCTTAGACCTTGGAAATAGAGGAGGAAATAGAATATATAAGTACAGTTTTATGTATAACATGGTTTATTACATTTTATTTTTTTACTTCCATTATCAAATACACTGCCTGGCTGTGGGTGAAGTGTTATGATCTGGGGTGTCATTGGAGGCAGTGGTATGATATGAGGTGCCTGTGGGATCAATGTAATGATCTGGGGTTGCTTCACTTGCTCAGATCTAGGTTCAGCAACATAATGTGCCCAAAAGACAAAGTCCATTGACTACCTGAATATACTGAACAATGGTTTTCCCATCAATGGATTTTTTTCTTCCCTTATGGCACGAGTAAGATTCTATGATGACAATGCCAGGGTTCATTGCGATCAAATTGTAAAAGAGTAGTTTAGAAAGCATGATACATCATTTTCACACATGGATCGGCCACCACAGAGACTAGATTGTAACCTTAATGAGAATTTTTTGGATATGTTGGAGAAGACTTTATGTGGGGGTCCCATTATCAATACAAGAGACTGGGAAAAAATGAATACAACTCTGGGAGCCAAAAAATGTGCTATTGTATAAGCCAATACCAATAAAAATAATATAATAGATTCAAAACCATACCATGGTGAATGTGTGCCATAATTGAAGCTAAAAGCGATCCAAATTTTCGAGTGTGTGACTTTTTTTTGGCCAAGCAGTATTTAAATGAAAGAAGTGCAAACAAAAAAACTAACCACACTTCAATCCAACACACTGTTTTCATCTCTTTTCAACTGCTCCAAAGTTTATCCTTAATAAATAATGTCTGATTACCTTGAATACGTATGCTGTGGGGCCCAGAAGTTTCAAGTTTAATGCTCCAGTTTCCCACTTCTAAAGGATCTTGTAGAAACACCCGAGTAAATTTGCCATGAGATGCTCGGCGGCCGTTTTCTTGGTGGCCTGCAAGGAATAAGAGAAGCCTGACAAATACTGCAGAAAACATAGCTTCGCGATGTTCCTCATTTGTAGGTAGGGTCTTTCATTTTATCACAAATAAAAACATGGATTTTCACCAGCACATGTTCATATAGTGATAACTGTGCCCTTTATTCACTTTGGGCAGGGTTTTTCAACCAGGGTTGAGTGGAATCCTAGAGTTCCTCCAGAGGTTGCCTGGGATTCCTTGAGCTATAAGCAATTTGTACATAACAGGTAAGTTTAACACCAATGATCTTTTTAGCTTTCTGTAAAGGTGACTTCTTCCCAATGGCCAGCATTCTTCCTATTGACTGGGTGCTCTTGATATAGTAATTGTAAAAGAGGTTCCCTGAAGACCTGAATGTTATTTCAAGGGTTCCCTCATGTATAAAAGGTCAAGAAACCCTGCTATATAACCCTGCTCCATCTCCATAACACAATGGGTAAGTGTTCTATAGTTCAGAAATAGCTGGGAACAAGAATAAGTGATAGGAGCATGGACAGAGAACATGAAAGACGCAATCTAGTTAAAGATATATGGCAGGATTAACCTTTTTTTTTATTCATTAACCACCTGAGCGTTAAGCTACGTACACACGTCAGATTTTTATCGCCCGATAATCTGCATTGGCCAATTATCGGGCGAAAATCTGCCGCGTGTACAGTCGGTGTCGTCCATCGTCCGAACGACCATCCTGCCGGATCCACGGACGATGGACAACAACCGATCCTAATGAAAGGGAAGGGGAGAGCACGCAGCAGGGTGCCGCTCCATCGCTGTATTCAATCCAATACAAAATGTGTTTGAATGAGTTTGATCTGGAATTTCCCGCACACGCGCCGACGTCATCGCTGAGGGACACGCATGAAGACAGAAGCCGGCCGGCTTTTTTTTTGTCTTAGAAGGCACCCGACGCTGGAAGAGGAACGAAGCTGGATGATCAGCGGGACCAGGTAAGAAGCCGGCCGGCATCTTCTTCTCCGCCGGCTGGCATCTTCTTCTTGCATCTTGCCGGCCGGCGGAACAAAAGATGCCCAGCGGAACAGAAAATGCCCGGCGGAACAGAATACGCCCGACCTTGGTACGGGCTAAAAAAAAATTACTATTTTGGATAACCACTTGATGATTTTAATATAGGGAGAAAAGTTCAGGGTTATCGAAAATAGTAACCTTTTTTAGCCCGTACCAAGGTCGGGCTTATCGGTCAGGTGGTTAAAGAGTTAGAATAAAATGACCGAACTGGTATATTTAACCAAGAGAATGAATTGGAGAAGTTCATTGTTAGACTTACACTTACACTTACATTATACATACACCATTTAAAACAGATAGGCAGCATTTTCCTACCTTTAGGATCATAAATATGAAATCCTATGACCTCTCCATTTATGAATAGGGTTATATTGTGCATGAATTCATCCACCAGAAATATATAAGTAGAAGCCCCTGTCGTAGAGCTTTGCTTATAAAATAGTGTGACCTGTGGGGAAGACGTCAGTATCATTATACAAGACCAAATACATAAAATGATATATACAGGTAGTCCTCAAGTTAAGGATATCTGACATACAAACGATTCCTAGATACGAACAGGGCTTCCCTGCTTGTTTCTGTGCAGGACGTAGGCTTGATGGGGGTGAGGGGGGTCGGTTGGCATGACTTGCATAAAAAGACTTTTGCTGTTCTGCAAAATCTTGTAACCTCTCTAGGTGCCTCTTGTAACCTCTTGTAACCTCTCTAGGTACCCTCTCTTACTAACAGAGAGTTTAAGACTTGTTTGTCCACTGGCTTTCCTGGAGCTTTGTCCCCTTTTCCTACAGCCAGGGACAGACTCTGGCTCCTTTCACAGCCTGAAACACAGTTCCTCTCAACCTGGATCCCTCTGGCTGCCTTCTCAGCCTGGAACACTCTGGGTCTCTCTCTCTCTCAGCCTGGAACACTCTGGCTCTCTCTCTCTCTTTCTCAGCCTGGAACCCTCTGGCTGCCCTTCAGCCTCTGACTGCTCACAGTACAGCCTGCAACACACTGGCTGATCATCTCCCTTTCTCTTGCACCGTGTGCAGGTGGAGATATCCCAAATAAGGGGTGGACCAAGGAACCCACCCTTCACTCCCTTGGCCGGTTCCGGGGCCCTAAAGTTCCTGGTTTTCATTCTAAAAGCCTACATACACTTTAACATACTCCTTCCCTGGAGCCTTTCATGCACTCTCCCTGACATTTTAGGGACACTCTGTCACAATATATATATATATTTATATCTCATAGTTTACAGGACTTCAGACACCGATGAAGAATCATCTCTTCAATCTCAGACATCCACATCCATATTGACCTATGTAAAGCTTTCCTCACCACATCAAAGTTGGCGGAATCGGTGATGATCTCGGAGGCTTTGCCAATGTCGTTATTGGTTGTGAAGACAACTTGTCCCCCAGAAGTAGAAGCGAGGTCGGTGTAGATGTCAAATCTGTCTGGACTCAATACTTCCCTCTTGCTCCTCTTCACTGTTGTCCTAGACGGGTCCTCTGTGATCAAGAAAGACACCTACATACATATGAAGAATATTAGTATCATTATTAACCTTTATTTATAAAGCATAGGGAATATGCAATATAGAGTTCCCCCCCCAAAAAGGGATTTTTGTGGTAAGGTAAACAGAGCAAGTATTCTGTATTATAAAATATCAACACATTTATTAAAATCACTACAAAAAAGGCTTGACTAAACAATGAAAACTATGATCGATCTTAATATAAACGATCACATGAATTTTACATATCAAATTTTTCTGCGCCACCAGGAGGAATTTTAAGTCATGGCGTTTCGCTGATATACTGCTTCTTCAGGGGACAAGTAAATGGATGGAGTATCAGGAGCACTGTAACCAATGAATTTCAGGTATTGCATAGTATAACCTAGAAGTACAAATAGAAAATCATAAAATTTGTTGCACTTATGAATAAACATGTGTAATTAAATGTTATCTTGCTGTTGGAATAATGCCAATGCAGTATCATAAGGAGATCATTGTTTAAAAAGGATCCATGTGTTTACCCCAAAATCACCACTCTAGTACTCTTCTTCTGAGGGTATTGCTTTTTATTTTTTAAAGTGCCAATATTGAGGAAATTGAATCAGGTTCAAAAGGGTTTTTTGTCTTCTTCTGGATCACTGTGCATATAGGGTTCCATCTGGAATATGCAGGTTTGTAGTTTGTTTATTTCCTAATCGTTTACCTTGATGGACTTGTGTCTTTTTTTCAACCTGACTAACTATTTAACAATTCTATGGAGTGCTGCACATTATTCCAGCCTGGTTAACTTGATAAAGTAGTGCATTTGACATTCACCAAACAGTCCATGGTGGACAATCTTCCAGCTGCATGTGTTTGTTTCTCCATCAGCGAATGTATGGTGAATGTTAGATTCACTGCTTTATAAAAAAAGGACCCCAAAATATCATCTGCAAATGGTGGTGGCGGCTCCAAAGGGGTGAATGTGTAAATCATCACTACCCAGTGTATATCACAACACTTCAATGGCCTCCGGCTTGTCTTAAGTAACCAGTGATTGTAGAGTACCTGCTGAAATAAATACTAAATAATAAATAAATACTAAATAATAAAAACCACCAGCAATCTAAAAAACCCATTCAATTCACCTTGATTTTCTTCTCCTGTATTAAAGCCTC
Source organism: Pyxicephalus adspersus (assembly GCF_032062135.1). Classification (NCBI taxonomy): domain Eukaryota; kingdom Metazoa; phylum Chordata; class Amphibia; order Anura; family Pyxicephalidae; genus Pyxicephalus; species Pyxicephalus adspersus. Next base: position 12,103,036 of record NC_092871.1, read on the forward strand.
CACCGAGCTTCTAAGATGAGCATCCTTAGAGGACGCGTCCGTGAAGACCAAGATCTCAGAGTGGGGAGGAGTATTGATCAGGGCTAGCTGGGAGGAAAAGATTAAAGGGTCACCACACTTATTTTATATATATCATAAATACTCGAATATAAACACAACTAAATAAAAACCACATCACCTACTTTTATCTGAGAAAACAGAAAAACCACAAAGGTTAAAGTATAACCCTTATGCACAAAATGCATCTGTTTCTGCTAACATTCAAAAAAAAGTAATCAACAGATGAGTCAGAAAACTGAATGTGAATAAATACATCCATGGTGTGGTATTTTTAAAACATTTAATGAAAAGGGAAAAAAACTAATGGGCTCAGTCTGTTTGTCTTTTTTACCTTTTTCTACAGCTTAAAATATCGCCTTATCCTCATGTAAAGTGTGTTACAAACTCTAATATTGTGTTAGCAGGCAAGTGTTTGTTATACTCTCTACAACAGGGCATAGCACCATCTAGTGGTGTGACTTGAGTATGAACCTTATTTTTTTTAATAATGTCATGTAAATTGAAAATATTACATAAACAAAAGTAGAAAAGAAACAGGTGGAACTTTTCATATGTTGTACAGACTCAAATAGTAAACAAAAAACATTTGTTCAGTAGTTCAAGATGAATTCTATGCACACAAGTGAATGAGTCCAAAAGAAGTTGAAAAAGACAACAATTGCCGTTTACTTTTTGAACTATCCATACACATTGTACATGATCATTGTTAATATATAAACAGCAGACTATTGCTACAAAACAGAAGTTAAACTAAGGACAGATAAAGTAAAATGAGGCAGTACATACCTGCAAAGCTGATAAGCACATCTCTGGCTCATCTCCCCCTCCCAGAGCCTGTAAACTGTCAAGAATTCTTAAAAACTCATCTGGGTCACTTGTTTTGTGCACCGGGCCAAAGCCTAAACATATAAAAACCTGATATTACTTTCAAAAAGGAAAAAAAGCTAAAAAAATCAAGAATAAAAAAACAACTAAGGTAAAAATGTCTAATTATTATATTTCATATACAATAGCATTATTGTAGCAATTTAATAAGATGAGCCAAGTCCTGTTTACCTTTATGATTATTATTTAAATACTTACTTTAATATTATTTAAATAATGTTCCTATCTGAGTAATTTTCCCAAAGGGTGTGGTGCCCAGGGCAATCCAGCATTTCTCATGTGCTCCAAAATTCCCAAGAAGTAACAACACAAACTACATATCCCAGCTTTCCACTTATCACTCACTTCCAGCTTACCACCACCCATGCCCATCACTGAATATGAAAGAACGCATCTCTGGCACTATTTACAGGCCATCTTATTTCTGTGCAAGGAAGCAACTGTTAGATTTTACTCTTACAGTGTTGCAGAGTTACAATGCACAGAAATGAACAGACACATCTTAAGGGATTCTGAACATTAGCGCTTACATATAATGCTGGGCTGTAATGGAGAGGAAGGAAAAAATATCATCATAAACGTCAGGCTGTGGTAACATGCAAATTCAGGGAGGAAGAAGTGGTTCCACATCTGAACACATCAAAGTTATGTATTTACCATTGCACATAACATTTATTACAAATGAAAGTCACAACGTACATCAAGTAATGTTCCTGAATAGGCATACTGTTTTTATATAAGGGGGGAGGCAATTCTTGAGCACTGAGGGAACTCCTGCCGCTGGCACCATTTTTAGTGCCCATGGAAATCTAGGAAAGTAGTTTCCCATGATATCACTGCATAAATTTTAGTATTAGTCCAAATGAAAGGGGGGAATTAATTACATAGTAGTAGTTGGATAGTTTTGTTCAGGGTTGATCCTGAATTGGATCGGGGCTATTCTGACCTATGATCAGAACTGGGGATTTAAGCAATCTGGGTTCCAATCATACATATGGCAATGTACTATACCTGGTACTGACAGGTATAGTTGGCTGACGATGGCAGCTGTTGGTTTGCTGGATTGGCTGGGTCGTACTATATTTGTCATTGATAGATGTAGTATAAATTAATATAAAAATAGGAATTCCTAATGTCTGACTGATTTGACCAGAATTTTTTGGTTCCAAGCACCTCCAGCAGTACATAAACCTTCGTCTTTGCTGACATACCCTCATGGGCTCCAAAAATACCAAAGAGCCTGGGGCAAGTGGGATTTGATGGTGGTTCACCCACTGGTGCATGTGAAAAGCAGGGCAAATACTGTCAAATCACATGTCGGTGAATTGAAAATAATCCCATTAAAAAATATTATTTTCCCTTTAAATATTAGTTTTTTTTTCTTAATGTACAAAAGATTGCCTACTTCTCCAAAACTGTAAGCACGACAGTGAGATAGATATATGGAGGGTACCTGGGTCATGGAAGGGCACCAGGATGTAGTAGTCTGGTTGGAGCAGGGTATCACGTTGGCGTTGAATGATATGACGGGATTGTAGACGAGCTGATGTAATTTCCTCGCCCATACTGCCAGTGGTGTCCAGGACAAAGCTGAGTGCAGGAAAAGCAGAGACCCCAAGCAGTCTGTAGGAACAAACAAGAAAAGTTTGTAATGACATTTAAAGGGTAGCTGCACCCAAATTTGCTATAAATCCTGGGCTGTATTATGTTTTATGGATACTCTAATTTTGGCATTTGAAAATGCAATGTTTGATTTCGTACTTATTTTATATTATGGAGAGTTAGAAACATTCTTAAGTGATCATTCCAACTTTAAGGACACGAACGGGAAACTAAAGTAGTCTCCAAATGATATACAGGTAGTCCCCGAGTTAGGGACATCCGACATATGGACGCCTCCTGGATACTAACGGGGCTTCCCTACTCGCTCAGAAGCTTGATGGGGGGGAGAGGGCGGTTTGCATGACTTACAGAAGAAATCATTTGATAAACACAGTTGAGGTTGTGGGTGATCTTAGAGGCTTAGCTCTTTCTGCAGCCTCTTGTAACTCTTTAATGACCAAGACAAACTCTGCAGATGTTTCTTTTTGAATAACAATACACAACTTGCTCCAGAATGTTATGGTTTGCTTTGTTTGTGATTAACTGACAGTGAGGATTTAAGTAACTGACACCACTCTGCCTAATAATATATTGAGACAACATCTGTTCTAATTACATTTATTAAAATTATGTCCCTGTTGCAACTTACATACAAATTCAACTTAAGAACAAACCTACAGTCCCTATCTCGTATGTAACCAGGGGACTACCTGTAAAAAAGCACAAATGTATCTCAACATACGTTATTTTACCTTTAACTAAAAGATTCTTATGGGTGGGGCAATACTTTTTCATTTGAACATTAAACAATAAACAAAACAGCTGCAACAATGCAAATGTTAAACTTTTTTTTTATTGTCATGTATTTTATTGGGTTTACCTAGGGATCCGTACATCATCTTTAGAATAAAGCCAAACGCCAATGAGTAGGGAAAAAATGTATCTTTCTTATTGTTTCAAGACTTTCAGAAACTTTCCTGTCCCTGGGATGCCCATACAGTAGGTAGTAGTGTGCTCATCACCAGTACAGGAAAGCGCAGAAAACATTATCAGAGGTTTTGACCCTTCCTGTTAACCATATTCTTTAATCAGAATCTCCCCCTCCTCTTCTCTGAAATACAACCGTAGGGACACTTGAGGTCTGGCTGTTCCTCGGCTCCTCCAGCATAGAGCACTGGAGTGGGAGCCAAGGAATGAACTTTCAAAAGAAAAAGTGTTGGGGATTACCATATGAATAAAATATTTAATTAGAGATCACCTGAGCATATTGCTGTCATTAATGTCTCTTCTCAGCTCAGTCAGAAATTTAATGGAGGCTTTTAGGGCAAGCTGAGCTGCTTGCTCGTGCAGGAAGTGGTGCGGAGAGAACAGAGGCGTGGCTGTGTCCTTGTTGATCCCGCCTTTCGCGCTGAACTCTTTGCTGTAGTCAAAGGGGCCACCGTGGCTGCATTTTCCTTTGAAAGATGGAAAGAGAATTAAAATTGGACACAGAAAACTCATTCACCCATTAAACAGTCACCAGTTTGGGGCTGGGGTTGGGTATTGGGGGCCGTAAAATTATCAATTACCTTCTTACAATTTTAAAAAATAATAGTTTTTTGGTAAAATTTTGAATTTCGCTTCCTATGACCACGTTTTATTTACATACCGTCTATGTTTAAAGCTTTGTCTGACTAAAGCTTAGCAGCTCTGGTCATCTTGTCCTATGATTTATCCATCTCTGCCATACCACATAGACCGGCACATCATACCCTATATTTGGTATAAGTTTTGGAGCTTACTTTGTCTGCCATTCATTTTCCAACTGCCAAATGAACAATAAAGCAACAGCATTACCAATGAATGGGGACAAACTGCCCATGTAAATGTGGGTTAGCCCAGGTGTCTAAGAGTTACAAACATGGTTTGTGACAATAAAAAAACACATAAACATAACCCAGATAAAACCCTATAGTCCTAATTCATACAGAGGAAAACAAAATAGCCAGTTTGAAATAATAAGAAACCTAGTTTATCAGGCTCATTGCTCGGCATATTTACCCCTTGGGATGGTCTTACTGTCTAAATGCCCACCCCAATGGAAGCCACTTTCACTTCATTGGTTTATAGTGCCTTTCCCAGGAGGACAGAAACCTTACTGCTCGTGAAATGACACCATAGAATACAAAATATGGACAAAACAAAATCAATACCAGCATTAAAAAAAAATAATAAATGGATGTTTTCATTAGAACCAACAACCTCTAAGGCTATGGCTACTAAGGGTATTTGGGGAAGGGAAGATGGTGGACACTAGGGATGAATAAAGTTTAGTTTTTTCCAAAAATGTGGTGATATAGGCAAATATTTGCATCAACGATGAAGATGAAATGGGGGTACAATTGGCTTTATATGGTTCCTGAAGGTTATAGAAGGTAATTTCAACCATCCTGGATCTGTTCTTGTGCCAACAAATGCACCTTCTTGAGCAGGGTTTCTCAAACATTTTAACACAGTTCTCTGCCCCTGCTGTTATCAGTTATTCTTGATCCCAGCTATCTCTGAACTTTAGAACACTTACCCATTGCAATTATTCACTTTGAGATCATTACAAAGAACAAGAGGGCACTCTTTATGTCTGGAGGAAAAGAAATCCCTGGATAAGGAAGGGATTTATTACTGTAAGGTCTGTGAAAATGTGGAATTGGCTCCCTCAGGAAGTAGTTTCAGCAAGTTCTATAGATTGCTTCAAGAAAGCTTTTTCTAGAAGCACAGAATATAACTGGGACTTAAGGATAAGTGAGACTGTTGATCCAGGGAACATCCGATTGCCTCATGGAATCAGGAAGGAATGTTTTCCCCTGTTGGAGCAAATTGTACCAGGGTATTTTTTTGCCTTCCTCCGGATCAATTATGTACATTTGGTTTTTTATCTGGGATATGTTTATTTCCCTAATGGGTGAACTTGATAGATTTATGTCTTTTTAATAGAGACAGAGAAGGGTTCTATAGCAGCGTTTCTCGACCTATTTAACATGAGTCAACCCCATGAATGAACTATCAGGTATTCAGGCATCCCTTTCTATAATTGCTATATCCACAGCTTCCAGTACATTAGCTTAGTGCTCAGTAGGAAGAATGCCTCCTACATTGATGGCCAGTGGGAAACCTGGCACTCTTATAGATAGCCAAAGAGATTTTTGGTGTTACAGGTAACTGACCTGAGAGGCACAAACTGCTAATTGCTCAAAGAACCCCTAGCAAACTTTGGAGGGACCCTAATTACCAAAACACTGATCTAAAGCCTCACCATCTGAACCAAGCCTTCCTCTTAAGTCCGATCTTCACCCATATACCAACGGCCATGGCTCCCCAGTGTTAGGGCATGAAATAATCAAACCATCAACATCATAAAACCTACCTTGTGGCTTCTCTGGTGTCTCTCCATAGTATCCAGATGTCAAGAGATGTCTCTTTTGGATGGATGATACAATGTTATTCTGGCAAGACATATCAGTGCAATCCGTGCAGGTCTGATCAGAGGCTGAAACAAAAAGGTCACAAGGGGAAACGTGGAGGTTAGTGAGAGTAGACAGAGACATTCAGAAAAAGGAACATGGGGCAACAATAAAATTAGGTCATTCTAACCAAAAATAGTAGAGAATATCTCCAGCAAAATACATTCATATATTTAAATATTTTATTATTAGAAAAAGTTTGACAAAGCCAAATATATTTGAGCATTATTGTCTGGTAATAATGAGCATTAATGTTTATTAAAGCCTATTTCTTCTATGTGTTGTTTCCAATTATATGAAAGCAGCCATGCTAGCTAAGTCCATACAGGTTCTCCTTTAGCTTTGCAATATATTGCACAATGGCTGTGATTTAGTGCATTGTATGTTTATGAGCTGGATTCTAAAGAAACTCAACCAGCCTTTCTCAACCTTTTTAACATGGGGGAATTATTAAAAAAATTTCACGATCCCCAAACAATGATTTCAAGGTCCACAGCTCACAGTACATTAGTGTGGGGGTCAGTGGAAAGTGGGAGCTGCCTTTATTGTCTACAAATACTTTAAATGTATGCCACTGCAAAAGAAATCAATATACTTATTTTATGTATTACTTGAATATCATGTAAAGCTTCCTTTCCATGTCTTGTTTTTGGAGTGCTTGTTTCCATGTCTTGTTTTTGTTTCCAGTGATATACCTGGTGGTCCTACAATTTCCCCGACTTCCTTTTTCATTCTGAACATGTCAAGCACAAAAGTAGAACCATGCTGGTGTGGTCAGTTTGTATCTCTGGACTGCTGACCGGCATGAGATACTAACTACGTGTGGTGCAGACACGGCATGCATCTATAAGCCACAGTCCGTTTTACATTTACTCCCTATCATCATTTTGAAGTATGCAAGAACCATATTATTACTGAAGGTATGCAATCATTTACATTCAACACCAGGAGATCTATTTTTAAAGCAGTGAATCAGACATTCTCCCAAACATTACCTTGTGGGAATTAATTACTGCCACATGGACCTGGAAGATTTACCCATTTTCTAAATAGAGCCCTAGATATTAATCCCTATTTGGTAATATACAGATGAAAACCAAAGAGACCGTATCCAAAACTATTGACTGCAAAACATAAAAGCCATGTAAAATATACTAAAGATATTACAAAAAATAACTTTCAATGAGTACTCAACGGGTTGGTTTACCAAAGACTGCTCAACAGTCAATTATTTATTTTAGTTTAGAGATTGAGCTGAAGTTCTGACTTCAGATATGCAAACAGGTGCAAGCAGGAAAAAAAATATATATATTTCCAATAATATGTGATTGGGTATTCAAATTTTCAGCACATTCATTCAGCTTAGTGAATGGTCCCTTGCAAAGTCATAATTCGCTTTGGTAAGTGAGCAGCCAAAATCGGTTTAGTAAATTAACTCTAATATGTGAAAACCCACAAAAGTTGACCTATAGGATTTAAAATTATGTAGAAACTCCCATAGGCAGAACAACAAAATAAAATGCCACATCCTTACCAGTAACCAGAGAGCAATTAAGAATGGGCTGGTTCCAAAGAGGGGCTTTTAAGGCATAACATTTTGAAAACAATTTTCAAACAATATTATTTGTCAACTTTTATTTTGAAAATCGAAGATAACCTCTGCTTTGTAGCTTACAAGAAACTCCAACTAACAATTTGTCAATGTAGCCAACAGCTTATTCGATGCATTTCGCAGGACTAGGCTTCAGGAATATGAGGTCTGGATAAAAATAACAACAAAGAATGGTCAAATAAGCTTGTGACGCTTGGGGGGACATGGCCACTAGGGGGTGCTACAGCTTGCATAGAAGTGGTGTGAGCCCTCAGAATAGCCAAGGTGCAGAGTCTAAGCAGTAACCAGGTCTTCCTCAGAGCCTCTAGTGGTGAGGATGTTGCACTGCTGGTTACTGCCAGGTTGCAGTCTTGGGCACTCCGGGGTGGGCAAGAGGATACACAGTACCAAATCACTAAGCAGAAGAATAGTCAAGGAATGCCAGAGTCAAGGCAGGCAGTAAGAAACAGAGATCAGGTCACTAGCCAGGGGCAAAATACCAGGGATCCAGGAGATAGACACCAGTGACACAGGGGCCACCACAGACACAGGGAACACAGGAGACACTGGAAGAAACAGGAGGCACAGGTGACACAGGAATCCACAGACAGAGAGGAACACTGAAACAGCACAAGGGAATAGGCTG
>NC_092871.1:12112290-12121132 GCF_032062135.1 Pyxicephalus adspersus
ATTTTAGTATCTTCTGTCTTCTCCTTCACTTCTTGTCCCAGAGGTGCAATGAGATGTTAGAGGAAATCTCCCAAAACTAGGAGCATTTACTCTTAGACAGTTATACCATTGAGCGATCCTCTTTAACCTTTTCTTCTAGGACAACTCATACTCATATGACACCATTTGTGAACTCCTGACTCTACTATATGGCCAGTACTTGTGGGTGGCACTAAAATTTTTTTCCATTTTTTGCAACATTTTACAGAGGATCTTTCTCAGATCAAACATGTCCTTCTGCACCAAGCCGGGACCATAATGAAGAAGGAGAAGGCCCTTTTCTGTTCCACCATGATTGTGCCCAAGTGTACACAACCAGTTTGTTTTAGAGTTAGTTCATGCCAGTTCAGCAAAGAGAACATTTATGAGGTCAGGTACTGATGATGTAGGAGAAGGCCTGGCTCATGTTCAATGTTGGAGTAGGTTAGGGCTTTAAGTTCCCCCACACGGGACCTCTCGAACCATGTTTTTTTTGGAGATGGCGGTGCATACATGGGCACAATAATTGTTGAACAGAAAAGGGCAGTGTGTGGAGGTTGGGGATAGGAAGCACATACAGCTCAGTGTACAAGCCATCATCATCTGACAGGTGCCATGATGAATAAACTCTCGTATATGTATGCACAGGAGTTACGTCATTCCAGGCAAACCAATCAAGATGGCCAACGATAGTGAACTCAGGAGAAGATAGGTGGAGCAAGCTTTTGGGTATTCTATTTCTGAAACAGATCCAAGTAAATTTTTACTTTAAAACATAATTTATTAGGCTACAGACCATGACATCATCACTTGATGTAGAATATTTAACATATTTTTGTATGTATTTTTGTGCACATATTTAAACAAGTGGCCCTTGAGAAAATTTGGGCATTATTTGCATTTTTTTTGAATAATAAAATAAAAAAAAATTCTAACAAATTCCTATAATTCTCATATAAATTCTCATCTGATTTGTTTTTTTATTTTATTTGTTTATTCTCAGATGCTCGTTTAGGTAAGTATGACTTTAGCTATGTTTTTTTTTTTTACCTGTTATATTTAATGGCATCAAATAGTTTGACATTGATAACTATCATTTCTTGTTTGGTCTTAGATTGGAATAAACCCATAATGAGTGGGAAAAAACAAACACATTTTTTGCATTTCTTTAGTAATACCAAAGATAATACAACTAATGATAATAATAACAATAGTAATACTTCACTAATCTGTGAGCTGATCAATGAATCAGAGCCGCCACAGTCCTTGTCAGCACCATTAGGAAGATCATTATTTTACAAATGTATTTATAATATTTGGTCTGCGGATTTGAAATGATGAATTTAGTGGTCTGTGAGGTCGGAAAGGTTGGTGACCGCTGTTTTAGACCAAAGATGCTTCACCTTTCAAACCAGCGCAATGCTGTTTCTGTTCACTAGAGGGGGCAAAGTACCCAGAGGAGCTTTCAGCCAATGAAGAGCATGAGCCTAGCGGTATATCTGCCCTTACAACCTATTATTATTATTAGTAGTAGTATTAGTAGTAGTATTAAATATTATTATTATTATTATTATTATTATTATTAATAAACACTATTTATATAGTGCTAACATATTACACAGCGCTGTACACTAAATAAGGGCTGCAATTGATAGATGGATACAAACAATGACACAGGAGGACCCTGCCCAAAGGAGCTTACAATCAAATGCCTTCCTTTTTTGTCCACAGGTTAAATTTATTACCTGCAATGCATGTAATATGTGCCCAAGGATCTCTCGTGCACCTCCATATTCTTTGGCCTTTATGTAACTTAACAGTTCCTCCCTGGCCCGCAACAAGAGACTGTTGCCCTGTCTGACCCTCTCAGAGTCAAAGTGACGTATGGGGTCATTGCGGGTCCCATTCAGGAAATCCATGTTGGCATTGGCACTGACGATCTGACGCATGGAGGTCCGGTATTGGCGCAAAGACACTTCATTTCCATAATATGCCAGAAGTATGTTGTCTGGGGTCAGCGTCTTGCCCTTTAATAGCAAAAAGAAAAAATGACATGAGAGGACGTATAGAGAATTATTTAGGATGAAATAAAGAATGGTAAAGCTAGCCTGTCCCCGCAGAATAATAAAGAAAATCCCATTCATTACAATCTCATAAAGGCATTAATACAGTAAAAAAATTCAAAGTAATTCAGATTTATTAATTATTTACATTCAGATAAATTAAAAATTAATCTGCAGCGTTAAGTAAAATAATACCTAGTGATCCTTCCATTATTGTCCTTGTTCAGGCACTTCTGATATAGAATGACAATCACATGGGCTACAGATGAAGAGAGTACATATTCCTGTTTCTACACACATGTTCAATAAAAAAAAAAGTATACCAGCACCATAAAATTTCAAAACCTTGGTGCAGTATATATAAAAATATATCAATATATAGCAATATATAAAACAATCAATTGTAAAGCAATAAAAAATGTTTACATTGCCACTCCATTCACACGCAACATGTCGGACTTCACAATAACATAATGGGTGTGATTTATGAAAGCCCTCCAAGGCTGCAGAAGATACCCTTTTACCAGCAAACCTGAAATGGATGTGGAGCAGGATTCCAAATGCTTTTTAGCAAATAGCAAATTATTTTTTTAAGATTGAAAACAAATAGCAAATGACTTTTAAAAAATGCATTCCAGGTTTGCTGGATCACCCATCTTCACTGATGAAAGTGTATCCTATCCAGCCTTGGAAAAACCCAAAGTATCCATACATGATTGCTCAAAATGATTTGTATTGCATTTTAATGTCAGTAAAAAGTACTCATACTGTAGGACCTGATGATCCAAAATCAAAATTCAATTATTGGGTATAATCTCTTAGATTGTAAGCTCTTCTGGGAAGGTTCCTCTGCTCCTCCTGCTTCACTGTCTAAATCTGTCTGTCACTGGCAACCTCTATATAATGTACAGCGCTGCGTAATATGTTGGCGCTATATAAATACTGGTTAATAATAATAATCTTTCATATCACATATACATAATGCACAAGTAAAGCACCAATATAGTATAAAACTTTTTATTAAGGCAATAGTATGCACTATTTAGATAATATTGGTAATATGTATATAAAATATAATATAAACAATACAAAAGCCCATGTGAACCCAGATATTATCTTGTAAAAATAGCAGTGACACTATCACTGTGCTACAAATACCCTGTGTAGAGAGTAGAGCTGTGGGAGGGGCCCTAAAATCCCGCCCACCTACAGAAAAGAACGGGAGGGCAGGTACAAGACCAGTCACCTTGCACAGACAGAGAGAAGGGCACTAACTGGTCTTTATTAGAGGAAGCTCCTGCACAAAAACAAAGTTTCATGTTGCTGCACAGATTTGGAAGAATAACACAAGACTTTTCCATGTAGACAATATTTGCTTAGCCTGGAGAATGACTTAATAAAGGAACAATTGTTCAGCTGCACCTCTCCCTCACTCTATATTTGTATGATTAGAGAACGATGACAGACAATGTCTGTCTGGCTGCAGAAGGGAATTCCCTTGGTGTGATTGTAGCACCATGGATAGCAGCCTCTGGGCCAGAGATCCCGCTGTGTCCCTTGGCTGTGGACCCGTCCTATTGAATCATTGGGTGAGTCAGCACCCGCCAGACGGCTCCCATTATAAATGTCTCCTGAATTATCCTCACATCATTGTCTAGCAGAACGGGGAAATCCACAAAACCAGAAAATAATCCCCCTCTCATTATTTATATGCACCTGCTCCCTTCTCCCCATCCCCCAATCTCTTATATCTCTAATCCATGGATCACAAAGGATACAAGGCAACAAAATGTATCCCCAACTAGAAAACAAAACATGTAGCCAGCAGTATAATATCAGCTTCCAAAAAGCACGACTTGGACAGATCGAGAAAGAAGAAATCTAAAAATAGAGAAAAGGCTTACTGAAAAGGAAGTGATCCCACAGTTATTGTATCGTGCTGAGCTCGTGTGTTTGGTGTCTTTGGAAAGAATAACACAGCTCAACAAAAAATACATTTCACTTGCCAAGGATTTTTCTATATATTTAGTGTATTTTAGGTCTGCTGAATCCAGAAATGACATCAGTTTCATTGAATTGGCTCTAGTTCTTGTAGTGATACAGGAATCAGAATAGAGGATTTTACCAACAACAAATGGTAACAAAGAATATTATTCATCTTTAAATCTTTATTTACACCGATGTTTTGCATTTTATATATAATAAATGTAGCATTATTTTCATGAAACTTTCGATTACCTTCTTTTTATTCATACACTTTGTTTTTTTACAGAAATATGAGTTCTTCAAGAAGAAGTTGTTTAAATGACCCTAATGTATTTTGCTACACTTGTGGTGAATATTCTTAGCAAGAAACATTACAGAATTTGTGAAACAAGCATATCTTGTATATTTTGGTATTAAACTGGGGAACCAAGATAAGTATTATATCCCATTATTATCCCCATATGGTATGCAAAATTTGTGTATTGTGTCTTTGTCAGTGGAAAATGGAAAACTGAAAAGTTTGAAATTTGGTGTAGCTATGGTATGATGAGAGCCCAATAATTATCATAATGATTGTTATTTTTTTGCTGTTAATGTAAAAGGTTTCAATCGTTACAAGAAAAACAAGTGGGAGTACCCTGATTTGGAATCAGCTAGACGACCTGTGCCGCATGGTGCTGATGTTCCCATACCAGTGTTCAGGGGTCACTAACAAATAGGTCCCAAAATTTATTAGACATTTTTTTTTACCTGCTTAGGGAGATTTTCGCTCAATTCCGGGCCCTGTGATGACCATACAAACACGAGAGGAAGACAAAGACCACCATAAAATTATTCTAAACAAGTCTAATGTTTTATTAAATATGAAATAAAAAGTTTGGGTTCTTTATTAGTATGATCTGGGGTGCCTGTGGGGGAAGTGGGGTGCCTGTGTGGGCAGAGTTACAATCTGGGGGTGCCTCAAAGGGCAGGGTTATGATCTGAGTTACATGTTGGGGTAGGAATATGATCTGGGGTGTCTGTGGAGGCAGTGTTATGATCTGGACTGCATGTGGGGGCAGCTTTATGATCTAGGGTGCCTGTCAGGGAGGTTGTGTTATGCTCTGGGGTGCCTGTGGGTGCAGTGTTATGATCTGTGTGTTCGTGGGAACAGTGTTATGATCTGGGGTACCTGTAGGGGCAGTGTTATGATCTGGGGTACCTGTAGGGGCAATGATATGATTTGGGGTGCCTGTAGGGGTAGTGATAAGATCTGGGGTGGCTGTGGAGGCAGTGTTATGATCTGTGTGTTTGTGGAGGCAGTGTTATGATATGAGATGCCTGTGGGTGCAGTATTATGATCTGTGTGTTTGTGGGGGCAGTGTTATGATATGAGATGCCTGGGGGGCAGTGTTATGATTTGGGGTGCCTCTAAGGGCAGGGTTATGATCTGGACTGCATGTGGGGGCAGTGTTATGATCTGGGGTGCCTATGGGGTAGTGTTATGATTTGCGGTGCCTATGGGGCAGTGTTATGATTTGGGTGCCTGTGGGGGCATTTTTATGATTTGGGGTGCCTGTGGAGGCATTGTTATGATATGAGATGCCTGTGGAGACAGTGTTATGATCTGGGGTGCCTATGGGGCAGTGTTATGATCTGGGGTGCCTATGGGGTAGTGTTATAATCTGTGGTGCTTATGGGGCAGTGTTATGATCTGGGGTGCCTATGGGGTAGTGTTATAATCTGGGGTGCCTATAGGGCAGTGTTATAATCTGTGGTGCTTATGGGGCAGTGTTATGATCTGGGGTGCCTATGGGGTTGTGGTATGATCTGGGGTGCCTATGGGGTTGTGTTATGATCTGGGGTGCCTATAGGGCAGTGTTATGATCTGGGGTGCCTAAGGGGTTGTGTTATGATCTGGGGTGGCTATGGGGTGGTGTTAGGATCTGAGGTGTCTGTAGGGACAGATTTATCATCTGGGGTGTCTGTAGGGGCAGATTTATCATCTGGGGTGTCTGTAGGGGCAGAGTTAGAATCCTGGGTGCCCTTTAGGTAACCTTTCATTCTTTTCCACAAACTTTTCTACAAAGTATCTTCCACCCAATAACAACACAAGTTATTGGGGACCCTTTATCATCCTGTTCATAAATAATGAAATAAATTACAAATTACTCAGAATTGTGCACTTTGCTCTCATACCTCAAAGTCCTCCCAGCGCAATGGGGGTCGGGTGGGATGTTTTTTCTCCAATAGGATTTGCAGGGTGATGTTAAGTACCGCCTCTTCTGTCAGGTCCTGATGGGTGTAGGAGCCCCAGGTGAAGGACAAAACCTTGGACCAGAAGTTGGGGAAGAAGGTGTGGCCCCCCGGTAGGGCCAGGCACCATAGGAGCAGTAAGGGGAGGAGCATGGGGAAGGAGAAGCTCATGGATGCTACATTGAGATGTCCTGCATGGGAAAAGAGTACGTATATATTTAGGTAAGTACAAACAGAGACCCATTAAACAATGGTAATTATTATTATTATTATTATTATTATTACATTTTTGCAAATGCTTTTCCATTATTGGTTTAATCAGGTAAATGCATGTTGGATTCATCAACAGAAAAATCTTACAGTTTGTTTTCTTTGGGAAGCAGCCACAGCCTGAATAGTACAGTCTGTCCCCTGCCAGCAGCAGTATTGAAGGCCCGTTTTTCCCTGTGGAAGCAGTGGTCTCTCTGCAGAGGTCCGACACATTTCCTTGCTCAGCAAATTTGCTTCCGGAGTCAGATCTCCACCTCCAGTCTGTTCTGCTCTTATTTTTCAAACAATCATTCAAAAATTAACGTCTTCATGTGTGCCATGGGAAAGGTATTAGGGGATTCTGATTGGTTGCGGGGGTTAATTCTCACACCATAACATACCTTTATGCATCAGTGGCTGTATGTAGCCACCCAGTGGTGAATGTAACCAACAGTGGGTGCCTGTGCTGAACTAAATTGAGCCCCCCCCCCCGACTAAACTGACTTGGGGCCCCTGTGGTGGCTTCTATTGGCTGGACAGGGTCTAAAGCCCTCATGCTGCTGCCCTCTATTCACCTATGTCTGCCCCTGTAGCCACAAATGCATTAATGGGTCAATCTTACTGGTGAATGGCCATACCCTCCCATCCCATGTGTTTCACTATTGGACAATGACTACAAGGGGCATCTTCTAGCCAATGGTAAGGAGGTACAATGGCAGGGTTGGTAATTATGCAGTATGGCTGGAAAATGATCTACAGGGTATTCTGGGATTGGGGGTCCTGTCATTGTCATGCCTCCTTTTAGCCTCTACATTGCAAATAGACTGAAAGAGAGAGGCGCAGCACTAGGAGCCAATCAGACTCTGCTGTATGCACATGTGGGATAATGCAGAATGAGGAGACATTTGGCCTTGAATTTCTTTTCCACAAAGCAGATCCTAAATATTTCAGAACGTCCTGTTCATTAAAAAAGCTCCATGTATATAGTTTGCTCATGAAAGTTTTTGTATCCCAGAAACTCTTAGAAACTCATGCATAGGACTAGCTTAAATCATAACTAACTAAATAAAGAGCCTTGAAATGAAATTGCCCATAAAAGGTAAAATAACAGCTTTTGCTGCAATAGATACCTTTAATCCAGTGATGTCACCTGCAGTACATTTTTGTAACTAGATGTCCTAAGATTGATGCTCAGCATAGTTTATCCCATTTTCCCGGAGCCTGGGTGGTCCTGGACCTAGGTGGTCCTGTGAAAGGAGAAGCAGCACATGTGATAAACTCAGCTCTCTGTCACTCCGATCTCTCCTCCTATCAGCACTAGAAAAAACAATTGGCTCGCTTTGCTGCTTCTGCATGGCTAATGCAAGATCAGGTTATTGCACTACTTGCATTTAATAATAATAATGTTTTGATGATTGTATTGTATTGAATTTGAGTCTTTTATAGCCTATAGGTCCCTCCATTTCCTTTACTGCCCCTATCTGTTTTACATGAGCAGGGTCACTCCTGGTCCAACTTTTATTCTGACAGTTCCAGTGGGATCAGTGTGAGGCACTGATTGGTTGCTGTAGTTAGAGTCAGCCAATCAGATGATCTGCCTTACACAGAAGCCAATGTCAGTTGCACTGATTTCTAGTTCCAAAGTGTAACTCCATCCAATTTATTTTGGACAATGTCAGAAAAAGTTGTCACCTAAAAAGGAAGTAAGGAAAAAAAAGGAGACACAGCAACAAAATAAGAATCACACGTAGGAATGTCTCCTTACTACCAGCAAGTCACCAGGACAGGATGTCAGAGGATATCCCATAGGGGGTCACCCAAATGGTAAAAGTTTTGGAAGGAGATTCACTTTAAGTGAATATTTAAATTATTAGAAGATTGTCTCTGCACACTTTTTGGACACATTCCTGTTACAAATCATCATCCCAAACAGGAAGCACATTTATGTCAAGTTCTCCTAATAAATTTCAATGTTGTCACAAAAATATTGACCAATATAGATCTTATCTCACATCATTCATTCTATGTCTGGTGCCATATTCATGGGATTGCAGTGAATGTTTGCAAAGGATTAACTCATACCTGGCCATGAAAAGTAACCATTCAGGAGCTGGGGATATTCCTGCAGCCAATAAAATAGCAGCAAAGTTTTCAGGCCATGGCTTCTGTTTACTTTTAACCCGTTTTTACAAGCTATGAAATTCTTGCAATGAACTGCCAATTGCTTGAAATTGCAACAACTGGAATTTTATATATATATATATATATATATATATATATATATATATATA
>NC_092871.1:12122300-12145435 GCF_032062135.1 Pyxicephalus adspersus
TTGAATGAAGGAGTAAAAAACCAGGGACACACACGTGAGTGTGAAAGCCCATAATTAGGAATATTGCTTGATTGCTTGTGTGACTTTGACCTATACCATAAAAATCCCCCGTACAGCTGCAGGTTGCCTTCCCATTCTCTTTAAATTAATCGACAATTGCTGATTAGTTGACATAGGCAATACCTATGAATTGTTTAACAGATCATGTTTATGCTCTATAAATGCCTTCAGCCTGGGCTGACCGGTTCCTGAATTCTGCATGAAATCAGACACCTCTGTCTCATTGAAGTCCCATGCATAGATCAATATTGCGGGTAATACCCTACCAACGCGCAGTAAATGTATTGAGAAGTGATCGCAGCAGGGTAAAACTCCGGTAGTGACATGACTATGGACTTTGTACAAAGCTACATAATATGTCGGCACTATATAAATACAAGATAATAATAATAATAGACTCACATGCCCCCCGCACCTGCACTTTTCTGCTTCCGGAGTCCTCACTTCTAATCTCTCTGTAGACACTTGCCACTTCGCCCTGTTTATCAGCTCGGTCAAGGACAGGTCCTTCTTCTTAAAGGAGCCCAGAAGCCACAAAAGGTTGCAGACGCCCGCCTATTGGATTTATGTTACTGCGTGTCTTTTTTTTTTTTTTTTAAGTCACAATGACGTCACAAACACCCGAGGGGAAACAAAAAAAAAAAGAAGCGTTGAGTTGAAAAAAATGAAAACACAAAAGGAAGAGATGGCTGAGTCAGCCCATCGTAGGGAACGTTCACCGGTGTGAATGTACTCGTATCAGCTGCTTGTGTAGATTTTATCTGGGGATAGGAAAAGAAGCGGAAACTTTCAGTGATTGGGAAGAAGCGGAATGCAGAGTTGGAGTCCCCTTTTTTTTTGTTATTCGGGGTCTTTGTGTACGGCGGTCCTTTGTGTGGGGTAAAGACACAGTTCACCAGTCCTTTGTGCTCCCACAAATACCATGGTGGGGGGGAGCGTGAGAAAGCAAAAGCTTCATGGCTCAAACCTCCCCCCCAATCCCTACATCACACAACATCCCCATGGAGAGCTGCACGCTCAGCTATCCTGCCAGGAGATCCGAATTCTTCATTGCTGAATGTAAGGTGCCGAAACCCAGATCAACCAATCAGCATCCACCGTGGCTCCAGCAGTATTAATTCTGATTGGTTATCTTAGGGATTTGCAGTTTTTAGTGAATAAGGATCTCAAATTAAAACTGAAGCTGGTGACACATAAGGAATTTCAGAAACAATGCCACCAAAAACTTCTATCCATATTCTCCAATTTAAAAAGCTCAGATTTGTGGTTGTAGCTGGATTGGGCTACTCATGTCGGTGGCTACGATTGTCACCAATTCTTTTTTTATATATTAAATAACAAGCAGATTTATATAATTCTGAGCCAGGATCTCACTCTAAGAAGCCGGTGCTGGATAAAGATGGCACTGCCCCTTCATGGAGAATAAAGATTAGTGTGAGCGGTGATGGATTCCTGGTTATTATTTAACGTGTGTGCATTTATTGTGAAAAATATATCTGATCTGTTCTTCATTTTAATGTCAAAATCCTATTAATGCATGATTGGAAACAAATATCTGCAATTATATGTGCAGAGGGTCACTGGTACTCACTGCTGATTCTTGTGACCTTGCCTAAAATGTTTAGAAAATAATTAAATGTCAGGAGACTCTAATGATGATGACGGTTATTATTATTATTAATATTATTATTATTATTAATAATATTGTTAATAAACAGGATTTATATAGCGCCAACATATTACACAGTGCTGTATATTAAATAGGGGTTGCAAATGACAGACAGTGACACAGGAGGAGGAGAGGACCCTGCCCCGAAGAGCTTACAATCTAGGAGGTGGGGGAATTAACACACAATAGGAGGGGGGATATGTAGTGGTGGGAAGAAAGGACGGTTTTAAAGATGAAAAACACTGACAATGCTCCTGGCATGTGATCTGTGCCTAGGCTTTGGGTCACATGACAGAACCTGTTTTTGTCCATGGCAAGTAGCAGGATCTCATGTGATTTCTGTAAAGATAATTTTTTTTTTTTTATGATAATAATTATTATTTGTAAATAATTATAAATTAAATCAAATTTGTAAATATTAATAATTATTTGTATGATGATGGATCCAGTTTTGGAAGCAGGTAGGTGCACTTTGCCATATGCCAGGATTCTGCTGCTTGTGTGGTTACCCTGCACCCCACCAACTATCTGCTTTTGTGCTGCGCTTTCTGAGTGTAACGTGTTATTTGCAGAGGTTGTGGTGCTGTGAATAGGATTAGGCTTCCACTCCTGTTGTGTCCCCGCTGAGAATTCCTCCCGCTCATTAACTCCTGTGTGCTTCTTCTATAGGGCCTGCACAACTATCATTAACACACAGCTGTCACATACAGAATGGGAAGCAGCCAATCCGCTCTCTCAATGGGGTACCGAGTGCCATGACCTGAGTGGGGGCAGATATTGGTTTGGGGTGCCTATATACAGGGGTCTTTATAATTATGCAGTATTTATATGACACTGACATGTTACACAGCGCTGTACAAAGTCTATAGTCATGTCATTAGCTGTTCCTCAAAGAGGCTCACAATCCAATATCACTACCATAGTCATATGTCATTATTACAGTCTTAGGTTCATTTGGGGGGAAGCCAATTAACCTAACTGCATGTTTTTGGAATGTGGGAGGAAACTGGAGTACCCGAAGGAAATACACGCAGACACGGGTAAAACAAGCAAACTCCATGCAGATAGTGTCCTGGCTGAGATTCAAACCTGGGATCTAGTGCTGCTAATTTCTAAGACCCTCGTTACATGGCCTGACCCCTGTCATTCTATCCTCCTGTAAATGGCGCCCGAGGGCAGCTGATTTATTAAATCTTACCAAGACTGGAGATAATAGACTATAATAGGAGAACCTGGGTGATCCAAAATACCTGGATTGGATTTCTTAAAATCATTAGTGATTAGTTGGAGAATGTTTTCAATCCTGGATTAGGTCAATCTGTCCACACACAGGCGCAGCAGCTTTAGAGATGATAGGTCAGGGAAAAGAAGTAGAGAAAAGTAAAACTCATTCAGTGCTTTGGAACACAAGCATTTGATTGGCTTGCCTAAGCACCACAGTGTAGGTCTTATTAGACCTGAAGCATTTGATTGGCTGTAGTATGTACACAAATGGTTCAACATCCTAATGTCACTATCAGTGATGCAGAGGCTAAATAAATATATTAATCTTGGGATTCCCCTAATTACACAACTTTAGTTGTAGCCAGCTATTACTCATATATTATAACATTTTCACTTCCTCTGTCCCCTAGACACCCTCCACACCCAACCCCCAGTATATCCATAACCATAGGAAGTAGCTAGAAGCTTCATCTTTGCTGAGGAAACAGAAAGCTTATCCAAGTCAGCCAAAAGCATTGCAATGATCCTTGGAAAATCTCTTAGAAAAGTTCTGAATCTAGTCGAGCAGAGGAACCCATGTGGTCTGGTATTGCAGGAAATGAAAGTCACGCTTCTATCGTCAATAGATAACATAGGATAGTCTAGTAGTAGGCAGTCACATTCTTCTGCACTTGTTCTTTTGAAATTGTTCTTCTGTAATTTTGAAGATGTTTTGTAGCCTTTATAGCTTCTTTATCTGATGAAGGTTAATAACCCCCCTTTCCTTGTCACCACCATTTTTTCCTGATCTCTCTGCAGCCAATAATGACAAAACACACATTGCCTTAACATCAGTCTACTACATATGCCAGGTATACATTACCATGCATGGGCAAAAAAAAAATAATAGCTGGAAGGCAAAGAAGTGATATTGTTATTATACAGTATTTATATGGTGCCAACATATCACACAGTGCTGTACAAAGTCCATAGTCATGTCACTATCTGTCCCTCAAAGGTGCTCACAATCTAATCTCCATACCATAGTCTTATATCTGTATTTACAGTCTAAGTACAATTTTGAAGGAAGCCAATTAACCTTACCACATGTTTTTGGAATGTGGGAGGAAAGTGGAGTACCCGGAGAAAACCCACGCAAACACGGGGAGAACCTGCAAACTCCATGCAGATATGTCCTGGACAAGATTTGTGATTCCACATCACATGCACCTTTCTCCAGGTTGCATTTCTTTAAAAATACCGCCAGTGAAGAAAAATATCTGTTGATCTTCTATAATCAAATGAGCTTGACATCTTGTACTGAATTACTAACACAGATGCACTACAAACCCAAGCAGTGTTGCTTGAGTACTCTTCTTTTTGGACAACATAACACCTCCAACTTATTATTAATAAACAGGATTTATATAGCGCCAACAATACACAGCACTGCACATTAAATAGGGGTTGCAAATGACAAATGATTAGTACAAGAACTTATTGTGTTCTGTCTTCTTGCATCAGTGACACTTACATCCCTCACTTTTTGCCTTGGTGACTGTATATGAAAATGTTATGTTTAAGAAATATTTAGATACTTCACAAATGACAAACCACATCCTCTTTATAGGATTCTACAGCTTTTATTATATCCTATATCATTGTATGATACAGCATTCACATATATGATATTCTTGTTTTTATTAAAAAAGAGAGACGTGAGGGAGCAGCATACGGGCCATTGTCGCAATCCTGAGGAAGTGGGAAAATAAATAACTACACCATCTTCTGAAAACTACTCAGAGCTTCCTCCACCTTCTGATACTCAGTCTCAAACTGTTTCATCTAGAGGAGGGAGACAAAGGGTTAATACTTATACTCATATGCATTGTAAAGCAAATCCCTGGCTGTTAAAGACACATTTCCTACAGAAAAAAAGTTTGTCATATATGCAATATATTTACTAAAACGTGCCATCCAGAAAAGATGGTGTAGTATGAAGAGCTTGTGAGAATTAAAGTTACCCCGTCATTACAAATATACAGGCTGCCAATCCTGTGCAGCTTACATAAATGCTGGCTGGCTGTCAGATCAGCTCCCAACGTTCAAGAAAAGTCACAAATCTAAAACAGGAAAGTCATTGGAAAATTCTTATTCTTAGCCATTGATTCAAAGTACAGAAATGAAAGGGTCAGTATGACATTGAGGCAAACAGCAATTTCAGGAGATGTCAGAGAAAAAGGAGGTGTGAAGGGAGGGGAAGAGTGGAGATGAGAGAGGTAGAGATGGGGGAAATAGGTTACAGGAGGGAAAGAAAAAAAGTTAAGGAAAAAAAGAGAGGGAGATGGGAGGAGGTAAGAGAAATAGAATAAGAAAAAGGGAGAATGTGAGAGCAGGAACAAGCAAAAGAGAATAGGAAACAGAGAGTGTGAGCGAGTGAAAGACAAAGAGAAAATGAGAGAGAGAGAGAGAGAGAGAGAGAGAGAGAGAGAGAGAGAGAGAGAGAGAGAGAGAAAAGCGAGAGAGAGAAAGAGAGGCAGGGAGGTGAACCAGAAGAAGAAAGAGGAGGCAGAGGGTGAGGCAAAGTGAGTAGGAAGTTTAGAGAAAGAAGTGTAGAAATAGGAAAGATCAGAAGAGCAGGAAGAGGAGACAGAGGCAGAGAAAAAGGAGATAGAAGGGGAGAAAGACTAGGAACAGGAGCGAGGTACTAAGGGAAAGTAGGTTGATGGAATAATGACAGTGACATACCTATAGAGCTGGACAGTCCTCATCACACACAGCACCAAGCATTTCTTTCTTTTATTAAGCTGTAACTTACCTTGTCAGCATCTTGTTGCTGTACTGTTGGGGGAACTTTTTTGCGGTAATCTGCTCCGGATATCCGTTCACGCAGTTTCTCTAGTTGTCGGCTCAATTCAGTCTTCTTCACCTGCAGCTTTGCCAGCTCTTTTTCCACATCAATAAGACCCTGAAGTGGGACATAAGTTTTGGTATCACCTTCTGTACCTGAACAGTGCAACTAAGTAGAGCTGCTTGCTGTGCTATCCAGTGGAACCTGTTCAGTTCAAGTCCTGCAGGACTCACCTTGAGAATAAGGTAGACGGTGGCTTTATCAGATGCCGTGTTTACAGCACTTCCTTCTGGTGCAGGGTCCTCAGGCATCATGATCACCAGAGAGCGGGAAGAGGACAGGACAGTGATGTACAAAGAATAAGCAGCAACCACAGACCTGGTGTCGGCATCCTCACACCTAACAAAACCTATGAAAACAGAGGGACAGGGAGTTTCTGGTGATATCAAAACTGTTATAAATAGAAAACTGCTATAAATCTAGTGACTCAATGGATTCCAGACAGATCAACATTATTTTTGTTAGTGTCGACAAAATATGACCTAAAAAATTGATCACTGCATATGTTTTACATTTATTGTGTACAGTACACTTGTGCTGTGCAAACCTTGGGCTTTGGAACCCTGGCAGCCAGAAGTATTGCACTGGGGTTTTACACTTTGTGCTATTGTCTGCACAGCTTTTATTTTTCCCCCCAAGTTTGTATGACATTTCCTTTTAGAAACCACAAATACAATGAAAGATTAACAAGCCCTCCTGTGTGCAAGACTTCTCTAGGGACGTTAGATCATAAACTTTTATCAGTCTGAGGCTAATGGGAATTAGTGTGTGCATTCTAAATATAAAAATTCTGTTCTATAATAATAAAAGATCAATTTACTTCAAGATAAACAAGACACAAGCAAGTCATTATACTAGGTATAATATATTTTATGGCCTGTTAACACACCATTGCAATGTCAATAGCTATTGTACAAATACATTCAGTCCAAAGTCTAAAGTAGCATAAAAGCTGCCATGACCACTCCTCAGCAGAAACAGAATGTATATATGCAGTGAAAACACACATCACATGATCAAAGTCCTCACAAAAAGTGGAAGGAGAGCCCCAACGAGGCACGGCACTATTTAACTATATAAATAACACTGTTCAAAGTATTAAAAAGCAAAACAATTATTCTCTCTTGTAGTGACACTGGTTGGTTTGCCACACTCTACTCACATGGAAGCGAGTTATAATGCAAAAAGCGAAACGAAATAGAAGAGATTGTGTGTTTGAGGTTGGCAGTGAGTTTCTTGTATTCATATTTTAAATTTACAATGACCAATATACATTAAAGCATAATAAGCATAATGTATTAGGTCAGAACTTGTTAGAGTCATCAGGGATACTTTTGACCATTGTCTCAATATTTAACCAATACTCCTACACAACATTTTTGAAAGCATGCTAGACTCTTATCCCGAAGCGTTTCGCCTATTGGCTTCTTCAGGGGTATTGTTGAGAAGGTTTAGGTTTGTTTAGAATGTTGTGAAAAGCTCATTGGAGTGTTTGACCTGAAGGACAATTTTGATGGATATTACTTCTTTCCAGTAGTAGTGATATATACCAAGTTCTCAATCAAGAGAGAGAATCTGAGTGATAGATGTCTGTAGGGGTACCTGTGTAAGGAGTTCTCAGGAGGTGGAATGGCAAAGCTGGGGAGCCCAGTTCAAATATTGACAAAATACAGTTGGAAGATTGCAAGAATCCCCAATTTTAACATTAAAATCTGACAAAAACTTCAGTCAGCCTACAAAAATGGTATTTTGGTTATGCTAGGGTTTGAGAGTTGATTTTTAATGATTTATATTCTACTTTATACATCTCTGTACTTATTACTTCCCAACCTTCTAAATCTTTATGTATGGATACAACAGAATTATTGGGAATACTAAAAGACACATTGTCATGGAGATCTCAACATGCAAAGCCACACATAAAGCAAGCAGGAGACATTGCCTACCAGGCTCTGCTTTAACATAAGTGCATGTGCCTTTTACATCACCCCTTAACCTAAATGAGTCCGTGCACTGCAGGGGGTAACCACACTACAGGGGAAGTCTTTTCTTTTTTCATTTGTAAACTCCTGAAGTTTGACTTCAGAACTATGTGATCAATATCACTCTCAAATACATTAGAATTTAGACTTAGAATTTAGATTGGGTGTTGCATATAAATGTGCTGGCAAAGAACATGCTGTACAGGTTAGAAAGGGGCACTACTGTATTTCCACAATCTAAAAGTGTACCAGTGTGGAGGGGAATTTTAAACCAGGCTATGCTGAATGGCAGAGTTGGATATGTGTTTGCCTGATATTTATTCTGACTTTATTCTATGTATCGCACATTTGATAACATATCAATAATTATGCCATCTAGTGGTCTCCTCTGTATTTTAATATTTTATACATATATACTTAATGTCAGTGAGTACTTACAGTCAGCTTTTGTCTTGGTGAGATTATAATCAGCCCGCAGAGACCTGATGGATTTCACTATAAGCAATGCAAGATCCATCTTCCTCTCAGTTTCTTCATTGTGCCAATGAAACTGCAGGCAGGAAATGCAAGTAATAATAAGAAAGGGTTACAATTAAAGGCAATTTCTGACATTATGTACCTAAAGGGTGCTGTATGGGATCAGTATATGTGATAATTGTAACAACCAGATGTTAGCTTTGCTTTTTATGACCTGATCCAGACACACACAGTTTGGTTATTTTTGTCATGGGTAACACATGTATGTCTGATCATCTGTAAAACACAAAAGCCTTCATCCTGACATTTCAGAGATTTCACCCAATGTGTCTCAATCTGATGAGTGGCCATCTAATAGAACTCATCAAGAATTGGAATTTCTGTAAATCTCCTCTAAAGTTTTTATACTTTTCCAGTGTTGCTTGGGACAGAGGTGTGCACCGACTTACTTAAACTCTTGTCAAAGTTAAAATGTCAGCTAAGTATTAAGCTGTGTCGCCTTATTGATGTTGTCTGCCCAATTGTTGGCCTGACAATGATACTCTGCAACCAGCTGGACTGCTTACTTACAGTTAACCAGGACTAAATTTATTCAACCTGTGTGCTTAAGAAAGGTTTAACTATTCTTGAATGCACCAGTTTTTATATCAGACAAATATAACAATGTATGAGCCCTTGATGCTCACCTCAGCGGTTTCAGGATAAGGAGCAACAGTGATGCTGGGGAACTGCTCGGAGGATCTTCGGGGAAGGCGCTGGTAAAGCTCTTCTGTAAGGAAAGGCATAAAGGGAGAGAGCAGACGGAGCCCAACGTCCAGACATGTGTACAATGTATTCCGTGCTACGGCGATGGCGATTTCATCTGAGCCAGCAAAAACAGGCTTTAAACACTCCTGAAAAGAACCAGACAATATGGGAAAAGGATTACAGCATGACCAATATATTTTAAATGTTGCTAAACAATCCCAAATCAGACACTTAGTTAAAACTATTGTTTTAAAGCAAAAAGGGAATCCAGTCGAAACCACCCTGCCTTGCATCCATCACAAAAATGAATGCCATGACCAAGCGGACGCCTTCATAAAGCTCCACATTTTTAAATTGTGGCACATTTATTATATATCCGAGACCTGTGCTCTCAATAATTGTGCTGTTTAGCATTACCAAGTTTTAGATCAGATTGATGAAAGAAAATTGGCGGACAAAACAAAAAAATAATGGGAATGTATAGCACTTTCAATTCCTTTTTAACTTTTAAAGCTGTAAGTGTAAGAGATCAGCTTACTGTAAACAATGCAATTGGTATTCATTGAAATAGGAGCAGCTGATCTCTTTTTAAAAGCAGCCAAACAGGGAGGCTGAAAGAGATCAAGTCAAATACAGAACTCCCCCTAGCGGCTCAACTGCAAACTTCTATATCTAATAGAAAATATACATAAGTATAAAAATGTGTAATCTAAAATTACTTTTTGGAAAAATACTGCAGTAGCAATTATTATGTACTATACTTTCTCTTTAAAAGGCTAAAACATAAGCAAGTCATAAAGAAAGTACTGCAATAAAGAAGACCACAAGTGGTTTAAAGCTAGAAGAAACGGAAAGCAAATTTCTTACCAGGTAGACATCACAGAGATCATAGAGCCAGAAGTTGTACACTGCCGTTGTAATTCCTGGGAAGTCGTAATTCTGGAAGCCAGTGTTACACAGATCAACTGCCAGACTGAGCCGACTCAGAATCCAGTGATCTACCAAACTTTCCTGTCCGGTGGGCTAAAAAACAAATATTCAGAAAGGCTAATGTAAAAGAAAAAATTCCAAGAATGATTTGGGCCACATGCCACCATCAAGATTTATCCAATGTATAAATACAACTCATAGATTCAGAGAAACATAGGCCGACTACAGATGTAAGTACAAATTTAATAGCAGGTAGAAAAGTTTACAGATGAAACTTTCAATCATTTAGTTATAGGTTTGGCTGGCGATATGATACAAATTATAAAAAGTCAACATCGTATAAACTTACCAATGATGAGTCTGGGGGTATGAATTTATCTCCCAGGCCGCGCATGGCAAACTTTGTTGCATTCCAGAGTTTGTTACAGAAGTGACGGTAACCCAGGATCCTGTTCACATCCAGATTAATGTCACGGCCTGGAAGAAGAACACATAAATGTCTTTTAGAGGAAATAGCCTTATAAAAACAGTCACCAATCATATGAGATATCTGCCGTGTATTTAAATGTGCCTTGAAGCCTATGGGTGTAATTGAGAAATGTCACCACCACCAATACCCTCTTTATCCTAAAGTGACCCCTGCTATTCCTCTTGTACCCCCAGTGTTTGAAGCTATTACAATTAAAAAAAATATTAACAACTACCACAATGTTGTTACACCATTTTATTATTTAACCTATTACGCCATGCCACCCACCTCCAGGTTTTGCCTAACTGAGCCATAGACACAGGTGCACATCTCCTACCTGTGACTTGGTCGCATTATCCTGTGCTGTGTAAAGCTAAGCATTGAGCCAGAATAATAGATAGAAGTTGCTGTCAGTTATAATGTGGGCAGTGCGGTTTCAATGCTGGCTGTTTAGTAGTGGTGCTGTTCACTGTGACCTGCAATGCTGTGTGTATAGTTGGTAATGAGTGTGCGTACCCCCCAAGCAACAAGCTGCTCTTGCTTACAAGGCGGACAAAGGAACAGTATCATCATGAGAAATGAAGAAAGACCTACTAGTGACACACTTAGGGGCAGTGGTGAACTTTTTTTGTTTAAAAATTTTCATAAATTTTAGCAGTAAATTTAAGGAATGTTCATAAGAAAAATATTCTCAATGAAGAGTACAGAGAACTACATACCTTGACTAGTGTAGGCGCACAAAGCAAATCTCAGGGCGTCTGTCCCACATTCAGGGATCCCGGTGGGATAATCAGATTTCTGAAAAGAAAAGAGCAGGTCTGCTTTAGTGTAAGATAATAAAAAAAAAGCCTAACACATATAACTATGTAATAAATATACAGATGTACATTTTGTTAAAAAAATGTACAACTCCCCCTCTACTCCACCCACTGATGCTCATTTAGGTTTTTGATTGCTGCAATCTTTGTGTTTACATTCAGTCTGACAAAATTCCTATTGACTTGAGTAAAGCTGTACATCAAAACCCCAGATCTTTAGTTCCACAGTTCCATTCAAGGCATGGCTAAATCTGAAGCAAGCAGCTGGTATTGGAGTTGTTTTACTAAAAATGTAGGTAATAATACGACTGTCATGTGATCAGCGCCCACCTGTCCTTCCTTGGCTCTCTCCAGCTCGGCAGGATCCAAGTTACTCTCCAGCAGCTGGGAGTGCAGGCCCTGTTAAAGGTATAGGAAGAATATAAGGCATGGTAAGAACAGAAAATATTTTGTATCTAGTTACAATTTCCTGTGTTCATCCCTTACCTCCAGAGTTATTCCTTTGATCACATCTAATGGATCAATGACATTTCCAAGGGACTTGCTCATTTTACGCCCATGAGCATCACGTACTATAGCGTGCAGATACACCTAAAGACAAAACCAAAAGAACAGTGAGATGACAAAGATTTAAATCTAATTCATGCCTTCTTTATAGTGTTAATATTAAGGTCCTTGAACAAGATATAGCATACCTCTTTAAAGGGTAATTTCCCAGTCAGTGTGAGGCCAAGCATCACCATTCGAGCCACCCAGAAGAACAAGATATCATGTCCGGTCTCTAGGAGTGTTCCCGGGTAGAAGACGTTCAGATCCTCACTCTAAAGGAGATAAATATGTAAACTCTCAGCAACTTCAGCAATTAGGTCACCAGAAAAATGTGAAAAAAATGTAATATTTAACAACAACGAGTAGGCTACATACTGCAGGGTTAAACACCTAATAGCGTTGAATATATCATGGTGACTAAGATCTTTGCAAATCTGCTTTGCCTATAGTGAGTGGTGCCCCTTTTTTTAATTCTTATTTATTTTATATTATGGACTAGGAAAAGCAGAAATACACAAAATTTCCAAGTGAGCAAGAACAGGGTTGGGAAATATGAAAGGGAGATCCCATTGTTGGGAGTAACCAAAACAGGTAAAAAACCAGTGGGAAACTCAGCGTAATAGGCCTTAACTCTGCCTAAAAATGTCTGAATAGTCTGGCCCTTTAAGGAAGAACTTCTCAACTAGCATATACTTTGAAAGTATGCAGGTTAATTGGCTTCCCCCTAAAATTTGACCTAGACTGTGTTAATGAAATATGACTATGGTAGGCACATTTGAGGGGCAGCTAATGACAGGACTTTGTACAGCGCTGTGTAATATGTGTGTATATATACATATATATATATATATATATATATATATATATATATATATATAGCAATTAGTAAATAAACTAATTATATCATTTTATTTTACTATTTATTATAAATAGCTACAAAGTAATATTAAAATAATTGTACAATAATGCCAAAAGCTGTCTTTTTAGGACAGAAGAGAATATGTAAAGTCTCCAATGTCATTACACTTGCACATTATGGAAAATATTTAAAATATGGTTACCCAAACATTTTTTTTTTTATCTCACAGACTTGGTTTCGCTTTAATAACTTGGAGAGCATGTTCTCAACATATTAGAAGTTCACATTAAAGCAAATCTTGCAGATTTCAAACTGCTAGGTTAACACAAGAGAATACCATCTCAGAGACAAGCGAGTATAGGTAAGGATATTACTGGGTTTTTCAGGGTATACTGAGGGACACATATGTCATAGGAATAAGATCCTATGCCAGCACAGTTGGCTCAGTGGCTTGCCCTTGCAGCGCTAGGTCCATGGTTGTATTTTCTCCCCATTTTTGTGTGGGTTTCCTCCCACATTCCAAAAACATTTGCCCTCAAAATATGTCCTTAGGTAGTGTTAATGACATATGACTATGATAAGGACATTAGATTGTGAGCCCCTTTGAGAGACAGTTGTACGACTATGGACTTTGTAAAACGCTGTATAATATGTTGGCACTATATAAATACTAGTTAATAATAATAAAAATCCTTCACAGGGCTGAAGATCACATGTCACATGAACAATTATCTGCAGAAGTTCCTACCTCATTGGGCCAACCAAAGATGGAGAAGGGGAAGATACCAGAAGAAAACCACGTGTCAAGCACATCCTCATCTACAGAAAAAAAGAAAAAAAGTTACTGAAAGACATTGAGCTACATAATCCTAATACTTTTAAAAGGTAAACCCGGAGTTATACATTAGTTCCCCAAGTGCCCGAAGAATGTTGGCTTTACAGAATTTCACTCGTCTTGTCCAGGTTATTGCATCTCTGGTGTTGCCATGATGCACCTGATTCATTAAAGCTCTCCAAAGCTGGAGAGGATACACTTTCTTCAGTGAATGTGGGTGATCCAGCAAACCTGGAATGGATCTGGTGCAGGATTCAAAACATTTGCTAGCAAATAGCAAATTACTTTGAAACAATCTATTCTAGGTTTGGTGGATTACCCAGCTTCACTGATAAAAGTGTTTCCTCTACAGCCTTGGAGCTTAAAAAAAACGGGCCCAATGTGTACCCACTAGAGGAAATCCTGAAAAAATTACCTGTTGGGGGTATCTGAGAACTATGCTAATAGACAGTAACTATTTGGAATGGTTTCATTTTTTTTCTGTACATGTGTGCCTTTTTTTAATTTCTATCTGGAGACACAGCAAATAAGCGAAAACCACTCCAAAGTAGGGTAAAATCCCTTTAGTTGTCACCAGTGACCACTCCAATTTTGGATTTTAACTTTTAGTGACAGTAAGTTTCCCTACAAGGATACACCAAAAAATTGCTTTACAAAACAATTCCTAAATAAGGACTCAAGCTATATAGTCCTGTTTCTCCACAGTAGCTTTTCACATCAACCCTCCGCCGCCAACTTAAAATGCATCTAAATCTCGCCTTTCTTTTAGAGAAAGGTAAATAAAATCTGAGTGCTCCCAAATGAATGTAAAACAATGCTCATAGAGGTTTACTGTGAAGAAGTGTGACTTTTTTCTCCATTTTTTTCTTTTTACCAGAGCAATCAATGATCTATCATCATGCTGTAATTAACACATTGACATTCAGGAGCATCAATTGGAAAGAGCTAAGTTTGTCACTTTTTTAGTAGCTTATTAACAATTTTAATGCAGTGATAAGTTGAAAAAAATTGCCAAAAAAGGTACTTGATAACTTTTATTTTTTTTAAGCCTATGTCACTCACTGCTAAGTGTCCAACACAATCTGGGTCAGTAAGCAGCGACCAGGTTTGATAAATAGGGTGACTACTGAATGTGTGTCTTCTAAAAGTGGTGAGTGTGTTGCAATACAGTGATACTTTCAGCTGATCGTCAGAGAAAAATGTAGTGGTGTGAAATAAAATTACATTTGTCATCACTGAAAAAAAATCTTTGACTTTCCTTTAAAGCATATCTAAACTCAACAAGAAAAATGTATTAAAAAGTGCAGCATACCAGTCCTTATACCAGACCTTTTCATTAGTTATCCTCCTGACACCCAAGGACGGAAAAAGTGCTAGCACTATGGAACACCCACCCCCTCTCATCTCCAAGGATGTGGTGTTTAAAAACAACTGAAAAATGCTTATAACATTGTTTAAGACTTTAACCCTGTTATGTACACAGGAAGATAAAAGCTTAAAGCAAAGCAAAGGTATTTTCCTGTACATGCAAGAATTGATCTTAGCCTAAAAAAAAAGAAAGTTTAAACATCCTCCACATTGAAGGACTGCAAAGAAGCATTTTATTACAACTTATAAACGCACCTCCCTAGCAGTATATTTATTTCCAGTTATATATGTCTAAATTTTACAGTATATTTTATAGTATAATAAAGTTTGAAACACAAAATCATGTAAAAATATGAAATATATATATATATATATATATATATTTAAATGTTAAAAAAAGAATATTATAGTCATACTATTATATATACTATAATAATAATAATAATAATAAAATAAATGTTCTTGAAAACAATGTACTGCTTTTACACATATAAATCCAATGTATTGCATTCAATACGGTTATTTTTTATTGAATGCAATACAAATGGATTTTGAACTTCCCGCCCCGCCGGCATTGTACACGCTCTGACTTCACCAGGAACTCCCTGGTGACTCATCGTGTGCAGAATACACAAAAGGAAGAAGACGATAAGAAGAGATAAAGGAAGAAGATGGAGACTGCTGCAAAAGATGACGCAGGACGCTGGCGGATCAGGTAAGCGCTGTATTTACTTACCTTCCCATAGGTTTACCTACCCCAAGTGTGACTTGGGGTTACCGCTTTCAGCAACTTTTTTCTAACGCACGTCACACTCGGGGTTACCGCTAGGAAGGTTAAAGAAAACAAAGGCTACTAATGTCCATTTTAAAATGTTTACCCTGTTTAAGTGACACTTTTTCAGGAGCCACGTTGAACTGTTTAGCTGCCTTTTGTCTTGCTTCCTCCTCTGAGCGACCACTGATCCAGTACTTGCCATCTGTGTCCTGTGTAGACAAAGTCCAACATTTACAATAACCAAAACCATGAAAGATCTCTGCATGTGAGGTACAAGCTACATCAGTAACGTTAACTTTTCCATCTAGTTATTTATCCAGCACTGTCCTGACTATAGCACCCTGCCTGCACCTCATCCAGCTCACCTCTCCTGCAGGTACTGAAGGGTCATTGATAGTGACAAAGTAGGCTGGAATTCGGTGACCCCACCACAGCTGCCTTGATATACACCAATCCCTGGAAAGAAAGCACGACATAAAGAAAAGTCAGATGTCAACACAGTAGAAAAGGCAAATGAAAAAACAAAAAGGAAAAAAGTCAGCTAAAGTTAATTACAGATTTTCCAAGAAAGAATTAAACTCTGTCCACATAAAGGAAAGCGGGATTCGCTAAACAACGCTCAGGCAATTAGGAGTACTATATATATATATATATATATATATATATATATATATATATATATATTTATATATCCTGAGAGTAGCAGAATATAAATTTTGACCCTGGCACATCATTACATCATCAAAAATAATTTGATTCAAGATACTTCATAACAGCAATAGACACACCAATTACTCTGAAACATAGAAAAGTCTCCAGCACATCTGTCCAAGTTGCTCAAATTGGGCATGCTATGTGCATACCAAGACAATGATGACATGACCAGTTACCTAATGTTGTCCATCCAACTGAACCAGGTCTTGTTGTGGAATTCAGGTTTGATTGCGAGTTGTCCATCACGCACAGCGTCTGCTGCCTTCTTCCCCATCTCATCGCAGCGCACATACCACTGAGGCTTCACTAGAGGCTCCACAATATCTTTGGATCGGCTAAGGGAGGGAAAACAAATTTATATGAGTTCTGACAAAAGTATGTGATCTAATATCTATAAAAAAAAATATAGACAGTCAGCTCGGTACCGCATGAAAACGTTACCTGCATACAGGGACCACCATAGGATTGTCCTTTATCTCCTTAAACAGACCCTTTTCTTTGAGAGCTTCTAAGACCGCTTTTCTAGCCTCAAAGCGCTTCATACCCTGAAATGTGAAACCAAATTTTAACTTTTGAGTTTAAAAAAAAAAAAAAAAAGACCGCAAATTGAGAGCAAAGGAGTTTATTCTGCTTATATTTTGCCTCCTCTGAACCTTAAACACATGAATGGCATTTTTAAATAAAACCTGTTTTCAGTACATACATCACCAGGTCTCTGCTTTTTTCTTTGTAATGCAAGCAGGCCATAGCTAGAAAAAGGGGCTAAAAGGCTGTATAGCTTTCTAAGCATCAACATAATTTTACATACTCATCCTAAAAGCCCTCCAAAGCAAACAGTAGGTTGAATCCTTAAAGGAAATATCAAAATGTCTACATAATCAAGAAAAGGCCAGTCCTAGGAAGACTGTACATGCATGTAGGCCATCCTATGTAATGTACACAATTAATGGTGCCTTCATGATTGACCGAACTGAAACTTGTAAATGAAAAGGAGTGGCCGGGGCACTTAGGTTGGGGAGGAAAGGGCTATAAGACTTTGGATATCCCAAGCTAGGAAACTAGGTAAATGTGAGAAACTCACAGTGTGTAGTGAAATCAAAGCAAGCTATTTCACTACAGGAGGGCAGCCTGTCTGGAGTCCAGCTTTAAGTACAGCAAACGTTATGGAGAGCACAAAATGATGCCTACATACAATTTTATTTTAGTTGCATTCTTGTACAGCCTCGGCGCGCAGATCCAGGCAGATTCTAGGCTGATCAAAGACCGCTTAATGCTAGATCTGCACCCTTCACTTTCTTGATGTTCCTACTGGCACATTATAAAGACAAGAGGTCTGACTGGCCAACAGAACATGCAGCAGAGAAGTGGTCTGCATTCACACTAGCACAAAGTGTTGAACTGCTGGTTATAGCAGTATTGAAGTACCCATCAACATGCATGTGCAGACATCACTGTAATGATGTAATAACATCTGAGAGCTTTAAATAAGCTCCCATGTAAATATGGCATTGTACTGTGGCACACTTAAAGTAATGATTCCCCTAGGTACCATTTGTATTTTAACTGTCCACAGTTAAACTTATATGTGGTACAGTGGTATTCCTCTGTCTCCAACAGGCAAGCAGCAAAAATATACATTCACTTCAGTATGTTGTACTGCAGTGCTACTATACAATCCCTAGCTATGTGATTCCCAATAAATGGCAAATCAACACTTCACACACAGAGCAGGTGAACTGGTATGCCTAGCTATAACTTACAATGGGCCCTAAAACACAGAACAAAGTGCATCTTCTTATGACCTTCACCCTGCCTAAATTATGACACTGAATATTACCAACTTTAAAATATCCTCATCTTAAAGAGAAGATATAACCTCCATATAATAAAAAAAGTGTTGTAATAATAACAGGGTTCAGCCTTAAATTTTCTTACCAAGAATGTTTTGGGCACATTGACCAGCAGACCATTGTCATCCATAATGTTGATAAAATCCAAGGAGTGTCGCAGCCCCACCTCGTAATCAGTCTGATCATGAGCAGGAGTAATCTTCACCGCTCCTGCAATGGAGTTAAAATAAAAGGAAAAAATAAGACTTACATAAAAGAATCTTAGAAAAATCCAAAGAAGCACCCCAAATAAAACAGGCGATTATTATATCTTAATGTCACAGGAAACTATTCTGTTACATCATGTAAATAAATAAAAAAAGTGGGCAAACATATTGGTAAATGTGTCACTTTGATAACATATTCATCTGCAACAGCAGCATGAAAATTTGTAGGACCTGGTATAGGACTGCCACTATCTGTATGTGAGTGGTGGTCTTCCCTGCAGTGGTCTGACATGACTCTCCCCAACAGGATTCAAATCTGGAGCCATGCAATCCACAAAGCTCACCCTCCCTGCTGATTTGCCCTACAGGGAAAATTAGAATACATCTTCATATTTCCTGTGACACCTGTATTCAACTTTGAACCCCATTGAACCAAAACCATCATCACCTATGAATTGACAAATCCTCTGGCATGTAAACGGAAGAATATATTAAACATGTTATCTGACTGGAGTTTTACTTTAACACTAAAATCTCACATATTATCCTATATTCATTTTCCTTTTTTTTTTTTTTTTTATGTATTGCTGTCTGTTAAATCTACTGACCTGTCCCAAAGCTCATATCTACGAACTCATCAAAGACAATCGGAAGTAGTCTGTTGGCAAACGGATGAACAACGCTCTTTCCTTTCAGATGCTGCAACAATCAGACAAGAGACAGAAAGTTATTTCTGGATAGAATACTAATAAGTCTTTGTGAAACTTTTAGAACTCTGGAAAGTGCACTGCCTCTAATGTTTCTTACCTGATAGCGCTGATCTTGGGGATGAACGGCCACCGCTGTGTCACCAAGCATGGTTTCCACTCGAGTTGTGGCTACCACAACCTCTTCATCTAGCAAGAAGAAGAAAAGTCTCAAAGTCTCAGCAGG
Organism: Pyxicephalus adspersus; assembly: GCF_032062135.1. NCBI lineage: Eukaryota > Metazoa > Chordata > Amphibia > Anura > Pyxicephalidae > Pyxicephalus > Pyxicephalus adspersus. The sequence goes on from NC_092871.1 coordinate 12,141,656, forward strand.
TGAAAAATAATTCAAGTATATATAAAAAGGGAATGCCAGGAATATGGATTTTTGCCAATAATCTTATTCTTACCTGTATCTTGTACTTTATAAGCAAAGGAAACCAGCACTCCAAACTCCACACCTTCCTTGTATCCAGGAACAGGCAATACAGTACGACCAGTCAGTTCCTTCTTGTCTACCTAAAAGACACACACACAGTCAGGATCTTTTGGTTCTCCTCCTCTGTCCCACAATATAAAAGCATAGAATTGTTATGCTATATGAAAGAAAACAGATGGATAAAGAAGGCCTCGAGTTAAAACATTAGCAAATTTATTTTTTCTCTAAGTCTGTTCTATGTGACAGAGCTTTGTATGTTTCAGAATCGGATTAATTAATTTTTTGACAGGTAAAACAGCTGCCTTATTTATATTTTTATCTGTGTAATTAGTAGTGTACCAGGAGGTCAGTTTTAACATGGCTAAGGAAGCTGTAAGTACAACTAAGGAAACTTAAGAACAACAATATATTTTGTGTAGTGTCAACTTCTTCCAGATGCCTCTTCAAATTCTGAAATGTTCAACTTATGAGCTGAATGACTCAATGACAACCCAAAAAAGTATTGACATAAAGATGTTCAATACAGACAGATAAATACAGTGATGTCAAATCAATCTTGTCAATCTATGAAAGATGTTGGACAAGGGGATGGTTAAGACTATAGTACAAGGCTTGTGACAGCAAATTGTGATTGAGCAAATGAGGGTGAACTCATAACATTGCCAATAATGTGGGTTACTAAGAGGTCACTTTAAAAAGTCATGTCAAACATTATGAATACATAATGATCTAAAAAGTTTTATAACAAATGTGCATTTTTAAGTTGGAATGTGGACTTCCACATTACAAAAGCAGCCAGAAGTGCAACATCCAGTGTGTGGAGCCTCCAGTTTGTCTTACAACCACTCCTTACCTCTATGTCTGATATGGCAGAGTTCAGCGTACATGACCAGTTGACAAGCCTTTTGCTTCGATAGATCACTCCAGCTTCGTGCAGACGGACAAAGGCTTCCTGTACAGCATGTGATAGTTTCTAAAGGAAAACAGGAGTCATAAGTACTAGCAACAGTGCTATAAAAGCAGCCTGAGTATGAGACCCTACAACTCCTTACCGGCTCCATGGTGAAACAAGCTCTATCCCAATCCAATGAACTACCCAGAATCTTCAGTTGGTGATAGATTCGGTCACCTTTTCTGAAAACATATCAGAATGTTTTAATGTTGAATGCTATAACACCATATAGGGTAGAACTTGTTCCTCCAATCAGATTCAACTTACTCATTCTTCCACTTCCACACTTCATCTATAAATGCTTCTCGGCCCAGATCATGCCGGGTTTTTTTGTGCTCTCTCCAAAGCTTCTTTTCTACAACTACCTGGGTGGCAATTCCAGCATGGTCACAGCCTGGGTTCCACAAGGTCAGCTCTCCAGGCATTCGATGCCTGAAAGGCACATAATAGGAATTATTTTCTTTTAATGTGGAACAATGTATACAACATAGAAATATTGACTGTTTTGCAATTTAAAAAAAAAAGTTTATCTTTAAACTGCTGAAAATAAACTGCAGTGCATTTACTAGTATGAGAGCTTGCTTAATAACTTCTAGCCTCATAGCTGTAGATCTACGTCTAGTCTCTGGAATACTGATATAAGATGTGGTGATGTCTCTTCTGTGCTGCTCACAGTTGTTCTTGCTGGTGACAAAAGAAATCAAGGCCTTGCCTGCACCTAGAGAGTCACAGTAATCTAAAAAGGCCAACTGTAAGGAAAGCACAGGCAATAATGTTGATTAGTCCTTTCTCCTTATCCAGTAATATTTTACAAGCAGTTCAGTTTGTCTTTATTACATCCCTGATTCTGGCATGAGGCAAGCCTGGGGTCCCAAGGGACCAGGAAAAGTTTTGAGACTTGAGTAAGAATGTAATTAAAAAAATACTGATCTCTGCCCAAAAGGCAAGTAGGGGACAAAGAACTAACCACTTGCCTGAATCCTTTAGGAGCTGATTTTGTCAAACTAATGACATACCATTCCTTGTTCTATATTGCATATCTGTGTGTGGAGGTCTTCCTCTTAGAGACAAGGCTTGCTTTCTCATGCCAGAGCCTCCAGCAGGGACAAGAATACAGCAGATGTCACTATCTTGCTTTCAAGAAAAGACTGCATATTTCTGGCCTCTGTCTAATAGTACTGTTCTATTTTCCTAAACAAATGCAGAATTTACTGATCAACATTTTGCCTGGCTATGAGGTCCATGTGCTCACCAACGAGTCAGGCTGTCTTGGATGGCATTAGTCAGAGCATGGCCCAAATGAAGAGATCCAGTGACATTTGGTGGAGGAATGCACATCATGAACATGCCTTTAGGATTGGGCTCTGAGATGCTGGTTCTCTGAAACACAACAATATTTTGATTCATCAAGTGCTTAGTGATTACTCTCACAAACCTGAGCACATCAAGCTAAATATACTGTACTGAAAAAAATGCACACAATTAGAACAGCTTCTGCCCAATTTTTATGGAGATCTGTGTAAATCCATGATCAAATAACCTCCCCTTATATTTTTTTTCTGCAATCAGTGCCTGCCGCTAGCAATTGTGCTCACAAACGCCTAAAATACATATAAGAATAATAGAAATTAAAACAATGACAACCAAGTATAAGGGCCAGATTCTTTCTGTTACAAAATTAACAGCCCTAAGGTAAACAGTGTACAAATCCCGTTGCCCCAGAACTGTGATGACTGTTCTGAAAGTGAAACATTTCTAATCCCCTTCAATAAACTAATGACAAAAAAAGGTTTTGTTAACTTTCTTTCTTGAAATCCAGTGATGGGCACAGAAGTCTTGTATCTTCAGGTTATACACTTGCCTATGGAATGAATTGGGACACTGGAAAACAAAAACCTGTAGGACAGACGTGAATAGTTCTGCTGACTTACAGCATATCTCTCTGTCTGCAGCAACAGCATGGTCATATATGTAGAGGGGAGAGACCCATGTCCTTTCCTTCTTCTCCCATAGGTATACATGTGATCAGCCTCCATTGTGGATAATGAAATTGTGTCAGGACTATACCTGGGACTAAGGCCATGTACACACATGCAATAAATGTCGTTCACAATCCATTTCAACAACAAAAGACTGCAGGATGTATGAACAAGTAATGTACATACAGCACTGTTCTGCTTTATGGAGAGGGGAGGGGAAAGGAGGACAAAGCGGCACCCCGTTGCAAGGAAAAATAGTACATACTGGTTCCAGGTTATCACACATAATGGATGACACTCAGAAAAAGGTCCTAACACTCACTCCATACGGATTTGCCGTGTTTTGTGTTAGGACCCTCACTGGACAAGGCCAGAGACTCAACCATACTTAGTGCTATGCTTTCTTTAAAGGAAAAGCCCGCAGCAAAGGGAAAAATAGGAGAATGTGAGGCAAGGTAACTTGTAGCAGGGGAACTGTCCCCTCATGCTTTTGAATAAACATGTTGCAACCAAGTGGTGGAAAGACAACATAAGGCACATGGTAAAGGTCAAGGCCTTGGGTACTCATGACAATCTCAATATAATAGGCGTGGTTTGGCCAGTGTGAGATAACACAGTAACAGCAGGTAGACAGCGTGAAAAGTTTTGGGGTTCAGATCAGACCACAGGAGGATGAGAGTCACCCCTCATACTGTCAGTGTCAACCACGTCTGGAGGTAGGATTAAATAAAGGGGAATATGAAAAAG
>NC_092871.1:12146619-12151314 GCF_032062135.1 Pyxicephalus adspersus
TAGATCTAAAAGGACAGAAAAATATTATCATAGTACAAAAATAAAAACAACCTTTTTTAATATACATATATAGACTAAAGACGTTTATTAGGGTCACTATGCACCTAACAATCAGGAACTCATCAACAAATTTGATGTGATTATGTAGAACAGGGATGCTAAAGATTTTACAAACCCTACTTTTTTTCCTACTCTGCTGTTCTTCAATGAACCATGGACAGTCAGATTTCCCAGAGGCATAGAAAAACAAAACTCCTTTGCACAATTCTACACAAAATCTTCTAGACAATTCAAGTGAGAGACGGGACTCTAAACCAAGAGTAGATACGACAATCTACAGACATGTATTGCCTTATCCCTCACACTTACCATTCTTCTGTCCAGCAGGAGTTGGGATATCATAGACTATCACACCAAGTTCCTTCTTCTCTTTCTTTTCTGCCTTTGGTTTTTTCTGTTGTCCAATAGGGAAGAAAAACAAATGTGATGAGAACAAGGAGAAAGGAATATAACATGCAGTCATACAAACTAAAGCACCCACTCACCTCTGTCTGCTGTACTTTTATTTTCTCTTGTTTCTGCTGGAACTTCTCCAACTTCTCTTTTTTCTTGGACTCTTTCTTTAACTGGGCGGCTGTTTTGGGAGGACCATTGACAACAGTGGCAGTGCTGGTTGGGGCGGGTGGGGTTTTGGGACTCTCGCTCTTGAGGTCTGGGTAAGAATATAAAAATTGGTGAAGTTCGTCATCTTTTATTGCTTTTAAGGTGCAACCAAATAATACAAAAAGGTTCTATACAAGGGACAAAGCATGCTTGTGGATGGGTAAGACTTCTTCTCATGGTTCCCCATCTGGTGCCTTACACCGGCTATTGAACACTGTAATTCAGCTACAAGATGGGTAGCCACTCACAGCATGGCTACAGGAAGCCGGGAGTATCAAATAAGACCTGGGAAATAGGCTCCTACTTCTCCAGATCGGGATCCCTGATAGGGGACATAGAGGAGTCCCTTACCTCCAAGATGGCACCGACCTCATTACGCTCACAGCACTGCACGCCTACTGGACAGGGCCACAGCTCCCCTTACATAGGATCAGAGAGGGAATCTGCAGCCATCACCTGCACCCAGGATGAGACCACGGTCACCCAGTATCGGTGGCGAGGATGAGCCTGCTCCTCTCTCCAAACAGGATTTATTAGCATCCATTGGCAGACTGGAAAATGTAGTTAAGGAGGAAATAGCTACTCTCAGGAAAGATATAACCACTTGGCTGGAAGATAATGAAAAATGTTTTATAGGCACTACTGGGACTAAAAAAACTGACTTTCAGTCCACTAAGCAATTTAAATATTGGTTCTGCAAGGCTTGAGATTTCTCAGGCAGATAGGATTCCTTTTTAAATCAGAAATACCATTCCATTTTTATATTTCCCTAATAGAATCACAGATGGGAACCCTGTGTATTTTACTGTTCTTTTTTGCAATACTAGCTGTGGGGGACTCATGTGATCCTTTCTCCCCAGGCAGTTTGCTACAGGACCATTTCTGTCCAAATGCCAAGAAGAAAACAACAATGTGGTAACATTTTCCTAACATCCTTACTTTCTGCCACACTGATCCTAATTCTATCATATTATATATGTATTTGTATTTTCTCAATGACAATTTAGTTATTTTACCTCCATTGAATAATGTCACCTCTCCTACAATCTCCTTAAACTGTGGTTGGTGGACACAGGTGAGGAACCAGCGGGTGACATTGGTGAAAGTCTCTTGGGTGGAGGGAGAGATGACCTGCAAAAGAGAAAAGAGTTGTCATATGAAGGTGGCAAATGGAGTAAAATTAAAGCGTACCTAAACTCAGAATTTTCACTTTACATAAAAGGGCAGACAACCCTTTTATATAAGGTAAAAATTCTGTTGTTTAGGGGTGCAGCACCGCCCCCTAATTTTCAATCGCCTAGGCGATCGAGAATGAAAAGGAGCATAAAAAGCCTTCTGGGATACCTACGTCAGGCATCCCGGAAGGCTTTTGGGCATGAGCATGAGATGAGACTTGGGCATGATATCCTCGGGCATGCGCAGAAGGAGCCTTTTTGCAAAACGAGAAAAATTTGCCAATCTCAAGCATGTGCAATTAGATCAGCAATTTTCTTTTTCACCCTTCATCACCCGATCTCGCACCTTGGCCGGGTGACCTAGGAGTGAAGAACCAGGAAGAAGAAGAGAAGATGGTGGTGCCTGGAGCGCAGGCTCGAGACGACATGGGACCAGATGTAGGACACCCCCGGAGGGACTCCCCCTGAAAGTGTTTTTTTTTTTTTGTTTGTTTGTTTTTTGGTAATTAACTAAAAAAAAAAATAAACATAACTAGATCTGTTACAAAACAATCAATTTTTGCAAACCTACAAGGTCAAAGATGATTTGGTTCCTGTAGCTTCCCCATCACCAGAGGTTACACTTGACTGATGCATACTACAGCAGGAGACAGAACAGGCTACAATACATTGTTTTCATGCCAATAGTACCTTGCTAAAAGGATGGATAAGACAACAGGAAACTGCAATGTCAGCTAGGCTCAGACGTTCCCCTACAAGGTACGTGCGTACTTTCAAGTGACTGTCCAGCACCTCGAGAATTCTCTGTAATTCCACATGAGCGCGGTCTTTAGTCTGGAAAAGAAAAATGTCACACAAAATCATATATTACAGTTACAGACTATCAGCAGCTAAACACAGAATGGGCACAAAACAGAAACTCTTTAAGCAGCAAACAAATTATTAAAGCGTTGTACTTATGTCAGAAGGGCAGTATGGCTTTTTAAACATTCTTTATTTAAAATTTTTCAAAACAAAAGACAATAAAGACCGCAAAAGAGGCATAGAAAGTAACAAACACATTATAAATGTGGCAGGACAGCGCCTATAAAAACATCAATCTTCAGTATGGCTTTTTAAAACCTTCATTCCTGGACTTTTCATGAACCTCATTGTTCAAGCCTTTGTCAATGCAGTCACCATAATACTCAATGACAGAGTCTAGAGGCAGGTGCTTTGTCTTTTACACCTTGATGGTGCTTACGGATAGCCATTGGACACAATGCTAAAGAACTGTATGGGCTGAAGGCACATGGTGCCCCATACTCAAAGCTTTGGGTAGCTGATATTAGCTGCTATGAAGAAAGGGCAGATGGAGAATGCTAGAAAGCTGAATATCAAGTTGGGAAAAAACTGTTTTTGGGCAAAGTCTTATTCTCTTTTCAAGGACCCTGGATCGGCCAGGATGTACAGTCAGCCTGACAAAAATGTGCCAGTCTAAGTAACAGAGCGGCTATTAGGGATTTATTTACCATAAACTACTTACGCCACATTGGAATGACAGTGGTTGCCAAAATTGTAAAAAAACAAAAAACTTTAAAAGACCACACGGTTTGATTCCGAATGCCAATATTGCCCTGAAAGTAACACTGGCACTATTAAAAAAAACATGTGTTTGCACTTCCTATACCCCTTCTGTTTCTGTGCAAATCAACTCAAAAGCTTGAAAAGCCCTACCATATTTTTTTTCAGGCATGTGCTGAAGGCTGAATGTTAACAGGTAAAAATAAAAAGGTACCGGACGCCCTGAGATGGGCTTTACAGAGATCTTACCGGTTTGTGATCCACCCCATAGGCAGCTGGCAGCACTTCAGATTCTGCATAGTTTACCCACTGTTTGATAAGTGAGAAGCTTCGCTGTTCTCCACACCCTGAGAGAGATTCAGGGGCCAGCATGTAAGAGACAGCCCAAGCCCCCCATACAGATCCAGTGGAGGGGGATAGAAGGCACGGCAGTGGAAGACCCCGAGGCCCGGAGGCAACTTCCTGCACCTCTGGGCGAGGGTGCGGGGAGAACTGTCCAGAGACTCGCACCCAGGTGCATCGGGGGTCTGAGGTAGAAGACAGAGGAAGGTAGAGAGTGGACATGGTGGCACGGGGAAGCAAAGACCTGGAGATAGAAAAAGACAATGTCAAAATTTCTGACCGCAATTCCTTTGCAGTGGCTCACAGCATTCATCACCCCAACAGTAAATAGCTGCCAACTCTGTATTATCATTAAAGATACACCAGCTGTTTCGCTGCACAAATTACACCACATAAGGTGTGATGTCATCAAGCTTTATAAGGATCGGTAATGAGGTTTGATAAACAAAATTATTTTTAACACCAGAGACACAATTGATTCACTTTAGTGCAGCACATTCACGTGGTAAAGTGTCTGTCCTGTTTATGGAGCTAAATAAATTACAAAAATAAATAGGTTGGTTCTAGACAAAGGAGGACGTCACCACTCAAAAAGCCCTATCTATATAACTGGGTCATACAGTATGTGCTGCTATGCTACAGAGCCCATTTGTGCTCCCACGCGTCCAAAGAAGCTGGCTGCCATCATAAAGAAGTCAAATCATGGGTAGCCAGTAATTGGCAGAACCTCGCTGTTTCCCCATCTACCTAGTACTACCTTCTAATAAAACAATCACATCTTCTCTATACCCCTGAGGAAGCCAAATAGGCGAAACGAGTCGGGTCACTGGACATTTTCTAAACAGATTATAAAATTAGAAGGATTTCTGTATAGTTGAGTATCCATAACCCATGATGATACAATGGGTGGTGGATAATAACGATTTATCATTTGTGTATTTTGTGATATTTG
>NC_092871.1:12152320-12154067 GCF_032062135.1 Pyxicephalus adspersus
GGGCTCTGGGGGTTTAGCCGATAAAGTTACTAGCATGGTTGTTTTCTTAGGCAAATTTTTTATTTAAAATATTTAGGGTTCACACAGGGTGTGAACGTGGTGTGCCAGGGTACCAATACGACCCCACTAACTAGAGCCCCTTCTCCTCGCATTATTTGCTTGCCGATATTATATACCTTAATACGCCCGATTGGCCCGGCGTTTCCATAGACCCCGACTGAGAGCCCTTCCCCATGTCCCTTCTGCCCCTCGACCAACCCCTTCCCCATGTCCATTCTGCCCTGTCACCCCCAACATCTCATTCATCGCACTCTTCTCACTCACTTCTCCTTAGTTGCGCTCCGATGACGTCACACAGCGCCCCACGTGGATGTTTCCCCTTCTCACTTCCAACTTCCGCCCTCACTTCTGCCCATACGCAGGACCCCGGTTTGCCCACACTTAGCTGTCCTTTTTAATACATCATAAAATTCACAAAAAGCCGTATTATTCTTTGCTCAATAATCGTCCTTGCTGTTACTTTTTTATCATTTATAACACAAAACTCGAGACTATCTGACGCTATTATTTCAGTATTGCCGTCAGTAAGAGGCCTAGGCTCTCAGCTTTATTTGTGTCGGACCTATGTTTATTAAAATGTTGGTAATCAGGAGCTGACTGGGCACCAAAGAGGGTTGAGTACCGGTGACACCTGGTGGTGGTTTTGGTAACTGCAGCCTGATGCAATATGGGGACATGGTGTTCTGAAAGCTGGCTGATTCATCCATGTTGTAAGAGATTTATACATGTAAGCCATGTAGCTGATTCTTTTGTGTAGTTAGGATTAGTCTCCTTGATTTGGCCTTCTTTCTGTTCCATAGTCTTTGGCCATCATCAATAGTTCAGGTGACACAACACCTGCATACGCACAAGGGAGTTACTTTGTCCTAGAATCATGGCCAGGTGGTACACTAGTACAACAAGGTGCTGACATGTCATACATAAGTCTAATTATATGAAAACTTTCTTTACCTTCCCTGATGGAGCCAAATTCTCCTTTACATGTATGTCTAACACGTTCCCCCTCCCCAGACACTGCAGCTCCAAGAAGGAGGGGTTCAACCTCTGAGGAGGTGCTGCTAATCCAGAAAGCAATAGGTGTGACAAGGTGTAGCCAAATGCTGATAGAAACACCCCTAGAGCTGAACAACTGGAGCAACCCCAAATCATAAAACTGCCCCCACATGTACCTCAGATCATAACACAGCCCCCACAGGCACCCCAGAACAGAACACGGAGCCCACAGGTGCCCCAAATCATACCACTGCAAGGGCAGATGCCCCAGGTCTTAATACCACACCCACAGGCATCGCAGATCATAACATTGCCCCACAGGCACTCCAGATCATAACACTGCCTGCACAGGCTCGCCAATTCATAACACTGCCCCCACAGGTGCCCTAAATCATGCCACTGTTCCACAGGCACCCCGGATCATACTACCGCCAGCACAGGTGCCCCAGGTTCTAATACTGCACCCACAGGCACCCCAGATCATAACACTGCCCCACAGGCTCCCCAAATTATACCACTGTGCCAAAAGGCACCACAAATTATAACACTGCCCCCATAGGCACCCCAGATCATACCACTGCCCCCATAGGCGATCCAGATCATACCACTGCCCCCATAGGCGCTCCAGATCATACCACTGCCCCCATAGGCGCTCCAGATCATAACACTGCCCCCATAGGCGCTCCAGATCATA
>NC_092871.1:12154336-12156123 GCF_032062135.1 Pyxicephalus adspersus
GCTCCAGATCATAACACTGCCCCCATAGGCGCTCCAGATCATAACACTGCACCCACAGGCACCCCAGATCATAACACTGCCCCACAGGCTCCCCAAATTATAGCACTGTGCCAAAAGGCACCACAAATCATAACACTGCACCCATAGGCACCCCAGATTATAACACTGCCCCCATAGGCACTCCAGATCATACCACTACCCCCATAGGCGCTCCAGATCATAACACTGCCCCCATAGGCACCCCAGATCATAACACTACCCCCATAGGCGCTCCAGATCATAACACTACCCCCATAGGCGCTCCAGATCATAATACTGTTTCACAAGCACCCAGATTATAACACTGCCCCACAGACACCCTAGATCAGTGTTTTTCAACCTTTTTGAACCACGGCACATTTTTTACATTGAAAAAATCATGCGGCACACCACAAATCAAAAAATCAAAAAATGACACTCTGTAGCTAATTCTCTTGTCTCTAAGAATAAACAAGGCAATTAAGCTACCTACTGCCACCCACTGACATGGAAGCGTATTACATTAATCAGCCAGTCACTACAGACACTCAACAATAATAATTTAATAATTTCCCACAGTACACCTGAAGATCTCTCACTGCCCTAGATCATAACCCTACCCTTCAGGCACCCAAACCATAGCAGTGCCACCACAGGCAACCCAAGTCATAACTGTGCCCCCACAGGTACCCAAGATTATAACACTGCCACCATAGGCACCCCAGGTCATAACACTGCCCCCACAGGCACTCAAGATTACAACACTACCCTCGCAGGCACCCCAGACCATAACAAAGCCCCCACAAGCACCCTAAAGTTTAACACTGCCCCCACATGCACCCCAGATTATAACACTGCCCTCATAGGTGCCCTACATCATAGCACTGCCCCCACGGGCACCCAAGAGCACAACACTACCCTTACAGGCACCCCAGACTATAACACTGCCCTCACAGGCACCCCAAATTATAACACTGCCACCACATGCCCCCAGTTTAAAAGATTCCTCACACAGGTACCCTAGGCTATAACACTGCCCTACAGTCACCCCAGACCATAATACTGCTCCATAGCCACCTCAGATCATTGCCCTCACAGCCTTGGGGACCTTTGTTTGGCCAGGCAGACACAACAGACCAGGCAGACAAACATAATCAAGGTATCTTTTTGCATTATAGAGTTCCAACATTGGGTTCTGTATAGAAATGAGGGCAAGGTTTACCTGGAAGTCCGTAAGGGACATCTTTGCTGTATGTCGTGCATGGCGTCCAGGTGTGGTGATCGTAGATCTCACGTCGTTTCCCAAAGATATTTTAGCAGATCATTAGAGGCACGCAGAGAACCAGCTACTCTTACACATCCAAGCAGTTACTCATAGAGTCCCCTGTCAGTGAGCTTGAGATGGGTAAGCAGTGAGCACTCTTTTCATGTATAATGATCCTTTAATATTCTCTTGTGAAGTTCAGAGGCAGTTCTGTTCCATTCCTGGACAGGTCTGTGGTTGTTGGAGAACTAAACACCTGAACACACACCCTGCCTCTAACACACCTACTATCATACTAATATGGGTACAATATATATATAGGAAACATTTACTACCATTAACACCGCATGGTACTTACCTAGTGTCATCTATTGTTGAAAAATATATTTATAGACAAATGATGAATAATGGTTACACACTGTCTGGCCAAAAAAGTCTCCAACCCTGTGGGAGCAGTGCTAAAGTTTAGGGTTCCTGTGGGGGAAGAGATATAGTCTGGGGTGCC
>NC_092871.1:12156619-12166739 GCF_032062135.1 Pyxicephalus adspersus
ATGAGTTGGGGAAGACTTGCACTTAACTCTCCTATCATCAATACAAGTTGATCTTAAGATTTTAGTGAAAATGAATGCAACTATATTATAGATATATATATTATACACCTATTATAGATGATTTGTATATCAATTTTTAATATAGACTGTCCCAGTGCTATAAACCACAATACACAGAACCCCATGCGGTGCAAATCAGCAGCATATAGGGCAGTTGTTTAGCATTGAGGACAGCTTGTTTCAAGTCCAAATTAGCTTCCAAGTATATGTAACATTATTTTGTATCACTATCCTTGAGGATTCACCCCTTTATTTGTCCTGGTGACCATATTAGATAGTAGGTGGTATGCTAAATTAGGAGTTGTCACAATAACAGAAAGGGGCACCTAGTCTAGAAAGAAATGTATAGGAGTAGAAATTCCACCACACTTGATTTTCTTGCACATGCTATTTTATAGGATCTCCCCTAGAAAAATCTCCCCAACAGGACACAGAAGACAAACATAATTGACAAGAGTTGCAAGTTGAAAACATGTTGTTAATTCATTACCTGGAATCAAATATGTTCAACATTAAAATTAACCTGACATTCACATCTTAATTACTCACTATGTACTATTTGTGGATAGCGACATCTCAACCACAACCTGCTTTACACTAATCCCTTACGAATCCATGATTATATCCTTAATGCCTTCTCTTGTAAAACCCTTATATAGAATAAATCAGTGGAATATACACTGCAGCACTAGTGTATCCACACAGATTTATTCTATCACAGCTTTCTTGGAACATTTTGGTTCTGTTGGACCAGTCAGGGTCAGAAATGTCAATAATAAATTATTGGTGAGGCGCATTGGACTATGGGACATGATCTATAGAAATGGGCAGCCTAGTGGCTTTGCACCACTAGTTCCTTTAGATTTAAATCTTGTCCAGGGCAGTGATTGGAGTTTGTATGTTTTCCCTGAGTTTGCGTGGGTTTCCTATTGGCTTTCTTCCACATTCCAAAAACATACTGCTAGGTTAATTGGCTTCTCCCCAGAATTGGTCTTAGATTATCCTAACGCGATATGACTAATATAAGGACATTCTATTGTGAGCTCCTCTGATGGACAGTTAAAGACATGATTGTGGATTCTGTACAGCACTGCATAACATGATGGTACTATATCATTCAAGATAATAAAATTAAACAAAGTGAGTTGGACTGATCTAGGGTACTATTTCCCAACCAGGGTTCCATGGATCCTTAAGGTTTCTTCAGAGGTTGCTAGGGGTTCCTTGAGTAATTAGCAATCAACTATTCTTCTCATTGACTACCATCACAAGGAGCTTTTTTTCCATGAGCACCAATGCAAAGGGCCCTTCTCTAAATAACCAGCAATAGTGGGGAGTCCTTCTCTCCCAGGACACTACAGTAAGGGGGCATTCCTAAATGGATCCCCAAACAATCTCAGAAAATGAGTATGTCGTGACTTTATTCTTTTATCTATTCTTATGTCTCATTTTGTTGTTCTTACTATTGTATCATAGATTCTATAAACATTAGCACGGGGTTCCTGAGATGTAAATTTATTTCAAGGGTTCAATTTTAAAAAAGTTTGAGAAAGGTTGGTCTAGAGTAGAGTTTCTCAACCAAGGTTCCATGTAACCCCAGGGTTCCTCCAGAGGTTGCTAGGGGTTCCTTGAGCAATGAGCAAGTTGTGCCTCTCTGGTCAGTTACCACCACAACACCAATGGTCACTTTGGCTATGTGTAGGGGTGGCATTCTTCCCAATGGTCAGCAATGTAAGAGGCATTCTTCTCATTGACCATCAGGCTAATGTACTGTTGGCTGTGGACATAGCAATAAAGAAGGGATTCCTTAATACCTGAACACTTTTTCAAGGATGCCCCCCAAAAAGATTTGTTTAGGCCAGGAATGCCCACACTTTTTGGCTTGCGAGCTACTTTTAAAATGATCTACCAGCAATGAAAATGCTAAACATATATTTATTTATATATACTGAGTATACTTTATATTTAAAATATATATTGTTTACCTTGCATAACAGCATGAGCATGTATGGCACAATAGAATGCTGTACATTTTTGGCCATTACCCTATACCGATGACGTTGCATAGTCCGGACAGTAGTTGCTGGTAGCCAGCCTCAGACTTCCAAATGATCATCAGTCATGGCTGAATGGTATTTAAACTTAATAACTCCTGTGCGCAGTAAAGTTTATTTTGAAAGGCATGGCTCTGCAATCTACTCACGTTACCTTTACGATCTACGGGTAGATGGCGATCCACGTGTTAGGCACCCCTGGTCTAGATGGTTTTTGACATGACAAATAAACAGATTGAAAGCAACAGAAGTGCCACTCCAGTTGAATAAATCCAAAACAAAATGTATTTACCCTTTCCAAGGTAATTTCAATGCAATTAACCCTTTTGCAAACTATCACAGCTTTAGGAAGGCAAATTGGTTGTTTCCCTCGAAATGTGTTGGCTTTTTTCTGGCAAGTGCAAATTTATTTTATTCTTAATTATATCAAGCACTTCTGTTGCTTGTTCCCTACTTATGGAGTCACAAATGTGTCATCCTTACATTAGGAAGTGATGACTCCTTCCATCTTCTTAACAAAGTCCTAATTACTGTAATCCACCGTGATAATGCCTTCTTTACAAGTCGTGAACATCTAGTCAGATCTTTCATAAAGACCCTCATAAATACACCCTGAAATTTATGAGCATGGTTAGGCTGACATATCTATTAATAGGGTAGCTGCTACTAGGAACCTATAAACAAGTCATCTCATAAATTAAAATGGAATACTCTTTCATTTTACAAATATAAACCTCATCCTGACATCCAAATGCTTTTTTATAAAAACGCAAAAGCAATTCTAAAATTTGTCACTGACGTAAATTAAAGAGTTTTATTTTTTTATGAGATGACTGACTTAAAGAACTATATAAACTTTTGTTTGAACAAATTTGATTATTGTAAATTATATACAGCATTGTAACCATATACAATGAGATTCAGCATGTCTGGTTTAATATTAGGACAGTTCATGTCCTAGGTTAATACCAATGTTGCTTCATAGTTACAATACAGTCTAGGATCTCAGCACTGTCTCTGTATGATTGAACACAGAGGGGTATATTTATAAAGCAGTGAATCGGACATTCAATGAAACATTCTCTGGTGGAGAATGTGTTGCAATGACACTAATTGATTCTCCGCTATATAAAGAGATGCTTTATACATAGACCCCAGAGTAAGGTCAGATATATTTTATGGATTAATATTTTAGATTCTAAAAAAAAGATCTAAAAACTGTCCATTCTCATAATAATCACAGAAGCTGCTGAACCAAACTGGGAAAAGGTGTATGTTGTTTTTCTAGCAGATAGTACATAGATTATAAAGCATGTTGCATGGGTAGATTTGGCTGACATGGTTTTAATTCCTGCACTCCTAAGGTTCCCAGCTAAATGCACACCTAATAAAACTAATTTTCCAGTAATTAAGTCATTCTTTCTAGTTGCTTCACATTTGCAAACTAAAAAATCATATAAGACAATAAAATGAGAAAAAGTCTACAAACCTTCAGATTATTTCTAGAGATATTCAGGTTGTGTGTGTGTCATGGATTCTGTTGCTGATTTTACCATTTTATTGATTATTGTAAATACTTTTGCAAATGATTATTTTGTTAAACTATAAGTGGGGCTTAAGTAGGAAAACCTTAAAACTTTTGCCAGGTTTTATCGCTGCACATTGGACTGGTGTCCCCACAGTTCCTGCCCTGGTGTCAGGCAGTTCAGATGAACATTTATGGGAAATTTCTTAAAGGTGGACAGAGAATACAACACAAATAGTTTTGAGTACAGTGAGAAAAGTCAGAAGCTCTGTAAAACTTTTATTGCTGTCATTGCCTTCCTGTCCCAGTGATCCCCATTTCCCTTACTTGGATAAAAAAGTGAAAATAAATCAATCAAGTGGAGTCACAAATGGCAAAAAAGGACTTATTCTGTGCAGGTAATGAGGAGCTATGGATTTGTGAGGGTGTTGTCACTGAGCAAGTTATGTAACAAAGTTTAACAAGCAGCTCTAATAAGCAAAAATGCAACCTGATGGCCAATGAAGCCGGATAGAATGTAATTCTCCTTATGTAGGATCCAGAATAAATGATTTATTTCAGTTTAAAATAAAAACAAAGCATCTGGGAGTATAAAATATATAATAGAGAAGAATGTATCTTTATATATTATTCTCACTATTATAAGATAATAATACATTTCAATGCATTTTGGAGGTAAAGAAAGCGAACAGCCACCAAAACACATTCTGGACCATGCTACAAATGTGTTAGCATACAAATTTATACATATATAATTATTCATTGCTATCTCTAATACTGAATATATATGTATATATGTCAAAAAAACATGCAGTTAGGTTAATCGGCTTTCCCGACCATGGTAGGGACATTAGATTGTGAGCTCCTTTGAGGGACAGTTAATGACATGACTATGGACTTTGTAAAGTGCTGAGTAATATGTTGATGCTATATAAATACTAGATTATATATAAATATATATTTTTTTTTATTTAAAATGTTCCACTCCTATGCTAATGTAGCATGGTCCATAATGTGTTTTCCTAGTAATCACTTTTTTCATACAACCTGGAAGAAGGTAGACTTTCTTTACCGCCAAAACGTGTTGGCTTTATATATCAAATTGTAACAATACCTGAAAATGTTCCAACTCTTCCCTTCGCTCAAACCAAACAAAAAAAAACATGTTATCCATGTTTTTACTACCTCCTATATCATAATTCAGTTCAGTCTACATCATACAGTTATAGCAAAGCATTATGTAAGCAGAAGCATGCACAAGAAAAGTTCCAACCTGCCCTTTACTACAATGATCATGTACTAAATGCAAAAAGAAAAGAGCAATTTTCAAATTAATTTCTGATCAAAGGAACACAAGCATAATAAAGAACATTAACATTCAAGTGTTGTTCCAGGAAAATACATTTCTATATCATATCAGTCTTTCTATTCCACTAAATGGTAACAAAAAGGCTCCCAGGCATCCCAAGCACTGGGAATCTGTCATATGCTTCGAATATATGACATACCTTTCCCAGCTAGTAGTAGACTCATTCTTGTAATGCTGACCTTTAGCAGTTTTCCAAGAAGTTTCGTCATGTCTGAATGATGAACTGATGAAGCGGCTTGGAAGGCTGCAAAACATCTTCAACATTACATGAACAAGTCCGGCTGAATGTTAACAACTACTCCCAGCTATACAATGACCTGGATAAATAGAATTCACAGACATACCTCTCCCAGGTTTTGGTATACTTCATTCTCTCGTCTGTTCAGACACTCGGAAAGATGTTGAAAAGCTTCCAGAATAGGAACAGTTTAAAGTGGATGAGCCCTGTATATCTGCAGCCTCTCTCTCATGATGAGCACATGAAGACATCAATTATTCTAAACAGAGAAATGTGTGCAAATCCGTCCTTAAATCTGTCACCTCCTTACCCTATTAAACAGCTCATTAAATGTTCAATAAAGCTGCTAATGTTTATACAGATCCACCCAGTGCTCATTACGTAATGTTCATCACGATATCTCCCTAGGTCATACCTCTGCTTGATAATATAATGGCAGCGCATGGGCAAATGTATGCAAGGGTTTTCTTCCCATGCAAGTCAACGGATTGGAAAAAAAACAGGATCAAGCCAAAGCAAAACCAAAGCAACCCTAAAAGCATATTGTTTTTGACTTGCTTGTGAGTTGGATAGATCATAAAAGGGAGTACCTTGTCTGGAAGGCTGGGAGTGCTGTACCCAGCTGTTGTAGTGAAGCCCAGTCAACACTTTTATGGAAGCATTAGACCCTTACTAAGGCTATGTACATACGTGCAATAATTGTCGTTGGAAATGATTTTCCAACCACCGCACGACGCATGAACGAGTGCTGCTCTATGGGGGGGGATGAAGGAGCGGCACCCCACTGCGCTCTCTTTCCCTTCACTTCCATTAGGATCGTTCGTCGTCCACCGTTCATGAATATGCCAGGGTGGCCGTTCAGGCGATGGACACACAAAAGATTATCGTCTGTTATCGGCCCTGAGTGTGTACCCAACAAAAGATTATCGTCTGATATCGACCCTGAGCCAATTATCAGGCAAGAACCATTGCACGTGTGTACCCAGCTTTAGGTTTTCATTGACCACAGCTACTGGCCAGGTCTCCACTCAATGGTTTCTGGTCTACAACTTTAAAATGGAGTACAGGTCTGCTTGAAGGAGACTCAGTTTTCATCACAGTTTATTCAAGGCAATATAAAATTTTGGTAACATTTTATATTAAATTGTAAAACTTTTAACTTCTTAATAGCAATGCTATCTAAAGTAATATGGATAAGGATAATTCCACAATTTCCTTAATGATTCTACCTACCCTGAAGAAGCCTATTTGGGACACGTTGGGACGAATAGATTAAATTAGGTTGTGGAGCCCCTTTGAAGGACGGTGAGTGACGTGACTATGGATTTTGTAAAGTGCTGTGTTATATGTGGACATTATATAATTAATAGATAATATTAATATATAAATACATACTGTATATATTTATAAATATATATAATTATTTATTTGTTTAATAGTGTTCCTGGTGTTCACCTTTTACACTTTTACATACCACCCTGAAGAAGATAGACTTTCCCTGGAAGAAGCCTATTTGGCGAAACGCATTAAAACTAAAATGGACATCAATTTTCTATTGCAATAGTTTGTCTACCATTTGATGCACGGTCAAGACTTGATTCTTACACATGTTTAATATCTTTAGACTAGTGGACCTGTGTCTGGAACAGTTGCTCTTGCAGACCTAACTAACCTAACTGAATAAACTTTTCTGAACTATCAACACCTTGGGTATAAAGCCCTCTCTTTTTGTTCTTTTTCCTTATACTTTTTCTGAAACGTGCCACAATCTGCTGCAGTCGTGTAAAATGGTTCACTACCACATATTGCTTGAATGGAAGAGGTTGGGACTGCGGTGGGCCTGGAGAACACTGCAGTTCACCTTGGGTCCCAAATGGTCCTGAAACCAAAAGTAGCCTCCACATCTGAGAACTTGTAAACTGAAATATATTAGATTTTTGTTATTTGGTTTACATATTCTTTAGGAAATCTTAAAAAAGAAACAATTATACACTTTTTAGTGCTTTCATATTTATTGGTGTATAATGTACCTGTAATCAGGTACAGGACAAAACATTTGCATTGTAATTAGCAAAATCTTTTCTTTACCGGTAATATTTATAATTTTACTAGACATTTGTACAATAACAAAGGCTACGTCACTAAGTGCAAATTATAGGATGAAGTCACTCATAAAAACTTCATACACAAGTACGGTCATCATCAACGTCATCTTTCTTTTTCTCATGACCTCAAAGTGACTGGGAAAAATTCCTATACAAAGAATAAGGTTGCAGGAATTTTATTTACCCCTCCTGCAGGGGGGAAAAGATGGTGAAATACCGACCCATCCTCTAATCTGGAACACCAATGATGGCACCACAGTAATAATATTTTATACCACACTCTGGGCTCTGTTGTACAATATTAGTTTTCCTGTATTTTTTTAAAATTTAAGTTTATATCTATCTTTATATCGTTTATATCTTTAAGGATATTTTGTTACAAAATGTGTTCCCTGTTTTTTTTTTTTAAATTTATAAAACACAAAATAAACTTTTGATCATTTAAAGATCTTCTTTAAAATGCACCTGTGATCAAATTATGGACATAATAATTATAACCCTTTTTTCAATAAATGAATCCCTTATTACAGAAGGGATAGGCAATGTCCCTTCTGCAATAAAATAATCATACTTACTGTGGTATACTAAAAGTATTCTTTTGTAATGAAGTATTATATGGACTATTTGACTGCTTTAGACATTACCTAGCTGGACCCCAGCGTTCATGAGGATGTTTTGGATAGTAGTTTTCCTAACATCACAGTACTTGTTATGTACACACATCATGTTTGCACATTCCCAATACATGGAGAGGATGCAAATGCTGACAAATTAGAATGCCATGTATTGATTTATGTATTTAATGGTACAATTACAGAACTATCAAATTGAAACCTTGTTTTATTTTCAGTCTCTATCTTTCTCTCTATCGAGAATGAATGGGAGCGCAAAGCCTCCCGGATTACCTACGTCACGCATCCCGGGAGGCTCTTGGGTGCTCCTTCCTTTTGTCAAAAAAGCCAAGCTCACGCATGCTCAGTGAGATCGGCAAGTTTTTTTCCCCAATTACGTCACCCGAACTCACGCCTGGGAACTCAGAAGAAGAGAAGAAGATGGCGGTGCCTGGAGGGATGAGATACCGGGACGACACAGGACCCGATGGAAGAGACCTCCGGGCCAATCAACTGCACTGCGGGATTGAAGGTAAATGTATTTTTTTTTTTGTTTTGGACGTTTTTGAGTTTAGTTCCTCTTTTAAGAATTACCCTTTCCCTCAGTTTTGTAAATCCATTAAATATTGCAATCTTTTTTCCTTTGCAGTAGTTTTGCATTGTTGTACTCATTTGTCCCAAAGATCCTGATTCATATGTTTCCTCTATTGATAGACCAATGCCCATTTTCTCTCAGATAATAACCCAAGGAACACTGCTGCAGATGCGGAAGACAAGCAGGAACAATGGTACATGTATGGTGGACAGGGCCAGATTTCCCAAAAGGCTACCAGCCTTGATGGTGGATCTGCTCTCCAAGGTATAGATTTTGATCCTATATTTCTCCTTACAGGATTTACAAGATTACAGGCTCCTCAAAGTGCCCAGAGACCATTATCCTGTCATATTATATCATTGTCTTCATGCCAAAAAGCGTCTATTATGCTTTTTTGTTTTGGCAGCCTGAGCAGTGATACGTTATCAATATGAAGCCACTGTGGCTCCTACTCTTTTGGATCTACGATGTATGGAGGACTTGACTGCTCAGCTATATGGCTGCAGCATGGTCAATGGGAGATTTGGGGTGTATGGTTGACCTTTCTGAGCTCACCAAGGTTCAAACCATTCTCTCTTGATTTGTATATTAATGTCTAGTGTGTGTGCAGTGGCCCCTGGCAGGACACCCTTTTTTTCTCTATCCCTTTCCTTTCTCTTTCTCTATAACCTCCTGTCATTTTGCTTTTTCTTTCTCTTCTGTTTTTGCTTTGGAGCTATGTTTGAGCTTAGTTGCCATATCATTTTTTATTGTTTTATTTTATTCTGTACTTTTAATTCCTAAATCTTAAAATACATTTTATACTATTTCATACCATTGCTGAATGATAACATCTTGTCCATGATATCATGGCGCCCAGAAGACTCCATATATTGCCACTCTGGGTGCATTGGGTGAAAATTCAATGAATGTACCCAGGACATCAGGTTCAGAAGTTCTTTCACCATAATATAAAATATATGCATGTTGGGAATAATTAATGTACTTTTCTTTTAGTTCACAGCCTGTAACACCCCTAACTCTCCTCACCTCCACCAGATGGTCAATAAAAAAAAGGATGAAATGTAAGTAGGACACTGCAATACTAAAAATAAGACACATCACTCAATTTTTTTTTTTAATAGTAACAGGGTCTCTTTAATGGTCAAAGGAACGCTGTGTATTTTAACTCAGCACAGATTTGTAATGCAAATCCGCCTATTATATTGGGATGACACAGCCAAAAAGATCTCTACATTATAGACCTACAACTAGGAAGCATGCCGCTGACTTACACATCAATCTTCTCCAGCTTTCTTTTGCTAGGTAGGTAAAACACATTACATATACATAAATTTCTATTATTCATATCACAATCTCTTTAATGCTCAAAAAATTGTTCTGCAGATGCAGGTAAGTCTGCAGTGATAGATTTATATACTGTACAATGTTTTGTCACATCAGAGGTTGGTTTTATTGTTTGGCTTTACCAACATCATTGGAGGAAAAGTTTGGGAGTATTGTGAATTCATCATCCATATCTGTCTTCATGCGATGTGTAATTTTAGTTTTGTGGATCTGTGG
>NC_092871.1:12167470-12175804 GCF_032062135.1 Pyxicephalus adspersus
ATGCTTTTGTATTTATGTATTTTAGTATTAGGCAGTGTTTAAATTATTTCATACAGCCCCATCAATGTATAATATGCCAATAACAATAGGATTTATACTTGATGGGAACGGATTAATCCGTTTCCTTTTATTTCTTATGGGAAAAATTTGTTTGGTGTAAGTCATGTTTGGTATAAGTCCAAGGATCTGGAACATATTAAGGACTTTTACCAAGGTACCACTGTATATCTCCTACCTGCCCACAGCCTAATGATTGGTCAATAAAAGAGCAGCAATATACAGATAAGTCATCAGCTTTGCTCTTTCATTTAGCATGTTCCAAATTATCACATGCGCATGTAGCAGAGCCTGATTGGAGAGCCACTCTGAGAATGACTCTGCAATAGATGAGGGTAGGCTGATAGCAGATCAGATTCATGTTATATTGTATTTAAAAACATCTATTTCTCTTTAAAGAAATACGTGTCTTAAATGGATGTTATGGACCCGATTTATTAAAGCTCTCCAGGACTAGAGAAGATACATTTTCATCAGTGAAACTTGGTGGTCAAGCAAACCTGGAATGGATTGAAACATTTGCTAATGAATAGCAAATTACTTTTAAGAAATCCATTCCAGGTTTGCTGGATCACCCAGCTTCACTGATAAAAGTGTATCCTCTCCAGCCTTGGACAGCTTTAATAAATCAGGCCCTATATCTACCTGAAGTTTACTACAGACACATCCACCACTTTGGAGCAGTAACAGATCCTTTCTCTACTAAAGTCAGGTAGATGTCTACCTCCCTTCCTGGAACTTGTCTGCCCATTGCCAACTTAGGGTCACATTGTGATTGTATACCCCTTTCCTGATCATTTTCTCTTTTTTTCTTTATTGTGTAAATATTTACCATCTGTCTTTGTACAGAATCTTAGTATTAGGCTTAGGCACGTCCTAATATTACGTTTTTTTAATTATTATTATAAATATTATTATCATTATTATTATTAATAATATAATATAATAAATATTAATAAATATTAATAATAATAAACAGGATTTATATAGTGCCAACATATTATGCAGCGCTGTACATTAAATAGAGTTTGCAAATGTCAGACAAATACAGACAGTGACACAGGAGAGGACTCTGCCCTAAAGAGCTTACAATCTAGGAGGTGGGTGAAGTAACACATATTAGGATGGGAGATATTTAGTGGTGGGAAGTAGTGACGGTTTCAAAAGACAGGAGAAGCCGGGTAGGCAAGTTTGAAAAAATGTGATTTGAGTGCTCTTTTAAATGAGCAGAAAGTAGGAGCAAGCCGAATAGGACGGGGAAGACCATTCCAGAGAGTCGGGGCAGCTCTAGAAAAGTCTTGGAGCCGTGCGTGTGATGAGGTTATGAGTGAGGAAGTAGTAGTAGTAGGTCAATGGAGGAGTGAAAAGAGCGGCTGGGGGAGAATTTTTTTTACCAGAAATGTAAGTGGGACAAGAACTGTGTAGGGAGGCAAAGCACAGGAGCTTGAATTTGATTCTAAGGTGAAATGGAAGCCAATAAAGAGAACTACAAAGAGATGCAGCGGAAGAGGAGCGGAGGGAAGGATGGATGAGTCTGGCTGCAGCATTCATAATAGATTGTAGAGTCTGGTTAGTGGAATACTAGAGAGTACAATTATACATGGTAAGCCATTTGTTTTTAGTCCTGCAGTGCACTGTAAGCTCCTGGGGCAAAATGTATCTTTTGCTTACTCAGTCCGGTTAAGGTTTGTGAATCCCCAGAGCATTTGGTGTCCTATTGAAGATGTTGCTACTATATAAATAGTAGAAATAATAATGCAATGTATTTATTGATACACTATACATAGATAATGTGATGTTTTGTTCTTTAATTCACAGCTGTGACCTATGACATAAGTGTGGAGGCTGCAGGTAAGTAAATCAGTGTGTGTTTATATAAGGAAATCATACTGAAAACCTAAAACACACATATCATGGAAAGAAAATGCATGTACAGAGCTGGCTTGTTTCCATTGTTAACCAGCTGAGTGCAGGTGATTGGAATAAATTGGGTATTTTATCAATATGGATGGTTATACATATGAAAATGTAATTAGATTTAAGCTTCCACATCATATTTAAAAAAAAATAAAATAATCTAATTGACTGCTATGTAAACTAGCAACAGTATTTAAATATTTTGGTCTTATGAGTTACTTATAACGCACATCATATCAGATGGGTAGATGGGTAGCTTGTAGTATCCGGACAGATCTGCTAATATTTATTTAGGCAGTGAAAGTGCCTGAGAAGCCACAGATACTAATAAACAGTAGCAATTAGTATAAAAATGCACAAATGCTTATACATGTATCCATGAATTTTTTTCTTGGAAAAATGGTTGACTTCATATTGGTGTTGTGTTTCAGCTGCAAATGTTGCCCTCCAGGGTCTCGCTTTTCAATCCAGCTCCATTCAAGGCCAGGGGGAAGCTCACCTGGCAATAGATGATAACAAAAATCCCAACTTCCTGAACGGCTCCTGCAGCCAGACTACCAGAGAGCTTCAGCCATGGTGGACAGTGGACCTCAGACGTGGCTACCTCATTGATAATGTTACGATTACCAACCAAATGGACAACCTGAAAAGCTTGCTACCCTGGGGCGTGATCCACGTTGGGGAGGATATACAGGGCTATGGAATGTATAACCCAATGTAAGTGAGGCATAGGGATAAGAAGAATGGTTTTAGGTGAAATTCATTAGTAAGGGGCACTGTTAGCTGTCAAAAATACAGCAAAATACAGTAAAAAACAGATCGGTGGCATGGGAGTAGCCATAGCAAGCCACATGACCGCTATAGTGCCCCAGGGTTGGAGGAGGGTGCATTGGGGAGGTTGTCCTTTTTCAATTTTGCAAATAAATACACAAGATCATGTTATTGCTAGTTACAGATTAGAGTAGAATTGTAAAATTACAGAAGTAGACAGTGCAAGTTATTTGGAAATCTGGACATATGCTTGTTTGATGTTTCTATTGATCATTGGGTGGCATGACTATCCAACTGGAGCTGGGTGGTAGGAAGACCAAGCTCTTGATTTACAGGAACAGTCAAGATCTGCATATGACTTTAGATGCAGCTGTCCAAATCGTTCGATCAACTGATAGGACACTCTTATTCATTTGACATTCTTTTGAATTTTTATGATTTGATATGCTAATATAGGATTATCCAGATTTCTGACGGGTATCATTTAAAATTGGGGATATGGGTATGGTCAGGTTTCAAGGTTTGATTTTTAGATTGGGATAAATGTGCCACATCCCAGGTAACACAGCAAATATACAAGAAAATAAAATAGAAGAAGAACTTTTAAGGCACCAATCATGGGAAAAACTTTTATTTGTGCATATTAAAATGAATAAAAATGTTCTATTCTATAACACAACACAAAAAAAAAAAAGCTCACAATTTTGCTTTACAGCTGTGCTGTCATCCCATCAATGTCCCCTGGAGAGACCAGGTCATTCCCATGTGGGGGAATCATTGGACGTTACATCACGGTGGTAAAACCAAACCGCATCGATGTGCTAACATTGTGTGAGGTTCAGGTGGCGGTTCTCAATATACCAGGTATAATAGCATATTTCTATGTCTTTTAAATATGTATATTGAGCCTAATTTTATTGTATGGTGTGTGAATATATTGTGGTAGAATCAATAATGTGATGCCAAATTTGGAGGATATTTGGCATCATACACCTCGGTTTCACCATGGAAGAGGACCAAAGCATATATATATTTGCAGCTTTCTGTTTGGGATCCAGGCCTGGAGTGTCCTGGAAGGAATAGGTGGGCCAGCCACTTCACCCTACTTCCAGTCCAGAAATTGAGGATGGATCTGTAGCACCTGGATGTTGATAATTAAAAATGGACCAGGTCTATTGAGACATGGGAGATGCAGCCTGAGGTCAGTTGTGGCTCCGACAGGGGGACTGTGTGGAGCCTGTAAGCTGGGAGAAAGGCTCCCAAAGTTGAGGTAGACCAGAGCCAGGAAGCTAAAAGTTGTTGTATTTGCTATTGGGGAGCCTTTCACCCATCTTTCCTTATTCTATGTCCAAAAAAAAGGCATCCTGTCTGTTCAGTGCTCTTTTGTTGTTACCATTTTCTGAAATGATTACTATTGATTATGTGAAAGAACAAGTATTGGGGATCTGTATGAGGATCTAGACAAAAAATGAATTGTGTGTGAGGTCCAGCTCTATTCTCTGTAAAAGTGAATAATCGTTATCTTTCCTTGAACAGACATTCAGCTTGGAATCAAGGTGAAGAGTGTGTCTACTATTGGATCAAACTTTTATACAGAGGCTGCGATACAGCAGGTGAGTCATGTCCTCCTACACAGTGAGTGCCCCTCTCCCTAATCATGACACACATATAATAAAATTGGTCATCTCATTTATTACAGTTCAAACAGAAACTAAGCAGCAAAGTCAGAACATTAACCGGGGGTATCAACCATGTTCTGCAGAGAGGTGAGTGCCGTGGTAATTTCTAAAGAGAACCAGTTGGGTTTTCACTTAACTAGTGCACTGTGACTGACTTTAAAAATAAGAAACTGCATGTAGGCAACTTGTGTATTGCAAAATGGACAGGTGATGTCCCTACTGCAATACAACATACTTTACCTCTCAGTTCGCAATCTTTTTGTACACTGAGCTGAGTACACAGGGTATTCGCCCAGGAATTAAACAACTCCTGTATGCAAGAAGTCAAGTAAAAAAAAAAGGATAGTCAAAAACCTGAACCTGGAAGAACAGGAAAAAAAAGGTCAGTGCTCAAAGTGTACTTAAAAAAACTGCCAACAGGTGGGTAAGTTAATCTTATTGTAGAAAGTCACCTGTCCCTTCTGCAACCAATAATTGCATGTTCAGTCTTTTTTAATTCTGCTGTAATCTATATCTTTACAAGGAAGAGGTTTGTTAAAGTGGAAATGGACTCAAAATGTTCCTTTGAGCTATGTTTAGAGAACATTCTGAAATGGTAATGGTACCAAGGCATTTTTTGCCTCTGGGTAGGTGAATGTGCTTTGGCACTTCTGGACCTCACATCCTCATAGTTGGGTATCTGCCGTTTGGACTCTAAGGCATGATACTCCTTGCTGGAGGCTTTGAAATGAGGAAGCAAATCCCTGCTTATACCAAAGTGGCCACCTTCATATAGAGAATATAATTTCTGTTTTATCATATCCATAAAATCTTTGTTTAGGAATACTATACTAATGTATAATATATTTACCTCTGGCTATTATATATCTAGCAACTAAAATGGTTTCTACCCATACCTAACACCAGGTTTGTGTATCTTGAAGCATGACTCCTGCCTAGCCCAGAAGTTAAATGCTAGGCAAAAAGTCCATTGTCGTATTAGGGATGAGTAATGTTTTACCTGTCCAGAAGTTTTGGATTTTGCTTAGTCAGTCTTATAACGCAGAAATGTCAGCATTCATGGTTCTACACTGTGTTTTGGGCCACAATGATTATTTAGTGGAGAATTTGTGCAGGATAGTCTATGGATGAGTTGACAGTGACAGCACAGCAAAGGCCATAGTCCAAAAGTTTAGTAAAGGAGCTTTTGACTTACGTTAAGCTTGTTTTCAGGTGTGATGCACTTGCACCTGAGACACTTTAATCATGCATTTGGCTTACATCAACCTGCTTCTGCACTCTTGTAAGGGGAAGGAAGAATGGTGCAGGGAGCTATTCAGCTGCTTGTTAGCCAAGCACTTTAGAGACGGTTTACATTTTTACAGAGTATATAGACAGCAGTTATCTGGCCTACCAACTGCTGATCAACCATGTCCCCCTTATACTATCATCGCAATGAAATAAAACTATTATAGGGACAGTTTGATAGGTCAATGATCCAATAACTGACACAGTAAATCCCATGTTCTGAGCCATCAGCTGTATCTGCAGATATGGCTAAACAAATACCTACTACTGTTAAACATCAGTCACCCCCTATGAGCAAAATTCATACAATTGTTTGAATACATGCAGTAAGAAGCAATAAATGATTACTGGTTTATATTTTTCTGGAGCCAAAATGAACAGGTTGTGAGCATACCATGCAATAACAAATTCATTTTTTTCTGGCCCCACAGCTAACCAGACCTGCATCCCATTGAAGACATAACCTGACAGTCCTGCATCATCTTTTGTCTTTTATGGAGGCTAAATATCATGACACTCAATAAATAGGATCAGCAACCGAGGTCTACATTTAAAATATATGTGTACATTATTTTATTGTTATATTCATCATGATCATCAACCCTGCAGCAGATGGCAAACCTTGCACTTGACTAGCAGTAGGAAAAGTCATCATTACGCCTTCTATAAGGTTTCACTTCACTGAGAAGTGGCTGTTTAACATTTATTTACAGGCCTATTAGGTACAAATGTTCTTTACCCAGTAGGTCTTCCCTGTAAGACTGGTAATGAACACAAACTGAGCCCCAGTAGATTTCATCTACTAAAGGAAAAGGTATTTGTGCAGGTTTAATTCAGCTGGTAAACAGAGGGCGGTAGGCAGCTGGTGCTACATTACTAATGTAAAGGTCATCTATCATGGATATGGCACAATACACATATTACCTGAATGATGTTATCTTAAAGAGTACTTGAACTTAGGAGGTTGCTTAAATAGTGTAGGTTCTCCTCTGTCATAGAGGTATAAGGAAAACAATAAAACTTTGATAAATTTACTGCCCAGATTATGCCTCATCCCTTAACTTTTACAATTCCAAACAACTTATCTTAAAACAAAATGTATTAAGATAAGCAGTTTTCAATAAATGACATAAAAAGAACATTTACATGTGTGGTTCATAATATATGCCAGTAAAACACCAATGTCTGTGTATTATTGTTTGGAATTGTAGAAGTATTAACATAACTATATTGATAGTATGCAAATCACTCCCATTAGAACATGGCCCAGAACCAAATATAAAGCAGACTGATGTAGGCTGGCACTGTTTACTTCAGCATAAATAATTCCAATTGTTCAAAAGTAACACTAATATTTTGGTTTCCATTATATATAAGCATTAGGCTGTGTGGCTGAACAGGTGAATTGCATATTCCTTCTGAATCAGGAAGGAAAGGGCATTGAAGGCATGAAACAGAAAACAATCAGCAAAGCGCCATATTTTAGAAACAGGTCCAAAATAGCAGCCATATACGGTAATATTTAAAAGATAGGTCAGATGTTGCAAAAACTAAGAGCCCCTGCAAGGGATATGTACTTAATGTCCTGTCTGTATAAAGCTAGCTCTTTGCTAGGAAAGTCTGGGAGATATCCTGCTCACTTGGAGTGATTATTAGTTTACATAATTACACAGTGGGAGTCTTGATTGCTTTAAGAATATGCCTTGATAATAACGTTCCCAGAGTACATTAAAGCTTTTGGAGCGTTACAAGTTGAAAAAAAAACTATTCTGTAGCTGCGCTTCTATCCACAAAGCCCAGGGCCTCTTATGCCTATTTTCGTTCCTATACAGACCAAGGTTCTACAGTCACCACAGACTTCCTACAAATAAAAAATCTGTTTCTCCTCATGTAGATACTTGGTTTCCATTGTATATAGGGATCCTAAGAAATATAGTTTGACAAATGTTCTTCCTACTTTGTTATCTTCTGGTCGACCTTCCCACTAGCTACATTCAGAGATGCAAGGAAGCCCAGCATACACGGTTTATATAGCAGATATAATGTGCACACCTTTGCTTTTCTGCACTGTTAGCAATCAGGTTTATAAACTGATACAGTTAACCCAAGGCTTAGTCTACACTGACATTTTCCCCAGTGTTTACCAAGGCTTTAAAAGCTCATGTTTGAAATTCCCATTCATTCCACGGGGCTAATCTACACCAGGACATTTCTTTGAGGCACGTTTTACAAGCGTTATCTTTAACGTTGCTTGCTATGTTTAAAAAAATTAAACCGCGGGGTTAACGCTTCCATTGATTTCAATGGGGTGTTTTCCTGCTTTTTTTAAGCACTTTAAACAAACACGGCATAGAAGTTTTCCAGCGCTTTAAAGTCAAGCTATAAAACGTTAATAAAAGTGCATAAAACGCATATAAACGCAGTAGAAACGTTTACATGCATTTTTAAGAACATCTGTGTAGACCCTGCCTACAATAGCTAAAAAGCTCAGAAAAAATATTACCAGACAAGTCTCTTCTGCAATAAAATAACCTCATCTGATCATAATTTATTTGTACTTCCCTGTCCTCAATCACACAGGTGCTGACACCTTCTTTGCTTCCTGGAGTTGGGTCTTCAGCTG
>NC_092871.1:12176401-12189273 GCF_032062135.1 Pyxicephalus adspersus
CACAAAAACAAGGGGGGGTGTTCTTGCCAGAGAGTCAAGTCCCCAAAAACCATTTTCTTTTAAACAAATGTGTTCACCAGATACTGAAAGCTTTTGATCCTGTTCACGCTTTTTAGGTTAGGGAAATTAAAGTTTCCATTAGGAAAAATTCTAACTGAATGGGTGCTTGATTGAATAAAAAGCAGAAATATGTGGAAAGGGGGTCCCAGTTAGAGACTTTGGAATTTAGGAACTCAGACACAAGGTCACAAAATGATAACCATCCAGTCTTCTAGATCTTCACTGTGCCACCCCCTGTGAGCCAAACAACCTAGGAGGAGCAGAAAAGGTATGTATAAATACCGCAGAGGAAATATTTTAAAAATAAAAATGCCAAATGAGGCTCTCTTGAGTGAAGATAGAAAGCTAGGGGAATCACCAGCAACATCCATTACCCAATCACATGAAACAAAAACTGCTGTTAACTTTTTTCATCTGTACATGATTGGGTATTCAAAGAGATTAGAAATTGTATTTTTATATGATTGAAGCACACATTTTGTGGAAATTATGAGCCCCAAATAAATAAACCAAAGACCATCAAGACATAAGCAAAAACTTCTGAGATTGAAGGATTTTATGAAATATTTACATGAGGCTCTTCAACCTGCAGCATAGTGCTGACTGCAATGCCCCTGTCTTGCCTGCTGGTGTCAGCATTGCTACAGCTGATTACAAGGTCACAAGTCCACTGATGGAGCAATAGTGACCGGGTTATATTAATAATCATGGAGTCATTTTTGGGGAATGGAAGGTTGTGATACCACCCTGCGAAAAAGAAATCTGTTGAATTTTTGGATAATTTTTACAGTGTCCAAGTGCTAGGTTTTGATCTACTTGCCAGAGAAAGGATCAATATATCAGCACAAGCAAGACAAACAGCACCCAGTAGTCCATGTGTGGTCAGACAAAAAAAAAAAAAAAAAACACATTCTGTCCTTGCAGGTTACTGTTTCTGCTGCACAGCCTCCTTCCTTGCTGCATCTTGGAGTAACTGAGTGTCCACTTCATCGGCCGGGAGCTGGACATAACGAACTACGGAGCCTCTGATGAAGCAGTTCTTCACAGACAGCTGTTCAAACAAAGAGCAAAAAGTTGGGTCATTTGAACAAAAAGACACAAACAATCAAAACATAAAAACGTCTCAAAGGTTTAGTTTTCTGACCAAAGCGCTCTACTTAATACCAGAGGACATCATGAACCTTAAAAGGTTCCAGAGCAAAGCATGTAGTAGTAATACAAACATTGAGGTCTATGACAAGGAACATTAATGGCAGCCTAGAATGGTGGATCACCTGTGAAAGAGAGATTCATTATAAAAAGGAAGCCTTTCTGAAAGCTCTTATTGCCCCAGCTTCAATACACTAATTCTGGTATCAAGAAAATCCGAACGCCCGAGTCATATCAGCTGGGTAGCGAATATTTGAGTCTAAATTACAGGAGATTTATTAGCATTTAAAGAACAAATACATTGGGTACACAGATGTAGGTCCTGGCACATTTCACAATTTTGCTCCTTCCCCAGCACTCTTTTGTCTCCCTTCAGGACTTCACATCCACAATATGTGTCCATGCCGTATTGCGACTGCTTCCGTCTACATACAGTGCATGTGTTCAGGAGACTTCAAATAGGAAGCCAATAACAATGTTGCATTGGGCAGTCTCAGAGACAAGTGATGCTATACGGAAGCTTAAAGTGATCTGCAAACAGGAAAACCCTGGCTGATGAAATGTCATCTTTAAACAGCAGATTCGTTTAACAAGTGTAAAAAGAAATAAAATCAGCCCTCAAATTAGCAGGTTACAAGGTTGGGGGGCAAAAAAGTAATTGCCAGTGGGCAATAGAATGAACATTTCCTTGAAATAATGCATCATGTTGAACACTGTGAGAAAAGTTTTACTGTGACAGATCCCGTTATTTTTTTTTCCCTGCATGTATATAATTAATTTTTTTTTATCACAAAGGGGCCGACAAAATGTAAGAGCATAGAGCAGGTGATGTATCCTCTTTATAAAGAAATCAGAGGTATATTAAACGGATTATGTTCCC
Organism: Pyxicephalus adspersus; assembly: GCF_032062135.1. Lineage (NCBI taxonomy): Eukaryota > Metazoa > Chordata > Amphibia > Anura > Pyxicephalidae > Pyxicephalus > Pyxicephalus adspersus. The sequence goes on from NC_092871.1 coordinate 12,178,491, forward strand.
TCTGGAAAGCTTCCAAAAATATAGACATACAAATCTGTGGAAGAAATCTGTAGCAAGCTATTAACCCAGAAGCGCTTGAAGAACACGCACATACAGGAAGCTGCTTACCGACTGTTTTCCTCATCCTGAAGTCCCTAGCCCAAGCGTTACTGGGCACAAAATTGATATAAATTAGGCGGAACTAAAGTAATTAAGCGGATTTAAAGTAAATCCTGCAGATCCCTCGATGACTCTGGATCTTTCCGTGATCCAGGGGAAGCACCGGGTGCACCCATCTTTGGTCTTCTTTTCTGGACTTTTTGCTACGTCACCAGATTTCACATTACGTAGATGCGAGATTGGGTGCCGTAGGACCTGTAAGGTGCTGGTAAAAAAAGCTGATCTCACTGCGCATGAATGAGATCGGCATCACTTTCCCCCCTTGGTGGAAAAATCCTCCTTCTGCCCATACCCGATCTCTGGCATGCGCAGAAGGAAGCAGATAACAGCTTCCCGGGATACCTGCATAATGTAGGCGTCCTGGGAGGCTCCTCGCTCCCAATCAGTCTTGATCACCGCAGTTGCACAAAAAAAAAAAAAAAAATAAATAGCATTTTTACCTTTACATATGAGGATTGTTTTACTTTATGTAAAAAGTAAAAATGTTGAGTTTAGGTCCACCAAAAAGCACCGATTAAAATCCTTAAACAGCTACTCTAAATATTGTTCAAGGATAACCATTTTCACATTGATATTCCAGCCCAAGTAACCTTCGAGGCACAGCCAAGAAGGTAAATAAACTGACAGGCAAATGTCCACAAGTAGATAGAGAAATAAGGACTCACCATATGTGGATATTTCTCTGGGTCTGTGACACTGATATCTGTCAGTTTGATGTTTAGATACTGTAAAAAAAAAATAGAAAGGTGATATTGCATATGGTACACAAACAAAAAGAAAAGTGAGAAAATATGGAGGCTGCCCCTGAGGACCTCCCATCTGAAAATGCTAGTTGTTTGGCAGCCATGAAGATCTCCTCCGTCTTCAGTATGGTATCAGCCACTTGCCTAAAACAAATACGCTGTTCTCACTACGCTTCTTACATATATGTTCCAGATTACGGTCCCCAAAACTACTGAAGCTAGACACAATTAAAACAAGTAACTTTCATGTAGAGGTCTGCAATGCCAGACCTATTTTACATTTGGTATAAATGTATACATGGCTCTACTTCTAATTCCCTTAAATACCTTGTAGGAATCTTTCATGTCCACGTGTTTAATAGCTGTTAATTGAGACAGATTCCATTTTTCAACTAGGGCCCATAGTCTCATCTATCCAGCAGGTGGCGCAAGCTGGAAATATTATTACACAGAATTTATATAGCGCCGACATATTATGTAGCACTGTACTAAGTCCAAACTCATGTGCCTAGCTGTCCCTCAAAGAGGCTCACAATCTAATGTCCCTAACATTGTCATGTCATTAATACAGTCTAAGGTCTATTTTGGGAGGAAACCAATTAACCTAACTGCATGTTTTTGGAATGTTCGATTTGTTAAGATGGCACCGCCAATAACCAGGGTAAAACCTCCTTAGCCAAACATCCCATGTCTATATTTTGGACTTTCTGGAAAGTCATTGTCCAATAAAATAATAGCAATGCAGGACAGACAGTGATAGTTCAAATATAACCAGATAGAAAAACGTTCTTACCTGATCAACTGAGTGCAGCGTACCACAAATACTGTAATGAGAGAAAAGGTTAAATAAGTTGAGAACAGGATGAAAAACATTGATGATATGTTAGCGGAGCTGTGCTTTTAGGGACCATCCTGATCTAATGCCAGCACCACCCAAAACAAGCTTTGGTGGGTCTGAAGTCTATCCTGTCATCTACACCACTGATCCATAGCTAGTTGCACAGCTACAATTGGCTAAAAGAATTTGGACATCGGACATAAAGGGGGTGTTGGATGTCTGGTGCCTGCCAAATGCTTTGGTTTCTCCCACATTGCCGTTTCCTGTAGTTAATTAGAAGCTGGCAATATGCATGCGCAAGAAATCCACAAACCTATTAATACTCATTAACCAATACTGAAATCCAAGTGAAAAAAAAACCTCTTCAATACTCAACACTGATGTACAGGAGTGAATAAGATTCACTCAGGATTAAGTGGGACAGCACAGAACACAACAAAGCCAACACTCACCTCAATTCATTTTTCAGCTCCACCACAACGTCCTTTCCAACAAGTGACTTGAACAAGGAATAGAACAACTGCAAAACACAAATATTAACAGCAAATATTTCAGAATCCGACACAATCCAAACATTTACAGTCCGTGCAGGGTTACAGATTTTAATTTGGGGAAACAATGAGGTTCACCAAGGGTCACTATAAACTTATTTATAGGAAGCAGGGTGGTGTAAAGTGTTAGCCAGGACAGACTAAATCTGTCAGGAACAACTCCTCGTACACGCTCTTATCTCTCGTCTGAACTACTGTAACCTCCTCCTCTCTTAAACCTCCTTATTTGTAATTATTCTCTGTATTAACCTCAAGGGAAGCTCAGGGCACATTCTAGTCAGCTCTATAACAAATTCCCCCGTGGTAAATTCGAAGAGAAAATAAATGGCTGCCAGCTTTGTAGGAACGACAAGTCCCAGCATTTCCTGGATTAATGTAGCTTCCATGAGGCCCCCCAAAAACAGGCTGAGACTGAACCACGTGGCTTCACCCAGCCAACCCGCAGCTTTCCGCTCTTACCATCGTGACGTCACCCGCCGCCGGTCAGCTACAATCACCGGATTCCCGCACTGTTCACAACGAGCGCTTCACGTTTGTGTCCAATTCAATCGAGGGCACAAAGTCTCGCGAGAACATGCAAGCCAATCACAGGGATCTTATGCGTTATCTATCTCGGGTACTAGAGCGATACAATGTAATATAAAGCTATAATAGGGAAGGTGTCCCATGGCGGCCATTTTTCTGAAGTCTTCGCCAGGTTGTACTGTATATTTAAATATTTAAATTTTTTTTTTAAAGAAAGGCCACCTACACATATTGTAAAGCCAAATTCCAAGCATGTGTTCTCTTTTATTTGTAAATGCTGCTCTTGCCATATAAGAAGAAAAATATTGCTTTTTTTTACTTATGATAGGGCTGTATCCCTAATTTCTTCTTTCGTACTACTTGGGGCAACGTCACTGCTACTCATATCATTCTGCCCATTTCCTGTAATCCCAGTCTGTTGTTTACTGCCTTCGGGGTAGTAATAAGATCATTATGCAGGCATGGCCCACAGAAATCCAGGCCTTAGTGGCTCTCACATGTCATCACACACTATTCAGTATACAAAATATTTAAAAAAAAAAGTATATAAGAAGAGAAAGAAGTTGACATGACATCACAGGATTGTCTTTAAAAAAAAGCTACTTTTTCAATTCAAATTAGGGGAATAGGGGGCGGATATCAGGTGCTAGATAGATGGAGTGTTGCTTTATATTCCCAGAACGTAACAGGTCCTCTAATGTACTGAATACTCCCTGCACATTTTACTACCTATTTGGCCCCACAGGTGGATCGCAAGGTGGACGCCAAGAGCCCAACTACAATCCAAGAACATAGAATAGGGTAATGGGGAGCAACAAATAATGCAATATTGTATTATTAGCTATAGAAAGTAGGGTAATATGTCTATAATTCATAAGAAGTTAGCGTTGGAGACAAATGTGGCCTAAGATATTGTTTTGATTCGCCTACTTGTAGGTAATGTAGGATCGCCCGGGGAGCACAATCTAAGTGACACCTGGTTATCGCCACAGCACCCCCCAAGGCTGGTAATACCAGTGACTACCGACTTTTTGGTTCAAGGTACAGACAGGTCACTGCCCCTGAGGTCACCCCACAAGACTTTTAATACTTATAGGGGGCGACTAAACACATCAGGAAAATAATTGGCATCATTCACTAGTTATCAAGCAAGGAGGACAGGGCAGTGGCAGACATGTGCAGGACACCACAGGACTGTTCAGCATGGAGCGCCACAGGAACCAACAAGTAATGTGACAGATATCATTTTCACGCCAAAAAAAAAGAAGTTAATGTTAGAAGTAGAAGTTGATACTGATGGAGATTAATTTAAGTTTATTTTTTATTTAAAAAAAAAAAAATGAAAAAAAACAGTTTATAAAAACAGATTTTATGAATTAAATGATTTTTCAGGCACTTTTTAGACATTTTTTTTGCAGACGCCTCTCTCCTGCGCATACTGGCAGTACTGAACCGGGGCGTGCCTGCTCTTCCAAAGTTTATCAGTTTCACCCATCCTGCTGGCCAATCAGAAAAGCATTCTGCTGAGCATTTTCATTTACACCTGTTGATAAATTCAGTGTTTCCAGCTCCCGTGTTAACCCCTTGTTGCCCCTTTTAATACTTATAGGGGGCGACTAAACACATCAGGAAAATAATTGGCATCATTCACTAGTTATCAAGCAAGGAGGACAGGGCAGTGGCAGACAGGTGCAGGACACCACAGGACTGTTCAGCATGGAGCGCCACAGGAACCAACAAGTAATGTGACAGATATCATTTTCATGCCAAAAAAAAAGAAGTTAATGTTAGAAGTAGAAGTTGATACTGATGGAGATTAATTTAAGTTTATTTTTTATTTAAAAAAAAAAAAAAAAATGAAAAAAAAACAGTTTATAAAAACAGATTTTATGAATTAAATTATTTTTCAGGCACTTTTTAGACATTTTTTTTGCAGACGCCTCTCTCCTGCGCATACTGGCAGTACTGACCCGGGGCGTGCCTGCTCTTCCAAAGTTTATCAGTTTCACCCATCCCGCTGGCCAATCAGAAAAGCATTCTGCTGAGCATTTTCATTTACACCTGTTGATAAATTCAGTGTTTCCAGCTCCCGTGTTAACCCCTTGTTGCCCGGCTTAGGGCTGATATGGGACGAGAATCTGGCTCGTGTACAGCACCCATCGTACGATCGACCGTCCCGGCGGATCTACAGATGATGATGATAGTTGGTTAGTTCTTGGCATTTGACTAACAGTTTATCAGCTTCCTTAGGAAACAATCGATAGACAGCCAACTTTCTATTGAAGCGTGGCCAACTAAACTTTGCTCCTTCTTCAGCACACTATTGAAGCTCATACAGAATGGCATCTGGGAAGAAAACAAACTTGGCACCAAACCAGTCCAGAGTATAGGCAACCAGTCTTATTACCAGTCAACCAGCTCCATTATCTGTATGAATTACATCAGGGGTGAAGAAATGATCAGGGCTCACAGAAATTGAATAGGGGTGAGGGAATAACTTTTTCGGATGGTCTCGGGTTGCAGGGGCTCCTTGAGCAATGTGCAATTTGTAAATCTAAGGTCAGTTTAAGTGACACCAATTATCTTTTTGGTTATCTTCCCAATGCCCAGCAATGTAAGAAAATGTATTCCTACTGACCACGTCACTAATGTACTGTGATCTGTCGATATAGTAATTATCGGGGGTTCCCTGAACACCTGAAAATATTTTCAACAGCCAGGACACCACCTGCAAGGAGTTCTCAACGTGTTTGCATGGGTTTCCTCTGTGTACCTTGGCCAGGTTATATATGTTTATTACTTTGGTAGGGTCACCAGATTGTGAGTAACTTTGTAAAGTGCTGCTTAATATGTCAGTGTGAATAATATGGTGCTTGCTTTCTCCAATCAAACTCAAGCGCAATTCAAGCGCAAGCACAAAAAGGACATTAGTCAAAACAAGAGAGCCCTGAGGAGGCTGAGAACAGCCTGTGAGAGAGCCAAGCGTACCCTGTCCAAAATGTTAATAGCTGTAAAAGTTTGCAGATAAATGCGACTGCAAACACTAAAACATAACATTTTAGTCGTTCTTTAAATGTGCAAAGTTTTCTATGAAATTCACGTTGTTTATATTCTGAGTTTAAATATTATTTAACATGTATGAAGTTCAATAAATAATATTTTTTTTAAGTTATGCATGTTTTCTGCCTATCATTAAGCTAAAAGTAAAATGTATCAGAGATAATGGAAGAAACCCTATTAAATGGGTTGTTTTCTATTTCTGTTCTGAATGCAGCTTAGAATGGTTGATTCTACTTTTATTTTTATCCCCAGTGATAGCCTACGAACTCTAATATTAAATCAAGTTTTCCTGGGTAACTACACCTATATATTCTTACGTAAGGTACATGGTGAACATCAATAAATTACAACTCAAGAATGTTGTGCACAATATTAAGTTTAAAGTAGCCTGAATGAAATGAGTCTAATATATATAATATCTACACAATAATATATATAATACTTACACAATAATAGAAGTTTACATTATTTGTACACAATAAATCAGTTGCAATTCTGCGAGGGCATTTCTGAATTGTTTGATTAATATATTGATCGAACATTGATTGGGAATTCATTTTCTTTGCCTGATAGATGCTGCACCCTGTGCTCTGACAACCAATACTGTATTTCAGCAGAAGAAGCTCTCCCCCTTCTGGTGATCAGAGCAGGGAAGACGGCATCAATAAGACAAAGAATGGGTCGGGTTGATGGATACACATTAGTAACCAGGTGAATAATCTATACCTGTGAGATATTGATTAACCACTATTTATTATTTATATAATATGTTTGGCTTAGTGGTTAGCACTCTGGCCATTGCTAGGTCCCAGGTTTGATTCCTGACAAGGAAGCTATCTGCATGGAGTTTGCAGGTTCTCCCTCTGGTGCGTGGGTTTCCTCTGGGTACTCCGGTTTTCTCCCACATTCCAAAAACATTCAATTAGTTTAATTGGCTTTTCCCCCAAAATTGTCCTTAGACTGTATTATTGACATATGACTATGGTACAGATATTGGATTATGCGCCCCTTTGAGGGATAGCTAGTGACATGACAATGGATTTTGTACAGCGCTGTGTGATATGTTGGCGCTATATAAATACTATGTAATAATAATATGGCTTGTTTATTAATTAAACAAAAATATTGAAATTCTGTAGACACTGAGACACTTCAAAAGCACCATTATGGGGGTACAGAGTACATAAAGGGGCCATAATCCCCTATATCAGCTAAGATACATTGATTATCCTGCCATTTAACCCTTTTCTGATAGGCAAGTACAATGGCCCCTAAGGTTTTTTTTTAAGGCAAAGGTCATGAGTTTTTTATTCCTAACAAAACTCATGTCCAAGGGTGACCACACTGCTCCTATACACACTCACAATCAGTTACTGTTGTCAGCCTAGGACAGGGGTCAGCAAACTTTTTTGGCTACTAGGCCATTTTAGGAGGTCAAGAAGGCACACTAGGCCAGACTTTCTTTCATGTCCTGGGATAATGGCTCTGCAGACACTGAGACACTTCAAAAGCACCATTATTGGGGTACAGGGTACATACAGGGGTGCCATGATCCCCTATACCAGCTAAGATACATTGATTATCCTGCCATTTACCCCTTTTCTGCTGGGTTTGCAATTTGTATTGTTTATATTGGTCATGCAGCTATCAAGCAGTGTATGGCCACCTTACCAAGCATCCACTCTAAAGCTGGGTACATATGCTAGATGTTTGTCACCCAGGAAGAACAGCTGGGTAAAAATCTAACATAAGTACAATGGCACCTGAGGTTGTTTAAGAATCCCCCCCTCACCCGCTGTACAGTCAGTCGTCCCCGACGCTGTTCATCAATCCGCCCTGGTGTCTGGTGCTAGAATGCACAAACCTGCTTGGGCTGTAGCTGGGAATTCTTATCTTGGACTTCACATTTACACTTCTCTATTTGTCCTGCTGTACATTGTCCCTGGAACATTTCAAAAATCAGATAATTTTCCTACTATTTCACATAAAATTTACATCTACGTAATTGTATACATCAATAATGTCTCTAAGCCTTGTACAGTGGCAGATGAATGAACATGCACCCTTCACATAGCGTTGTTCTGTTCAGTGGAGGGGAAGTTGCACCCCATTGTGCTCTTCTTATTAGAAATGCACAGGGGACATTCCCAATCAATAATTTATCAATCTACCACCACTTAGGAGGTCAAGAAGGCACACTAGGCCGGACTTTCTCTCATGCCCCGGGATAATGGCTCTGCCCCCACCAGGAATGACCCTGAAGGGAAATCCCTCTCCCCTGCAATCCATATGGAGAAAAGGGAATGTCCTCTTCATCACCAGTGTGATCATCAGTGTTCTGCCCATATAAACATATGGCCATTTATTATTATTGTATTGTATTTTACTGTTCGCAATCCACTGGTCTATTATAGCATGTTGTAGTCTCTAGGGGGTTATGTAACCAGGGTAATTAAGAAGTAACCTTTGACTCTTAAAGTATTTCTCAGTCACTGTTTATCTCATGTTAAATGTGTTTAATATTGTTTATTATGTATATGTACTGATGCTCTGTTATCAGTATTGTATTGCAGTTTCACAAATATATAAAATGTGAAGGTTAGAATTTCTCAGTAAATACACAAGAAAGCGTCTTCTTCCATTTATTGAAGATTCTGACAATTGTTTAGCTGACTGTCCAGCCGCACACACCGCACAGTGCCGTGAGGGCAGTACTACCAGTATGAATTTTATTTCTTGTATTCTGATAAAGAAGATATTTCCTAGCACTATTCACAGAGAATTACCCAATGAATGTTGTCAGATGAATCTACAATCCCTGAACGTATGACTGTTCATAACCCTTGTATAGAGCTGCGGCAGACACAGGAGCAGTCTGACAAAGTAAGAGAGAGAAAAAAAACATTAAAAGTCATTAAAACTTATAAAAAAATAACATTGTCATGATATAGATCTGTACCTCCGTGTAAGGCTAGGAGCACACTTCCGATGGTTCTCGTCCGATAATCGGCTTAGGGCTTGGGACGAGAATCTGGCTCGTGTACAGCACCCATCGTACGATCGACCATCCCGGCAGATCCACAGATGATGATGATAGTTGGTTAGTTCTTGGCATTTGACAAACAATTTATCATCTTCCTTCTACTTTCTATTGAAGCATGGCCAACTAAACTTTCCTCCTTCTTCAGCACACTATTGAAGCTCATAAAGAATGGCATCTGGGAAGAAAACAAACTTGTCAGTGTGAATAATATGGTGCTTGCTTAATCAAACCACTGTGCTACAGAATAATTCTAGTAATTGCTATCCTCAGACACAGAACAGATATTTGCTCCCTGTATTTTGTACAAATTAGACATCAGGCTCTCATATTGATCCTGTAAGCTACAATTTTCTTCTTTTTTTGATGCATGCAAAATCTTTCGTATCAGCATCCATAGTCTTTCTGTGATACTGCCAAAAACAAACATAATGGGTCTGATTTATGAAAGCTCTACAAGACTGGACTCGTAGACTACTATGGGAGATCCTGGGTGATCTAGCAAACCTGAAATGGATCTGGTTCAGGATTGAAAACAATAACTGCCAGGGAAACCGACCAACTCCTGAGATAATTGCCTTTCATATCAAACATGCGTCATCCAGAGGATTTCCTATAAGGTAAAAAACAAAGCTCTCAATGTTACGCAGCACGCTATCTTGCGCACTTTCTTTTTTACATTTTCAGGAAGACACGTTACCCAATCTCATTCCTGCACACTGCGGGTTTGGGTGACATGAAATTATTCAAAATGTATGAAGTGTAAATAATTTTTTTTTTCTAGTTAAATAAATAATATTTTTTTCAAGTTATGCATGTTTTCTGCCTATCATTAAACATAAAGTAATATGTATCGGAGAGAATGGAAGAATATAATAAAAACAGGTATCAAGAGGAAATCCTCTCAAATATTACAAGTAAAAGTGTTCCTATTAAATTATTTGTTTTCTATTTCTGTTCTGAATGCAGCTTAGAATGGTTGATTCTACTTTTATTTTTATCCCTAGTGATAGCCTACGAACTCTAACATTAATTCAAGTTTTCCTGGGTAACTACACCTTTATATTTTTATGTAAGGTACATGGTGAACATCAATAAATTACAACTCAAGAATGTTGTGCTCAATATAAAGTTAAAAGTAGCCTGAATGAAATGAGTCTAATATATATAATATCTACACAATAATAGAAGTTTACATTATTTGTACACAATAAATCAGTTGCAATTCTGCGAGGGCATTTCTGAATTGTTTGATTAATATATTGATCGAATTATTCAAAATGTATGAAGTGTAAATAATTTTTTTTTTCTAGTTAAATAAATAATATTTTTTTCAAGTTATGCATGTTTTCTGCCTATCATTAAGCATATAGTAATATGTATCGGAGATAATGGAAGAATATAATAAAAACAGATATCAAGAGGAAATCCTCTCAAATATTACAAGTAAAAGTGTTCCTATAAAATGATTTGTTTTCTATTTCTGTTCTGAATGCAACTTAGAATTTGATTCTACTTTTATTTTTATCCCCAGTGATAGCCTATGAACTCTAATATTAAATCAAGTTTTCCTAGGTAACTACACCTTTATATTCTTATGTAAGGTACATGGTGAACATCAATAAATTACAACTCAAGAATGTTGTGCACAATATAAAGTTAAAAGTAGCCTGAATAAAATGAGTCTATCTACACAATAATTTATACAATACTTACAGAATAATAGAGGTTTACATTATTTGTACACAATAAATCAGTTGCAATTCTGTTGGGGCATTTCTGAATCGTTCCATTATTATATTGATTGAACATTGATTGGGAATTCATTTTCTTTGCCTGATAGATGCTGCACCCTGTGCTCTGACAA
>NC_092871.1:12190357-12192046 GCF_032062135.1 Pyxicephalus adspersus
GAAAGTTGCAAAAAATTTTTGCACGAAAAAGTACGGGGTTAGCGGTTGGGAGGTTAATCACTGTTTATTATTTATATAATATGGTTGGCTTAGTGGTTAGCACTCTGGCCATTGCTAGGTCCCAGGTTTGATTCCTGACAAGGACGCTATCTGCATGGAGTTTGGGGTTCTCCCTGCGTGGGTTTCCTCTGGGTACTCTGGTTTTCTCTCACATTCCAAAAACATTCAATTAGTTTAATTGGCTTTTCCCCCAAAATTGTCCTTGGACTGTATTATTGACATATGACTATGGTAGGGATATTGGATCATGCGCCCCTTTGAGGGACAGCTAGTGACATGACTATGGACTTTGTACAGCGCTGTGTGATATGTTGGCGCTATATAAATACTATGTAATAATAATAATATGGCTTGTTTATTAATTAAACAAAAAAATTGAAATTATGTAGACACTGAGACACTTCAAAAGCACCATTATAGGGGGTACAGGTTACATACAGGGGTGCCATGATCCCCTATATCAGCTAAGATACATTGATTATCCTGTCATTTAGCCCTTTTCTGATAGGCATGCAATTTTTATTGTTTATATTGGTCATGCAGCTATCAATCAGTGTATGGCCACCTTAACTTAGAAGAGTCTGCTAAGTAAACTTTTGTAGTAAAATACCAGGCGCACTCAAATATCACTGGGCACCTTCTATTTTACCAATCATCCACTCTAAAGCTGGGTACGTATGCTAGATGATTGTCACCCAGGAAGAACAGTTGGGTAAAAATCTATCATAAGTACAATGGCCCCTAAGGTTTTTTAGGAATCCACCCCTCCCCCCGCCCCCGCTTTACAGTCAGTCGTGTCTGACGCTGTTCATCAATCTGCCCTGGTGTCTGGTGCTGGAATGCACAAACCTGCATGGGCTGTAGCTGGGAATTCTTATCTGGGATTTCAGATTTACACTTCTCAATTTGTCCTGCTGTACATTGTCACTGGAACATTTCAAAAATCAGATAATTTCCCTACTATTTCACATAAAATTTACATCTAAGTAAATGTAAACATCAATAATGTCTCTAAGCTCTTCTTAATAGAAATGCACAGGGGACATTCCCAATCAATAATTTATCAATCTACCACCACCGATTAACCTCCCAACCGCTAACCCCGTACTTTTTCGTGCAAAAAATATTTGCAACGATGGATAACCCCGTACTTTTTCGTCTATATTAAAATCCCACTTACCTGGTCCCTCTGTGCTCATCTAGCGTCGGGTCCGTGTTCCAGCGTCGTCCTCCAGCGTCGGATGTCCTCTCCTTAGAAGAAAAAGCCGTCCGGCTTAGAAGAGAAAGCCAGCCAGCTTAGAAGAGGAAGCCGGCTGGCTTTCTCTTCTAAGCTAGCTGGCTTCCTCTCCCTCTGTTCTGTCCAGCGTCGATCGCTGGACAGAAAAAAAAAAATACCTTCTCCCTCCGCTCCTCCGGACACGTCCAACCCGGTGACGTCGCTGCATGCGTCGGCGCGGGAGGGAGGGTAACACTTTTTGCATGGAAGTTTGGAAAGAATTAGAATACCCGGCGTTCGAGTACGCGTCCCTCGGCGATTCCTGATGATGCGCGTGCATGCCCCCGTCGATGGGGGTCGTAGTGGAATATTCAAATATTTTGTATTGGATTCAATACAAAGTCCTGTATCCA
>NC_092871.1:12192615-12213143 GCF_032062135.1 Pyxicephalus adspersus
AATAAAAATGTTACTCCTGCCACAAATCCAATCTTGTCCTAAGCATTTGGCCAGTGTGTAAGGAGAAGCAGAGCAACTCATAATTATCATTGTAGGATAAGGCAAAGGTGATGAGTTTTTTATTCCTAAGAAAAATTCCTGTCCAAGAGTGACCACTCTGCTCCTATACACACTCACAATCAGTTACTGTTGTCAGCCTAGGACAGGGGTCAGCAAACTTTAATGGCTACTAGGCCATTTTAGGAGGTCAAGAAGGCACACTAGGCCGGACTTTCTCTCATGCCCCGGGATAATGGCTCTGCCCCCACCAGGAATGACCCTGAAGGGAAATCCCCCTCCCCTGCAATACATATGGAGAAAAGGGAATGTCCCCTTCATCACCAGTGTGATCATCAGTGTTCTGCCCATATAAACATATGGCTATTTATTATTATTGTATTTTACGCCATCTACTGGTCATTTTTATTATAGCATGTTGTAGTCTCTAGGGGGTTATGTAACCAGGGTAACCAAGAAGTAACCTTTGACTCTTGAAGTCTTCTGAGGTAACCTCCATCTTAGATTTCTTTACTCTCCTGTGTGTTAGAAGTGGCTGTCATACATCAGGCCTGGGACCCAAATGGTCTGTAAGTCCTCAGTCACTGTTTATCTCATGTTAAATGTGTTTATTATTGTTTATTATGTATATGAACTGATGCTCTGTTATCAGTATTGTATTGCAGTTTCACAAATATATAAAATGTGAATGTTAGAATTTCTCAGTAAATACAGAAGAAAGCGTCTTCTTCCATTTATTGAAGATTCTGACAATTGTTTAGCTGACTGTCTAGCCGCACACACCGCACAGTGCCGTGAGGGCAGTACTACCAGTATGAATTTTATTTCTTGTATTCTGATAAAGAAGATATTTCCTAGCACTATTCACAGAGAATTACCCAATGAATGTTGTCAGATGAATCTACAATCCCTGAAAGTATGACTGTTCATAACCCTTGTATAGAGCTGCGGCAGACACAGGAGCAGTCTGACAAAGTAAGAGAGAGAAAAAAAAAACATTAAAGTCATTAAAACTCATAAAAAAATAACATTGTCATGATATAGATCTGTACCTCTGTGTAAGGCTAGGAGCACACTTCCAATGGTTCTCGCCCGATAATCGGCTTAGGGCTGATATGGGACGAGAATCTGGCTCGTGTACAGCACCCATCGTCCGAACGACCGTCCTGGCAGATCCACAGATGATGGACGACGAATGATCCTAATGCAAGTGAAAGGGGAGAGTCTGCAGCGGGGTGCCGCTTCATCGTTCTCCCCTCTTCATAGAGCCGAATGGTGCTGTATGTACAACACTCGTTCATGCATCGTGCAGTCCTTCAAGGATCGTGAAAGATCCATTCCAACGACAATATTTGTACGTGTGTATGCAGCATATGTACATACAGCAGATGATTATCACCCAATACGAATGGCTGGGCTAGGGAAAGAATCTGAATGTGTAAAGCAGGTGCCTGACATTGTCCATGGATCCATCAGGACAAATCCACGAACCACCAATAGAGAACCACCGCTGTACATGTCAAAGGAGGAGAACACAGCGGGGTGTTGCTCGCCCATCCTTCCTACCTCTCCTCTCCATAGAACATAATAGGCGCTGTGTGTACTCCTCTCATTGATGACAGATTGTTTCCATCAATGAAAATTCCATGTGTGTGCAGCCTTACAGCAGCCAATATCCATAGATTACTAGGAACATCTGCTATGTTATTCCTAAACTGTAACAATGTAAATCCTGGTCCCTTTTGCTAGGTGCAGATGACTGTGTTCCATACTTACAGTTCATGTGCTGAAATATAAAAACTGATGCTTGACAAAGCTTTTCAAGTCAATATATCACTGACAGTGTTGGATGTTGAATGCTCCAGCTAAACCAAATAAATAGCAGTTGAAAAGAATACATCAGCTGCAAAACTCCCCTTTCTGGATTTGCCCTCTCAGTAAATTTATTGCTATGCCACCCTGATCTCAGGGTAAAATAATGGCCTCATTCAACCCACTTCCTCTTGTCCCAGGCTGTCATAGAACCTCCCACTGGGGCAGCTTAATCACAGCAGCCTTCATTTCCTGTTCTCACACTTAATTGGCACCCTCCTGTGATATCTTGTAACATCCCCCTTATCCTACCTTCCCTCCCATCCCAATTTATCCAAATGTATCCATATTTATCTCCCCATGTATTTTAATTCCCCCTAACAATAACCTCTTGAAGCTAGGACAAAAATTGTTCATTCTTTCATTCCACAACATGCATATTCTTACAGTATATTTAAAGATAATACCTCAGAGATAAAATGTCTTTCATATATCATATACAATTGTATACTGTATAATGTATAATTGTATAATGTATCAAATGTGTAGGATTTGGGTATTTCTGCAGTACAGTTGTATCCTTTAGGTTTTTATTCCATAAATTTACATTACTGGGTCTCCGCGCTTCTCTATTCATTGCAGGCAGATCCTAGCTGCAAAGTACCATAAAAAAATTCTTAAAAGCATTACAGCACTCTGTATCATATTTCAGTCTTGATGTAAGCATTGAGCCAGCTCCTGGGACATCAATCATTAAAATGACCCAATGGGCCTGATTTAATAAAGCTCTCCAAGGCTGGAGAGGATACACTTTCATCAGTGAAGCTGGGTGATCCAGCAAACCTGGAATGGATTTTTTCAAACTAATTTGCTATTTGTTAGTGAATGTTTTCAATTCTCGGCCAGATCCATTCCAGGTTTGCTGGATCACCCAGCATCAAGGCCAATGTGTCTGTTTGGCGCAAGTATTCCAAGTATTCCAAATTACCTTACTGCCCTGGGTAACATTCACATTTGATGCTGAGTCTTTATAATGGAATAAATAAGTCCAAGAGTGAAGCCAAGGTCAATCAGGCTGGGGAGGAAAGAGTTACATGATGCTGGGAGTCCCCTGGTCAGAAATAGAGGCAGGCTTTTCTGACTTGCTGCACCTTCTAATAAACATTTTGAAAACTTCTCAGTAAGCAGTAAAAGCAAGCAGTAAGCAATTGCAGTCCAGGACAGAAGTCTGTACAACTTTGCAAGAAGGATTACACTAATAAAACATGGAACACTAGGGAGTTGGATTAAAATACACAGCACTGGACTGTTAGGGCATAATACAAAAAAAAAATTGTACATTCTAACAAGCCAGGCATTAGAAATTTAGAACAAAATGTAGGGGGTAGGTAGAACACTGACACAATAGCAGGGGTTACTGGATACCTATGGCATAAATAACTAGGAACTCTAAATTGCAGTGTCTAGCCCCACTCACTCACCCGGCTACAGTTTCCCCCCCTCACCCATCTGAAAAAATTTCTGGAGAGAACACTGCCCTCCTTGGACTGTTGTCAGCAGAACAAGTAAAATCATACTAATGTAGCCTTTCATATTAAAAGTCTGTGTTTCACCTGCTTTCTCTGTTGTTCAGCTACACCTCAGGAGGGAAAACCATGCCTGCTAACATTAACCCTTAATTACCAATTGCTGCTCAACCAATGGCTGCTCAATTTGTAGCCCCCCCAACTTGCAGCTGGCTCCCTTGCTTGTTAAACCAGGGAGCCAGCACATGTGGCAGCTGCAAGTGACTGGTCAGGCTACACCTGCATGTGGCTCCCTTGCTGCCTAAAGATACCCTTGAGTTGCTCCTAGTTCTCTTTCTGGGTAGACAAGACCCAGCACATGGCTCTCTGTCTGGGTAGCCTTCATTTGCTGGTTCCCTTACTGATTAGCCAAGACGATCCAACTTTCCTCCTTGCTGGTTAGCCAAGTGCCAGTGGAAGATGTGAGCTAAACATGCAAGGAAGCCAGGTGTAGCAAGTTTTGGGTTTAAGCTTGACATCAGTGGAACAAGTGGTGGCGAACCTTTGGCATGCGTGCCAGAGGGGGCACTCAGAGGCCTCTCTGTGGGCACAAGCTCACCACCTTGGCTGGCCTCCCATTGTGCAGCATTTCCCTTCCCTGGAGTCATCAGTTAACCCCTCAGAATTCTAGGCTGTGGAGAGGAGGGGCAGCTTATGTGTATTGAAGATGATATGTATTGATCCAGCATTGAAAGGGTGAAGACACAGGGAGGGAGATTGGAAAGTTAGGGAGAGGGTAGGGGGATCTTGTATTGTTCAGTCCTAGTAATGGGAAGTACAGTATCAAAGCTGAGGAAACAGAACAAAGCTTCACAGCCAAGGGACACGAGTACCAGTCTGCTATACCCAGTCAGGACCAAGTGAGCACAAAGCTTGTGGTAGAAGACGAATGCCTGTTGAATGTAATGGCAACCCTATATCTGTGTGTTGTTACCACAGTGCTTTAAAAAAGTTGTGCGCAAGGTGCTGCATTAGTATACAATTGGCATGTGTTTAGTAAAACTCCCTGCTTTCGTGTAATGTGAGATATGAAATATATTTATTAATATTATGGCTGTCTGCAACCTACTAGGAAGATGTTGATAATTTTCTTTGTTAGTGTCCATGTCGTAGTTGCTGAAATAAATGGCGGTATAAATAAAGGCAGTAATTTTGCACTGTGGTGATGCTTTTAAGAGGGGATTGGACAAATATCTGGAGGAAAAGTCCATCACAGGTTACTAGGGCAGAGAGCTCTGGCTGGGACCTGGCCTCTGGCCTCCAGATCGGGTTGGTCTTTATTGCTGGTGTTGGGTTACGGGTCGGTTCTGTCATAAAGAGCGATCACTGTACATTGCATGAATGACATCCACACCTATTGACATCTGTTGTGAAAGGTTACAATGACATCACATGACCCGTGTAATGCTCGGTGTGCTGGGATAGGTTGGTGTGCAGGGTTCAGCTCTGTATGCCCTGTGTGTGCACTATATGAGAGGACAGGACAGACATGGCACTCTTTGTAATGGGATTGTCAGGGGGAACTTTGTAATGGCTGCTGTCCATAGGAACCAACCAGGGCTCCTGCTAATGGGAAAATGAGAGCTTGTATGGGTGATAGAGGTCTGCACGCCTCCTGGGTATGGAAAATGTATGCTACACCTCTTACTCCATTTTATTTGTGCAAATTCCCCAAGAAGTAGGTCCAACACATGTCCAGCGGAGGTGAATCAAAGGTAGGAAATGCACCCAGATGCCTTTTTCAGAGCAGACCAAAAGCTGTTGGTCAGTAGAACATTGCTCCCTTGCGCTGGTGGTCAGCAAATCCAAATCCAAACAAGGAACCCCAGCTAAGAATCACTGTTTATTGAGGAAATATCTATTTCTTTAGTGTTAACTAATAGTGTTACTTTTGGAGCTATTGGGTGCTTCATTTTTTTTTTTCTTAGTTTTTCTGTTTTTGTAGACTCGAAATCTTGAACACCCAAATATTAGTACAGCAAAAATAGATAGAGGAAGATCATTTCAAGAGGCCTGGACAGTCATTTGGAGTGATTGAACGCAATTGGAAAGCGTTGTGTATTCTCTGTAATAACAGTGTTGTGTGTCGCACATCAAATGTCAGATGACACCAACCACAAAAGTGTTGTCAAACTTGGTGAAATTGAAAGAAAAGAGTTTTTTGAAGGGAAATTGAGGAAATATCATTCCCAGTATCTTAGTTTGTGCAACTATCTTTTTAGAACAAATCATCTGACAGCTGCCAGTTTTCAAATGTAAGCCCCTCTCTGATGGGGATAATATGAAAATGGCCATGTTGTCTGGGAGTAGTTCCCCTTTTCATGATTTCTCAAACAAGGATAAAATTATTCAAAGCATTTAAGTCCCTTAAATGCTTTGAATAATTTTATCCTTGTTTGGGCATCTGCTCACGAACATGTGGCGTGAGCAGTCATGAAATTTAAAATACTAAGTATTTTTAAATGTACCGATTTTACATTTAAAAAAATTTAGTATTCATACCGCCAGGGAGGTTAACACCCCTAGCGGTAATCCCAAAATCCCTGGTGTCAGTGCTATGGGATGGATTTTGCTATTACCCCCTGGGGTCAGTACTGTGGGATGGTACTTTTGTATTACTCCCTGGTGTCTGTACTGTGGGAGGTTATTTTTGTATTACCCCCTGGTGTCAGTACTGTGGGAGGGTATTTTGTATTACTCCCTAGTGTCAGTACTGTGGGAGGGTATTTTTGTATTACTCCCTGGGTGTCCGTACTGTTGGATGGGATACTTTCTTTCCAACAGTTGTCGGTACAGTGGGTTGTTTTTTTGCTATTACTCCCTGGTGTTGGTACTGTGGGATGTTATTTGCTATTACGCCCCGGTGTCAGTACTGGGGAACTGTGTATGCTATTGCTGCCTGGTGTTGGGGTTGGGGAATGGTTTTACACTATTTATCCCAGATATCAGTACAGTGGGGATGGTATTTGATTTTACTCCCTGGTGTCAGGGCGGTGGGATGGTATTTTATATTGCGCCCTGCGGTCGGTACGGTGGGTTGGTATTTGCTATTACTCCCTGGTGGTGTCAGTACTGGGGCAGGGTATGGTTGGGGAACGTAGAGTCCAGTACTCCCGGGGTTCAGTGCGGTGGGATGGTATTTGCTATTACCACAGATGTCAGTGCCGTGGGTTGCTATTCACTATTTCTCCCTGGTGTTGGTACGGCGGGATTGTATTTGCTATTACTTCTGAATACTCCAATGTTATTCCATGGTGTCAATACGGTGAGATGGTTTACGCTATGTCTCACAAGGTCAGTACAGTGGGATGGTATGTTTTATTGCTCTGTGGTGTCAGTACTGAAGTAAAGTATATTCTATTAATCTTTGGGGGTCGGTTATGTTGTGTACGGGTATGCTCTATTACTCTCTTGGGGTGGGTACAGTGGGATGGTATGGTATGTTTCTCCCTAATTTTCAGTGGTGTTGGAGGGTATACTCTTCTTCTTAGGTCAGTTCTGTGAGTCGGGTCTATCCTATCCTATTCGTCCTTGTGTTCGTACGGTGGGTTGGTATGCTCGCTTTCTCTTTGGTGTCAGTACTGGGGTTGCGCTATACTTCATTACTCCCGGAGGTCAGTTTTTTGAGAGGGTAGGCGCTATGGCTCCCCTGTAGATGTGCAGTGGGGTCAGTACTGTGGCTGGTTTCAGCATAATGGGATGGTATCATTTTGTTTTGCCCTGGCCTCTAGCCTGGCTCTGGCTATTATGGCAATGTGTTGAAATACTGGTGACTTTAGATTTTCAGTTTTGCTTAGTATCTTGTTGGATTGGGTGTGGCGAACAGCGGTCCAGCTGACCAATAAGCAGGGTGCTCACCTAGAGCCGAAGTGGCGGTACATTGGATCGAAGTATCTGGATTACAGTGAAGTGGAATGGTGTCGGAGCCCCTGCACATTTTGGGCGTGTGAGTGGCCCCAGACGTGGTAAGGTCTATGCTGGGGAGAGGGGCAGTTTTGAGATGTCGGCTGAGTGTGCCCGGGTGTGTTGAGGTCTGGTTGAAGACGGTGCATAGGACCAGTTAGACTGGCACCTGCGGGAGAGCATGGTTCAACACTGCCAAGAGTGAGGTGAATGTGGGGGTGGGCCAATTTGGTGGCCGGGAATGGGGGTAGCTTAGTGCTACATCATGTGTTGGCAAGTTGGTGGTGGGTCAGTGGCCCCTTGGCATGGTATGGCCCCATAAGTGGGACATATTTTGTGCTGTTAAGCTGGTTTTCCAAGTGGCGCTGGAGGGACCTGGTGTTGCGGTTTCGTCGGTTATGGTGGCCAGGACCATTTTGGATTCAACACAGCTCGGAACATGGTGAATATTGCGGTGGGCCATTTCTGCGGCCAGGAATGAAGGAAGACTAACTGGCAGGCTGGAATTCAACAAGCGAGTGTGGAGGTAGCGCTCAGCTGTAAGGTTTCACACCTGAGTGCTGTGTCAGTTGGGGTCTTGGAAGGCAAGGATCCAGTGCATGGTAAAGTGGTGGACTTTGGCAGGGGGAATTCTCTTTGGTGGGGTCTCCGCCTTTATGGTGAATGGATGATTAGGGCTTCTGAGGCGGGGTTGGGCGGCTGGGGGCCAATGTGGACATGTTGGAAGAGTTAAAATACTGTTGGGTGTGGATTTTGCCTTTTGAAACCTGCAGCCTGGTTGTTTGGGTGTATGACCAGGAGTTTAATAATATTATGGATATTGTTGTTATGGTTATGTATATTAAAAGGGGGGAATTAGATTGTTGGCTAATTGGTTATATTCAATGTAATATCTTGGTGTTATATAGTACCGGTTTAATAACAGAGTGCAGCCAGTGTTTCCGGGTCGCGGCCGGTGCCCGGAAGTGATGTAATTCGGCAGCGCCCGGAAATGGATGAAGATTGGAGACGCGACCGGGAAGTGGAGGAAGATGGACCATGGACCCCGGGCACGATGGCGGTACTGCGGCTGAGGGGCCAAGAGGCGGCCGGCAGCCCGGTGAGTACCGGACAGTGTGGAAGCGGGGGCAGGGAGGGGGGCTTAATGTCTTGTGTAATGCTGGTTGTGGGGTTAGGGGGCGGTGGTAAGGGATATTGAGGGGAGTGACGAGGTGGCGGGAAGGGTGGTGGGGCAGAAGGTGGGGGGCACTGGCTACATTTTTCCGTTGGATGGGAAAGTGAAGGGGGTTGGTTTGAGGGAGGGGGTGGTCACAGTGAGGGGATATTGGGGAGTATGGTGGCAGGGGATTAATTACAAGGTTTGAGGGACCTGATTTCCCAGTTTGGGGGTTGGGGTGGGGGCACAGGTGTACCAGGGCAGGGTCAAAGAATTCCTGCTGCTGCGCCCAGAGGTGGTCAGAAGGATCTAGGTGCCCCTAGGGGGGCGACAGGTCATCAGTGGGTGGAAGTGGATTGTCCACACCTCAGTCGGGTGTGTCAGGGGGTGCTGGTAATGGGGGGGCGACGGAAGTGGACAGTCACAAGGCTGATGGAGGTGAGTCGGGTCCCCTGGGTGTTACGGATGGGGCAGAAGGGGAGGTATATGTTTGTTTTGAAGGCCCCTTAGGTGCACACCTTGCTCAGAAGGTGAGGGACAAGATTTGGAAGGGGGAATATGTGGAGATATTTTCCCGGGAGTTAGAAAGGCTGGAAAAAAAGCGGGAAAGGCTGATATAGAGTCTGAATTTCGTGTGTTGCCGGTGCACCCAGATAGTTTTAGATTGTTGGGTTGTGAGTGACGGGGAGTTTTTTGTTGATAAATGCTTACCGATGGGGTGCTCGTTGTCTTGTTCTTTGTTTGAGATTTTTAGCACGTTTATTGAATGGGTAGTGCGGGAGGTGTCGGGTATTAAGTCTATTATCCATTATTTGGATGATTTTTTGTGTGTTGGCCCTAAGGGGTCCTTCGATTGCACAAATTTGTTGGGGACGCTGGAGCAGGTTACAGCACTGTTTGGAGTTCCCCTGGCTCAGGACAAAACAGTGGGCCCAGTTTCTACGATTTGCTATCTGGGGATTGTGGTTGACTCAGACAAAATGGAATGTAGAATCCTGGAGGATAAGTTGGAGGAACTAAATAGGTTGGTGGCAAGAACCTGTAGCTTGAAATAGATAAGATTGCGGGATTTACAGTCACTGTTGGGTAAATTAAATTTCGCATGCTGCATCATGCCGATGGGCAGGATTTTTTGCCGCAAGCTGTCAGCTGCCACGGCAGGTGTCAGGGGCCCGGGCACTTTGTGCGGCTGACGCGAATGTCGAAAAGGGATCTGGGAGTTTCTTGGCCTCCTATAACGGGCAGTTGCTGTGGATGGAGCCGATGGTGGATAACAGGGTTTTGAATCTTGTGACAGATGCGTCAGGGGCTCATGGATACGGGGCTTATTTTGCAGACAGGTGGAGCGCGGGAGACATGCCCAGGGACTGGTGGGAACGGGGATGGTGCAGAAATTTAGTTTTACTGGAACTGTTCCCCATTGTGGTGGCGTTGGACTTGTGGGCAGGTTTGCTGGAGAACAGGAAGGTACGTTTTCACTTTGATAACATGGGGGTGGTGCAAGTTATCAATATAAATACGGCATCTTCCCAGCCGGTGATTTGCCTGTTACAGTATTTGGTGTTGTTGTGCTTGCAGAGGAATATTTATTTGCGGGCAGCACACATTTCAGGGTGTGATAATGTAATTGCTGATTCTTGATTTCAGTGGTCTCGATTTTGGGAGGTGGCACCGGAAATTGAAGAGTTGGGGACCCCATGTCTGGAAAGACTGTGGATGGTGTCATGCAGGTTTGATACAACAGTCGGTTTGCGAAGGGACATGGAGGGCTTATGTGGCTACGTGGCAGGAGTGGTTCCTATTTCTACAAAACAAAGGGACTGGCTTGGATCCTAAAGGGGGTGTGACAGCGGTTTTGGTGTTTTTGATTAGTAACTTTCAAAAGGTTAGTACTATGGGGAAGAAGTTGGCTGCCTTGTCTTTCTTGTTTAAACTGATGGGGTGGGAAGATGGGACAAAATGTTTTCTGGTTCAGCAGGCCATGTGGTGAGACCGGAAGGGTCGCAGCCACAAGGATTCCAGGAGGCCGGTGTCCGTTGAAATGTTGGGTGAGTTGTATCAGGCTGTGGGGGAAGTTTGTGTTAGTGCCTTTGACGTTCTTCTTTTCAGGACAGTTTTTGTGCTTACATTTTTTGCGGCTTTGCGGTTGGGGGAAGTGGTGTGTCCATGCGGGAGGGCTCTCGTTTGCAGATGTACATGTAGGGGCGGGTAGAGTGCTCATTTGGGTTCGCAGGTCAAAGACGGATCAGATAGGTAAGGAGGTGCGGTTGGAATTGGGGGCCCTGGAAGGGGCGGGGTTATGCCCGGTTCGCTTGGTGGGAGAATATTTGCGGGTCTGCCCTAGGAGCGAGGGAACATTTTTCATTCACGCAGATGAGTCGTTTCTGACACGGATAGGGGCTGGGCCCGGACATGATCCAACGTATTGGTCGTTGGGAATCCCACCGTTTTAGGTTGTATATCAGGCCAGGGCTGCTGTGAGGCAGCAGGGGGGTGACGGGTGTCGGGGTGTTTAATTAGCGAGTAATAAGGATGATCGTAGGGAAGGTGACGGGGGGGGTAGGGCCTATCAGGTGGTGGGCTCTGTTTCGTCAGTGGTGGTCCTGCACGACACTTGGTTGTTGTGGGGGCTAGGTGTTAAAAGGGCTTATCCGCTAAATTGTCCCCGAGGTGGTGTGATAGCGGCTGGGGGCCTGGTTAGTGAGCGGAGGTATTTGGAAAAAGGTTTAGGATGGGAGGAATCGTTTCATGGACCTAGAAAGAAAACAAGGACTGGCTTGGAAGTTTGTTGTTTGATGTTTTACATATGTTGATGTGTGTGTATATATATATATATAAAAGGTTGTTATTATATAATATGGTTAATAAAATGAGCTGCTATGGCCAATTTAATCCAACAGATTGTGTGGTCTATTCAATGGGGAGTGTTGGGTTAAAATTGGGAAAGGAGCAGTTCATGGCTTCCTCTGCTGTGCCCTAGTCAAGTTGGCCTGGAGCTAGTTAAGCGCAGGGCCGCATGACAGGGCAAGAAGGGAAGATAGAAATGCAGGGGTTAAGTGGTTTAAAAAAAAAAAAAATGAGAGCAGGAAAGAAAGTGCGGGAAATTAAAAAAAAAAAATGGGGGAAAAGGAGGGCGGGAAAGTATAATGTGATTGGGGGGTTAGTGGTGCAAGGAGGAGTGGGGACAAGACTTAAAAAGGGGACACAAGGGGAGCGGGTCAGACTTTTATGTCCTAGGAACAAGCGACTCCCACCCTCCCTCCCTGTTTGCGTTAGTAAGGTGTCGTCATGCAATTGTCATAGCAGCGGGGCGTTTTTTTGCTAGGTCCATGTATGGGTTAAGGTTCGGGAAGAAAGGGAAGAAGGGGGTAGGGCCTATCAGGGGGTGGGCTCTGTTTCGTCAGTGGTGGTCCTGCACGACACTTTGTTGTTGTGGGGGCTAGGTGTTAAAAGGGCTGATCCGCTAAATTGTCCCCTGGGCGGTGTGATAGCGGCTCGGGGCTTGGTTTTTCATGTCAGTGCCAGGAAAAGTCATTTACTGGTCATTTAAGTATCTAAATGCTGCAACTGCGTCTTCCACATTCTGACCCCAGAGAAATGCAGTGCTCAGCACAATGAGGAAGCATTCTATCTATACTGTGTATGGTCATTTGACATAAGCCACAAGGATAGACGGGGATAAAGGGTTTCCTCGCTGCCTGAGCAGGATTGTGCTGATCTGAGGTCTGGTATTGGTCAACATTGGTGTGGTTGGGGGGATTTGTATGTATATAGACTGGTCTGAAGTCTGTATTATGGATCTGTATGTATAAAGACTTGTCTGAACTCTGTATTATGGATCTGTATGTATATAGATTGGTCTGAAGTTCTGAACAATATCAGTGTATCTCAATAGGACGTGCTGCATGCAAAGAAATACAATACAAAGCAAGTCAAATAAAGCCACACAACATTCGAAATGTCAGTAGGAAACCAATGATCTAGACCTCATTTGCACTGCAAACTAACGCCAATCAAACCCTAAATCTAATGACATAAGTGATATATTCCAAAAAATTAACGATATATTTTTCTGACTTGCTGCAGCTTCTAGTGAACATTTTGAAAACTTCTCAGTAAGCAGTAAAATCAGAGTAAGCAATTTCAGTCCAGGGCAGAAATCTGTACAACATTGCAATAAGAGCTGGAGGGCCACTTTAACCATTTCATTGTAACCCTGTAAAATATTAAAAATATGGTGTTCATAGCATTTCTTCCCAATGCACACCTACTGACCCCTAGTGGTTTTAATGGGGTACTGCACTTACTGCGGACAAAGTAATCCTATCCCGTTTATAACAATAACACGTAATGGACAGGTCAGGTGACAATAAAGTTAGGACACGGCGCAGTTCTGTCATTTTCACAATTGAGCCTGAAAAGCCAATTAGCCAAAACTGCAACATTACACATACAAGTCAATGGGAGACTGACTATCTGGTAGACAAGTGAAGGCTTTCCTGATAGTGAATCAGGAAAGCCCAAGGTAAACGTGGAGTATAAAGGAGAAATGAAGACTTTCTGCCCTGAAGAGATCTCCTCCATGGTGCTGCTAAAGATGAAAGAGACTGCAAAGGCGTACCTGGGTCACCCAGTCACCAATGCCATCATCACTGTGCCAGCCTACATCAATGACTCTCAGCGGCATCCACCAAGTATGCCGGGGTAATTGCTGGACCTGAGAATGGTACTGAGAATCATCAATGAGCCGACAGCAGCAGCCATCCATCGCTTATGGTCTGGACAAAGTGGGCCGTGGAGAGCGCAACATCCTCATCTTTGACCTGGGAGGTGGGACCTATTATGTCTCCATCCTCACCATCGATGATGGCATCTTTGGGGTAAAAGCTACTGTGGGTGACACTCATCTAGGTGGGGAGGACTTTGACAACCGCATGGTGAACCACCTTGTGGAGGAATTCAAGCGCAAGCACAAAAAGGCAATTAGCTAAAACAAGAGAGCCCTGAGGAGGCTGAGAACAGCCTGAGGGAGCGACAAGCGTACCGTGTCCTCCAGCACCCAGGCAAGCATTGAAATTTACACTCTGTTTGAGGGCTCTGACCTCTACACCTCAGAGAAAGCCCTAAGAGATGCCTGGGAGTCTTCACATGTATCTCCAAAGTGCAAAAACTGCTGCAGGACTTCTTCAATGGAAGAGAACTGAACAAGAGCATCAACCCAGATAAAGCTGTACCCATGGGGCTGCTGTTCAAGCTGCTATCCTGATGGGAGATACATCAGAGATTGTGCAGGACCTCCTCCTACTAGATGTGGCTCCTCTTTCCCTGGGTCTGGAGACAGCTGGAGGAGTCAGGACTGTCCTCATTAAACGTAACACAACCATAGCTACAAAGCCGACTCAGATCTTCACCACCTACTCAGACAACCAGAGTTGAACTGAGTGGTATCCCTCCTGCTCCCCAAGGAGTGCCACAGTTTGAAGTCACCCTTGATATTGATGCCAGTGGCATCCTCAATGTATCAGCTGTGGACTGTGCTCATCAAACGTAACACAACCATTCCTACCAAGCAGACTCAGACCTTCACCACCTACTCAGACAACCAGCCCGTTGTCCTCATCCAGGTATATGAAGGTAAGCGAGCCATGACCAAAAACAACAACCTCCTGGGCAAGTTTGAACTGAGTGGTATCCCTCCTGCTCCCCAAGGAGTGCCACAGTTTGAAGTCACCCTTGATATTGATGCCAATGGCATTCTCAATGTATCGGCTGGGGACAAGAGCACCGGTTAAAAAAAACAAGATCACCATTACAAATGACAAAGGTCGTCTGAGCAAATAGGAAATAGAGAAATGGTGCAAATGCAGAGAAATACAAAGCTGATGATGATGCCCAGCGAGAGAAAATTGCAGCCAAGAACTCTCTAGAATCTTCAGTCTTTAAAATTAAGAGCATGGTGGAAGATGAGAACATGAAAGGAAAGGTAAGTAAGGAGGACATGAGCCTTTTTTCCTCAAAAGGCTCATCTCTGACAAGTGTAATGAGACCATCATCTGGCTGGAGAACAACCAACTGGCTGAGAAAGATGAGTACACCCACAGGCAGAAGGAGCTGGAGAAGGTGTGCCAGCCCATCATTACTAAGCTGTACCAGGGAGGCATGCCAGGTTCAAGCTGTGGTGCTCAAGCCAGGCAAGGCAGCAGCTCAGGACCTACCATATAGGAGGTGGATAAAGAACTTTCCATGAACATTTATAAACAATGAAGGTACAGCTTACATAACCATAGCTTATAGCTTTCGGAGTCTTTTGAAAAAAAAAAGTCACGCAGGAGGGGCATTGGTTTTTACTGCCAATGTGAACTAAGCCTAATTTGTTAAACCACATTGATGACAATATTACACTACTACAATGGATTACACTAATAAAACATGGAACACTAGGGAGTTGGATTAAAATACACAGCACTGGACTGTTAGGGAATAATTTAAAAAAATGGAAAAATTGTACATTCTATCAAGCCAGGCATTAGAAATTTGGAAACAAATTCAGAGGCCTCTCTGTGGGCACAAGCTCCCCCACCTTGGCTGGCCTCCCAGAATTTCCCTTCCCTGGAGTCATCGATAATTCCTCAGAATTTTAGGCTGTGGAGAGGAGGGGCAGCTGATGTGTATTGAAGATGATATGTATTGATCCAGCATTGAAAGGGTGAAAGCACAGAGGGAGAGTGGAAAGTTAGGGAGAGGGTAGGGGGATCTTGTATTGTTCAGTCCTAGTAATGGGAAGTACAGTATCAAAGCTAAGGAAACAGAACAAAGCTTCACAGCCCAGGGACAAGAGTACCAGTCTGCTATACCCAGTCAGGAAGGACCAAGTGAGCACAAAGCTTGTGGTAGAAGGCGAGTGCCTGTTGAATGTAGTGGGAACCCTATACCTGTGTGTTGCTTCCATAGTGCTTTAGGTGTTGGGGCTGGGGGATGGTTTTACACTTTTTATCCCAGAAGGTCAGGGATAATAGTGGGCAAAATGTAAATCAGGGCATTGGGCAATGATGTTTGGTGCACTAAATTATGTACTTTTATTTTTATTATATGTTGTGTAGGGTTTTTTTTACTGTAAAAACCATTTAAAAACAGATTGGATTGTAATCTGCTTTTAAATTTCCTCCCGGCCACGCCCCCAGAATACATCACAACAGCATCATCAGGAAGATGTCACATTCTCCTTCTCATCTGAAACATCTTCCTGGTTTTAGATTTCATCATTCTGAAACAACGGAATTGAAAAAGTTGAAAGAAATGAACGCTTTTCACAAAATAGTAAACTCACAGAGTCACCCTAAAGTGCTGCTGTTTGTTCAGAGGTTTGTGAAAACTAAAGACTGAGGGGCCCCCGCACCCCTATATATATCCCAGTCTGCTCACACTAGCGCCAATCTGATTGGTTGATATCAAAGCAGTAGCTATGTCATCACATCAGTAGCTATGACAACACAGCAGTGTCAATCCTCAGTGTGTCTGATTGGTTGATTTCAAATCTCAGCATCATCACTTCTTAATCTAATTGGTTGATTTCAAAGCAGTGGGTATGAGTCATATCTGTCGTGACCGTGTTGAGTCGTGACCGTACTGCTCAGGAGTGCTCAGTGCTCATTCCATCAGTGAAAGCTGTGCAGGAATTGCAGCACAGAATGCAGGAGACCACGGATCAGGGAATAGAATGTAAATTGAGGACATTGATATTAACCTCCCTGGCGGTCAGTATTTATATGAAAAAAACGGTACATTGTTTTTCGTTGAAATTTGTTGTTTAATATTTTAGGTCTTTTAGGCTATTTCTTAGAAATAACTCCCGGGTAAAATATAATAAATATTTTTTTTTGTCCAAACAAGGGTACAATAAACTTTTGGATTTATTATTTATTTTTTGGATTTTATTTTTATAAAAATATGCTGTTGGGCACCACAGCACATAAACACTTTATAACACGCTTATGATGAGTAAAATAGATTTATTTTTCATACATGGTAGCAATCAGTTCTGTTACTGACAAAGAACTGGCGTGGCTAGAAGTCATCCAACATCTGATTGGTTTATGGAGTAAGGTGGTTGTGGATTTTACATAGCAGCCTATAATAAAGCTGCTATCATCTATATTACTGGTTCATTCATCTTAGAGGCTCTTTTATTGGTTAACTGATTTATCACCAAACCTGTTCTACAAGAAAATGGGTGCCAGAATACAAGAATCTTTTTTGTCTTTGGTGGTCATGTTCTTATAGTCCTGATGGCAGCCTGTGTAATATGCTGCTATTTTATTATTCAATTCCATGTCAGCCTATCATAAAACAATTAGCAAGCATGTGTCTGGTCAGCACACAAATGGGGGCTCTGATTGGCTGGTTTTGTACTCAGTTTACTGATCTTCAACACAATAGCAGTGGGGAGTAAAAGCTGTCCTTGGCGGTCATGTTTTTGTGGACCAGTAGGAAAGTGATAGTTTCCTTACTCCAAATGGCAGTGGAAGCAATGAGGAGGAAGGTGGCAGAGAGGGAGACTCAACTACTGTAGCCTGGAAATTTGAAGAGGAGCTTGGAGACACTTGTTGTTACACTTGTTGCCTAGCAACCACCTAGAGAGCTTCTTGTTGTTTACACTTGTTGCCTAGCAAACACAGGCCTGCTTGTTTACTGCTACTGTGAAGTTTCTGGGCCACAGGTGGGATACTGTGAGTGCGCGGTTACTAGGCAATAGAGGAGAGGGGGGGTAAGCTGTGCACTGTTGTTCCAGACAGCAAAGCAGCAGCAGGCTGGGGGTGTGGTACAAGTGATGTGACAGGCCGGGCAGGATGGCTGCAATATTTTGATCAGCCTATCTATGAATAGATATTGTATGTGAGAACATCACTAGGTCGATGTCTAGGAGGTGGTCTGATCGATAAAGAGACTGTATTCCATCAGCAGCATTGCTCACCTTTGTGAGGTTTAGGTGACTTCACACAGAAGGACTGCAGGGTGTTGGTTTGACCGACAGGGATCTGACTGTAAAATAAACAGTTGAAAACTTCTGGCACATATCAGGACGCCCCCATTCTGTGAATGGAAAGCCAGTGGGCAGTCACGTTCAAAATGGTCTTGCTATGAATGCTTTATCTTCATTGTAATTACTAACACAGAGTTGTAATTTTTTTTTTAACTAATGCATTAATACAATCGAACAATCAGTTGTTTATGTCAGCTTGTGTAGTAAGAGGTTTTCATGGTATTGTCATCATTGTGACAGTGATAGGAGAGTATAGAGAGTCTAGAAAAATTCACATACATGGAAGGGAATTTATCAAGGCAAGATGAGAAAACCACTTGATGGAGCGTCTTGATGACATCCAGACCATGTCAGAGATGGTCTCAGCTGTTTGGCGCCAAGAGGAACAGGGGGTGGACCTGTTCACCCAGTCACTGGGCTAGGGAAATGGGCCTACCCTAGGTATCACATGGGATCCACTAAATCCACTCAGTCTTTGCCAGTATGGGAAATGATACATCATCTAAAGGAGATGATAGGTATGGAGAGTGGGTAATCAGATTATTTTAGGTGACTGAGATTTGGTGGAATCAAAGGAAATGGAAATATGATAGAAAAGGGAATTTCAAGTAAAAAGCTTCGATGAAACATTGGGAGGATTGCTGAGGTAAATCCACCCATCCAAATGAAAGAGAAGCATACAGCCAGTAGATAGAATCCTTTATGTTGATCAGAAGATGTTAAAACCTTCACTTTAGAAATTTATAGAATAGAAACTTGAAGTAAAACACAAGCCAAGATGAAACGGATTTAAAAGATGAGGAAAACAAGAGAATGATCTCTTAAAAGATTAGGCTCTTAAAGCAGCCTCACAATTGCTGTGAAAATAACTTGACCCACTAATGAGATAGATTGTCCAGCAGTAATATGTAAATGAAGCCAGAAGCAGTTAAAATTTACTGGAAAGAAAAATTTGTACTGGGGAACCCCTGCAGGAAATGTGGCAGAAATCCCACCATCTCCCTGTGGGCCTAAATGCACTGGTAAGGCACAGGGATTTATGTCAGGAACATGAGCTCTAGTTTCCTCTGCAGAAATAAAAATGGGAGAAATAAAAAGTACCAATCTGTTCTGCTCCAAATGTAATGTCAATGCTATTAATGACGTGCTTTAGGGTACCCTGCATTTTTAAAGAAATGCCATACCCAAACTAAGGATGTCAGAAACAAGACCCCCGGGCCCTATTAGGCGTGGACTGCTTTCCTGCAGGAGAACCTAATCTGTCCTGTAAGAGAGCAAGTGTTACATGATCTCAAAGGAGTTGGATTAGGGGGTGTTCTTTACCCCCTATTGAAGACCTCTCCCATTAAAAATTGGAATTGGCCTCTTTTAAACTGAAGCCTCTTTACTTTTAAGTGACACTGTTCCCAGCAATTGGCAAAGAATAGATTTTACCCAAATGAAAGCTGGAAAATTGGAGGTTATGATTGTTATGAGGCAATGTAATTAAGCAGAAGGGATGGATGATTCCCCAATCAAAGATGCTGATCTTACTGTTTTTATAGATGGATCTTGTTGCTATACTGAGGAGGGTTTTGCATTCTCTGGCTATCCTGTTAATACGTAAAGATCAAGTAATAATTTAGGGGAGACTACCTGGAAATCAATCAGTCTAGGTGGCAGAGCTAATTGCTCAGATACAGGCCTACATAAAAAGTAAAGGAAAAAAGTAATGGTGTACACTTGCTCACAGTTCATCTTTGGCATCTTTATCATGTCATGATTTTGGCCAGTTGTAAAAATTAGGGCTTTATGACAACTAGTGGAAAGCCTATAAAACAGTTTAGGCTCATTAAGAAAGTCCTCGAGGCACTTTGGTTTATAAACAAGGTAGTCATAATAAAATGTGAAGCCCATACTAAAGGCACTGATGAATTTTTTATTGGAAATAAAAAGGCTGACGCCATGGCGCAAATTAGCAGCATTAAATGATACAGAACCTACGGAGATTTTTGTGGCCACTTCTTCTCCTGAGGAACCTGATCAGTTTTAGCGAAACTGCAATTGCAGTTAATGAGAAATTAAAAAAAAAAACAAAATAGATCAAAACATCAAGGATGTACTGAGAAAAATAATCTTTGGACCCATGAGGATGGTAGATTCTGTGCGCTTCCTATGCTGTATGCATATCTATCTGAGGCAATACATGGCCCATCTCATCTGTTCAAAGGATCTTTGATTTTGTCAGTAACCACACATTGGATTGTCCTAGGATTTACTACTGTTACAGAACAATTTTGTCATGAACGTGGGATGTGTCAATTGTATAATCCTGTAAATCTTGTAAAAAACTCCTATGAAACAATTTACCTAGAGCTTTGTGCCCCTTTCAGAGGTTGCAGATTGATTGTTTCATTACCAAAATGTCACTAATTTGAGTATGTTCTGGTGTGTGTAGATATGTTCTCTTGATGGATAGAGGCTTGGTCAGTTGTCTATGCTACTGCTTAAATCACAGCCAAGAACTGTTACAATAAATTATGTGCAGAAATGGCCTGGTGGAATCAGTAGAATCAGACCCTGGAAGTTATGTCAGAGGTTATGGAAGGCCTCCATATTGAACAGAAGCTTCACACGCCATATCAAGAAAGTTATAATGGGATAATAAAAGAGTCCTGCTGAGATTTATAAACATACCTGTCTCTATGGGTGAAAATCATTCCCATTATGTTAACGTCTATTAGACATACCCCTGGGGGTCATTTTTAAATATTGTTTGGTAGGACAGGATTTTTCTTTCATAAGAGATGAAGTTAATACATTTCTTATTGTATGAACAAGATTTGCATAAACCGCTTACTAAGTTGCATGTCCAAGTTTTCTCTTCTATTCCAGATCTCTAACTCACTAGCGCACACCACCTACAACCAGGAATATAAGGAAGGAAGTCCTATATAAATTTCACACCAAGGAGTCCTCCTGAGAGTTATGGTATATGGGGAGTAAAATCTAAATC
>NC_092871.1:12214860-12263388 GCF_032062135.1 Pyxicephalus adspersus
AAAAAAAAAACACCCACTTACCTTGTTCCCCCAGTGTCCTGCTTGTCCACTTAGGTCCTGGGAACACGTCCTGCTCCTCTGATCTTCAGCAACGAAGTGCAGAGACGATCTCCGGGGTTTCCCGGTGATGTTGGTGCATGTGTCGGTGTGGGCGGGAGTATAGGCGGGAAATTGGGACAAGAGATGTGCTGTATATGTAAAGAATCAGATCGATATGCTCAAGGCAGGGCTATTGTTGAAGCTTATTCGCAATAAGGTAAAAAGAGGTTTCTTGGATAGAGCTTTGGAGGCAGGTGGAATTGCAATAGAAACATTAAACACTATGGATTAAGAAACTAAGCACAAAAAACTAAATAAAGTATGTACGTCTACTTAGATATGGCCTTTTGAACAGTAGGAGAGATGAATAACATTGGGGCAACCCTTCAACAGGACTCCCAACTCCTGACGTCTAAGGGAGTACCTCCTTTGTTTTAGGTATCAATTGAGTTTGATCATCTCTGAGAAAAATGTATTGAGTCTCATAATCAAAACCGGTATGGTAGATGTGGGCAGTCAACCCCCTTGGGATGCACAAGGTGCCTACAAGGGCCTGAGTCCCACTATTTTAGAAGGATTAGCCTTCTGGTGAAGTGTATGTACAGGGAGTAGTTCTGACTGCAGGTTAGGAAGGTTTGTTATGTTTAAAACATTTGTGATATATAATAACTGAATTGCTTATGAACTTGTTTAGAGCTAAACTTTTGCTTATGTACATTGTTACCCTTAAAACTTTTTTTGTTGTTTTTGTTTTTTCATCATAAATTTCAACTCATGCTAAATTACATTTATTCAATGCTGACCTCATGTATCTTGGAGAATATCATTAAATGTTTTGTAGATTTTGCATTCATTCAAGATGGCTAAGGAATACCTGACCCTGTTATACCCACACCTGAAGATTATTTGTTACTCAAACGTGTTACTGTCAAATGTCTGGATAAAAGTTACTACAAGGATCCCATTACCCTTTTTAGAGAAAAAAGATTCCAGGAGGTCCTGAGACAAGCCCGGTCAAGCCATAGACTGCCATCTCACCTATGGGGATGGTACTCCACTCTTCCAAAGCAGAAGGTTGAAAGAGTACTCCTGTGAGGGTTTCCTGTGAATACCATGAAAGTCATTATGCACAGTATAAGCTCCAGGCCTAAAGTCTTTCCTGGCACCTAAGACCAACAAGTTCGAAAAGTCATCTTTGTTACCAGTGACCCTTTTATTTTCTTTGCTTATGCGATAGCAATTTGAATCTAAGCCGGTGTTGCCAACGAGTAAGTGGTGTGGGTGGCAGGTTCCCCAAGTCTCTTGTATGAGTACAAAATCCTTGAAGGTAACCAATGTTCAGGGAATGAACTTGAGGAGGGAAATGATGTGGACTTTTTGATATATATATATATATATATATTTTGATATATAGGAAGGAATCAAAGTATACTACATACAAGGCTTTTACCTCATACCAACAAAAGACTTTTTTTATCTACACCCTTTGTTTTCCTGGGATCAGGCTTGTGACCAACTGAACATTGTTCACAATTTGTGAAATATCTGGAATGCTGACTGCAAAGATTTTTTTTTGTATCCAAGCAGTGATCCCTCCTGTATGGTTTATCAAAAGCTGGATTTTTCCTGGAAAGACTGTGTGAAAGATCTATGAGCAGTGAGATTGTTCTGATTGCCATCTAATAACTGTATGATGCTAGTTTGTGTCTAAGAATAACTGGCAAGTGTTATTGTCTAATTCACCAGCATGCATGCTTTATTATACACTAATTCCATGCAGTGTCAGTCATCAGGTTCTAATAAGTGTTCATCTGCAGTCACTGGATTATACAGAGTGTTCGGTACAGTGATTCTGCTCGCATCCAGAGCATCTCTATTCTTCACTGCCAGCATGACATTGGCCTTCCTGCTATTATTGCATGTGCACTATTCTTGTCCTTCATCCTGATTGCTCCACTCGCAATCATCTCATCTAAAGGTTTAATACTGAATTCTGTTTTTCTGTTATCAGAACTGGAAACTTCATTTTTCAGGGGTCTAGTAAGCAATGTTTACCTAAGATACACACAACATTCACCCAAGAGTCACTTAACATTCTTTTTGCAGTAACACTGATCAACAGAATTCTTGAAGAAAAACTCTTGAAATAGCTACATCATATATAGTTGCTACTCAGGCTTTTTCTTACTCTTTTATTAGCCAGTGTTTATATAGCATAGTCCATAATCATATCTCTAACTGTCCCTTAAAGGGGCTGGCAAATTAATGTAATTAATGTAGTCTAAGGATGATTTTAATGGGACGCTAATTAACCTGATAGTATGTTTTTTTGGGATGCAGGAGGCCTGGAGAAAACCCATACAGACATAGGGCGTACATACAAACTCCTAGCAGATAGAGTCCTGGCCGGGATACTAACCTGGGACCTAGTGCTACAAAGGCAAGAGTGCTAACATCTAAGCCAACCATGCTGCATCCAGACATCATATCAGTCTTTCTCAAACACGCTTCTGAGGTTTCTAGGGGTTTCTTGAGCTTTGGATAATTGTGGATTATTCACCCAGCTACACTGATCAGTAGTTCAAGGGAAGCAATTTTCCAGTAACCTTCAATTTAAAGCCCCAGAAATCCAATAATCACCACTGGACATGATCTTTTGTGATGGTTTCCAGCGGTAAATAAGGGCATGAGCACTGTACACACAGTTCTATTCTATGGAGGGTGGAAGGTGAGCAAGAAACCATTGTGCTCTTCTTTCTTTTATTTAAATCAATAAACGTATTGATCAATTGAAGCTAACATGCCATGGGCTGTAGGTAAAACTGTTCTTACCACTGGTACTCTGAGAAACTAAAAATTATTTCAAGGGTTATCAGGGGGAAGAAAAAGTTAGGAAAGGTTGTGTTATACTAATTCACATTTATTGCCCTTGCAAACCAAGGCAAAAGTAAAACGTGAACAATGGAACTTTGTAGAGCTGTCATTCCCTGCTTTCCCCTGTAGACCTAGGGGGTCATTTTGACTCTCTGGGGGTATTTACTGTCCAATCCAGTTTAGTATTGCTGCAGTTCTCCTAGAGGATTAGAGACGTATGATCACAATCTCAGACTGGATTCAAGAAACTCAGCAGAACTGGACGGAGCTCAGAATGTCCTAAAGAGGTTGCAGGTGGAGCTGGCCTCCCAGAGAAGGAACCTATTGGAGCAAAGAAATACGAGAAGTACAAGTTCTTTTTACATCCAATCCTCCTTCATATAAAAGGCATGTAGCCCACTGTAGCCTCACTTTTTTTTCTTGATGTAAGCTTTAAACCAATAGACACAGAAAAAACACAGATTAGCATACAGTTCAATAGTCCATCAGCAAAAATACCATTGGGGTTATAACATGAATGGGGATGTGGCTGAATTTAAATGGTAAACAAGGCAGGAGTCTGCAACCCCATATCATATTGGCAGCAACATATTGTAAGGGTGTCTGTCTGCAACCCCACAAAGCTCATGTTGGCCATGCCAAAATCTGTAGACTCAGATTTTGGCCACCATTGTACTAAGCACTGCATTCTGGAAGAGCAGATGAGTGTAAATTTTGTGTTTTCAAAACCCAGAACCAGAGCCATTGGAGCAGCAGACAGAAACAGTGGTTGTGAGCACCAAATGGTGCCTATTATATGGGGACAGGGGGAGAGTTGGATTTGGGCATTTGGAGGATGTTGTTTAAGGTGGCGTTCTTTAATGCTAAATTTAATGCATAGAAAAAAAATCCAGTTCCATTTTTAAAAAACGATGGATTGGCCAAGGCAGAATTTCAGCAAGAGACAGGCGATTTTTGGTTACCAGGATAACCGGTAATCTTGGCTTTCCCTGTGCCTTTCCGGTTCGAATGAATTCCTGTGCGCCATTGCGGGAGTTACATCATCCTGGCCCAGCCAATCAAGATGCCCGATCATATCAAACCCTGCGATAGAATGGGGGGATAGGTCAGTATATTGAGAGTTTAGTTCCCCTTTAATAAATGTATATAATCATAACCGAATTAGACCTGGTAATCCCCTCCAAAGGTTACAGCATAGGATTTGGAGGGGAGCTCTAAAAGCCAATACATGATTGTGAATGTAAAAGTGCTAACAAAGAACAAGCAATCCGGTGAAAGCAAAAGGATGGAACACATCATTCAGCTGCTATCTTTCACTATCCAATCACAGACTGGGGACTGTGTCACATTGTTTTAGCCACTCAAGAATATTTCTAGCAACTTTTATATATCAGGATATAAAAACATAATAAATGCATTCCAGTGTTTTTTGTTGTTTATCTAGCTGATGAGGCAAGCAATCCAACTATAATTTTTCAAATTCTATGTATCACCTGCTGTGTCTGGAATTGCATACAAAGAAATATGTGCTGAGTGCAATTTTTTCGTAATATATGAAAGCAATGTGAATGTTTTGAGTTTTTCCCTCCTGGTTTCTGTCCAGGCCCTGTTAGAACTTCGGTGCAGACAATGATAACGATCCATGTGATGCTTGCACAGGGCAAGGGCTTAGTTATTGCTAGGAATCTGTTTAAGGGGATCGGTATAGGTTTTAAACCTAAGTACCAGAAAAAAAATTGCAAATAAGTATTCATATACAAAATCCTAATATGAATTTTTAAATATAGAATTAGCACCCTCCACTGCAGTACTAGGGGGAAAAGGGTTAGCTCTAGCAGGCAATCTGGTGTGCCAAATGCCCAAGTGCTTATGAAGAACAGAACAGAGAGCAGAGTCAAAGTTGCTGCTGCTCTTTTTTTCATAAATGTATTTTTATTGAATTTTTTGCATATAAATATATAAAAACAGAAATACAAATTACAACAAATAACAGTGGAAAAAGAAACAGCAGAAGTGGGTAGTGTTACATCAGGTAACGCAAAATAATAATGCAAAATACAATCAAAGCTCAAATAACAATGTATTACTAAGAACAAGAATTTGTTAAATCCAGTAATAACAGATAGTATCTCTATGCAGTATTTCTAAGCATCCAAAAAAACAACGCAAGATACATAACCATATACGTATTCCAAGGAGCCCAAACTTTGTTAAATTTGTCTAATCAATCATATAATTGTAGTCAGCTCCTACATCAAGTAAACATCCTTAATACGGTTAATCAAGGGTGAATGAGTGGGAGGGGAGGAGGCTTTCCAACTTTTGGCAATCAGTCACCTAGCTGCCATGAGTATGCTATTTATTAAATTTGTACTGAGCTTGGTGACTTCCTGTATCCGCAATCCTAAATTAGCAGGTCTAAGGTTTTAGGGACCTCCAGCAAAATTTTAAGAAGCTTTTTAACCATTCGCCAGTAGGGGACTATACATGGGCAAGACCAGAAGATGTGCTGCCAAGGTACCTATATCAGAGTTGCATCGCCAGCACAAATTTCTAGTCATCACCTTTGGTGCTTCATAGGATATACCCTTCATAGGAAACTCCCTCGCCAAACCCTTTCTCTTTTCTGCATATACATATGTTTTGGGGGAGAGTTATGGGCTCTAATTGTAGGGTCTGATAAATGTTAGTGATCAGACCCTTCTGAGATGGTCCACCCACACAGATTTTCTCAAAGGAGGTAAATGAGGTGAACACCAAATCTTTTGTTTAGGGTTTAAGCATAATGCCTAATCTGGAGGTAGCAATAAAATGTTATTTTGTTAGTATGAAACGTCTGCTTAATCTCTTGAAAAGACAGATGTCTTCTACAGGGATTGACAATCTGCCCATAATGAAGAAGTGAACTCTCATGCCACAGATGGGCCATAGAGCATGAGGTGCAGTGCAACGTTCAGGTGTGTAGTGGAAAGGTGTAAGGCTGCTGCTCTTTTACAGTCCAATCACAGGCTAGGAGCAAATGTGACCAAACTTTTTTACATAACTGCAGCAGACCAAAGTCAGGTCATCAAAATCAAAAATGTTTATATAAGGAAGAGATAAGTGTTAGGCTATGTACACATCAGATGTTTCTCATCAGATTATTGATTCAGACCTAGTATTGGATGAGAATCTGATGTGTGTACAGCGGCCATCTGATGTTGTTCATGGATCCGGATCCATGAATGACTGCAATGCAAGTGAAGAGGGGAGAGTGCAGTTGGGTGCCGCTCGCTTTGTTCTCCCCCCTCTCCTTTCCATAGAACCCAATGGTGCTGTATGTATAGTGCTCATTCATGTATCCTTTAGTCTTTTGTCATTGGGAAGGATTGTGAAAGCTCTTTTCCAACGACAAAAGTCTAACGTGTGTACACAGCCTTAGGGTGTACATTAATACTTTATAGTGCTTATGGCATCTTCAGAATTTTTATGTGCTTTCAGCAGAGGTGTAAGAAGATATCAATACATTTGTATCAAATTGTAACATGGAACTAAACCTGCAATTCTTACCTATCCCGAATCCTTCACAGGGCACCGCCATATTCCTTTTTCCCTTCTTTCTGTTGGCGATCTTCAGTCGTCTTGATTAAAGTGGGAGTCTGGATGACAAGACACACAGTAGTTCATTCAGTCCTGGCACATGCAAGGGAAGCCGGGACTGCTGGGTTTACAGGACAACCAATGCCGAGCTCTGCATGTGCGTGCCTGAGTTGCTAAAGTTCAAAGCAGGTCTTCCACTTTAATTTAGGTACACATATCAGATAATCATCGCCTTAGATGAGTGCAACCAAATAACTGATGTTTACTGCAGTCTTCTGATGATGACAGAATAGGAATGACCGCTGTTCACTCCTATGAAGGAGAGCTTACTGGGGGTACTTTCTTGCTCATTCTTCCCCCTCCCTATTCCATAGAACAAAATGAGGCTGTGTGTACAGCACTTATTCATTCATTCGTCACTGTCATTTCCAGTGACAATCATCTGATTTCCACACAGAGTTTTACACTCATCTCAATCATTTCACCATTATCAACTACCACTATCAACAATGATCAACTACCACCCGACCACCAAATGTAAAAAAAACTCTGATTTTTTTCAGTAATTCCTGGATTGTAAACTCTTTTTGGGCGGGCTCCTCTCCTTCTCCTGTGTCACTTTCTGTAAGCTAAAATCTAAGTGATTATATACATCACAAAATCTTATATATACAATATATATCCTGCAATATGTCACAAAATGTATATATCGCATCACAATATATTGAGAACCCTACAGATAAAACTAAAATAAATGTATTGTTTAATCATCAACTAACTGTTGCCTTTCATTTTGCGTGTCTATGTTTTGTTCCAGGAAAAAAATAATTGGCGTGACTAAAATCTATTTATGTATTTCTGTTTCTTACCAGCATTTAACATCGGTGTCAGCAGTTAACAAAGCTACAAAAGGCTTCCAGAGCCCCCCACCTGAGGACTCAGGTCTATGGAGTCTCATCTGCAGCTCTCCTATTGGCCTGGCTGTTGGATGACACAAATCTCTGTGCACACAGACACACAGCACCCTCCCACGCATTGCTCCATTCATAAAAGCCAGAGCTGTGCGCAGTGCCTGAGATACACAAACATACCTCAACACCATTGCATTACACAGCAACACATAGGAAGATGAGAAAACCACTTAGGGGGGACACAACAAAATCAGAATCGCATTAGACACACGCAGAGTTAAAAAAAAAAAAAAAAGGAACTGTTTAGGCAAAGTAGACTCGCATTCGCCTAATTTACGTTTTGCACTTTTTGTAGCTTTTCATGCCCTTTCGTTAATTGGTGCGACTCATCATTTCAGCATTAGTTTTGCACGCATGCAATCCTAATACAGACCACCATGTTTTTCTAAAGCGTTTTTTGCAGAAATAGTTTGCATTATGGTGTTAGGTGTATTTTTAGTAAAGGCGGACATTTACGTTGCATTGTAACCGGACAGTCGTGGGTTAATGTAGAAGGATTATTGATGTAACATCTGCATTGCATTCCTGTGGTCAGGACAAGATGGTGGTCGTTGGCGTCATCGTTCTTCTTGTGGCAGCGACAGGTAAGGTGGGGTTTTATACTGATTTTTTGGGGGGTTTTTTCGGTACCTGTT
The DNA here is from genome assembly GCF_032062135.1 of Pyxicephalus adspersus. Lineage (NCBI taxonomy): Eukaryota > Metazoa > Chordata > Amphibia > Anura > Pyxicephalidae > Pyxicephalus > Pyxicephalus adspersus. The sequence goes on from NC_092871.1 coordinate 12,222,959, forward strand.
GTCTTGTCTTTTGCTTTCTCTTCATCCCCTCCTCCTCTTCTGACCCCACTCTCTATTTCCTGTATCCAGACTCTGTTGCCAAGGAAACACATACACGTCATTCATGCAGAATCTAATAAGTTAAACTCCTTTTTGCTTGCATGTGTTATGTTATTAAACTGCGCTAGGTTGAGGCTGGCTTGTATTAACACGGCCGATCCAGCTCCATGGAAACCCAAGGAAGAAGATTTGCGATGATTTCAAAGCTTATTGACATTGTGGAGAACAAAGAGATGCAATAAATTTGACCCAAAATGGCACAGCCCTCGGTGAAGTAATTTGCAGGTGAAGCCAGCTTAATAGAATTGAACACAGATGGTGCCTTGAGTTATGGTAAACAGGGTTGGCCATGAAAAACGTCATTCTGGGCACTTTGAGAAGAAGGAACAGCATTCTAATACCAGGTCTGGGGTTCGGGGTTTTGCAGGATTTGGAAGGCCGAGCCCCACCTTACTTTGGAAACTTTAGGATTACTACCACCATGGTCCTTTGTCACCACCAAGGCCCCAAATATGACCATCACCCTGGCCGCTACTCCACCCATGACCCTGAACACTACCATGGCCCCCACCGTGGCCATCACCCCGGCTTTGACTTTGGCCATGTCCATGGCCTCCACCCTGGCCATTACCATGACCACCATCGTGGTCATCACCCCAACCATGGCCATGTCCATGGCCTCCACCCTGGCCAATACCATGACCGCAATCACCCCAACCGCCACCAAGGCCCCCACCATGGCCTCAACCTTGGCCATCACCCTGGCCATGACCTTGGCTACCATGTGACCTCTACCCTGGCCACCACTATTGCCCCCAACATGGCCATCACTCTGACCATCACCATGGCCTCCAACCTGACCTTCACCCATGCCCCCTATTATATCTAAGAAGCAGAAGCAACAAAGTAGAAATGGAATGGGATGTACCTTGCAGAGTCTGAATATGTCAATTCCAACTAATTTGAGTATAATTTGCATACATGTAGAATTTTCTGCATTACATTGACCATCTCTACACCTAAACCTAAAAAACAAAAAATATAAATCACATTTTACCAGTCCAATGTGATGGCTGCAAAGAAATTCTGAATCTCTGAACTACAAATACCTCCCCCTCTCCTACGCTTCATAGGCAGAGCTGTCCCAAATGGCTGAAAATGTTGTTTCAGATATTAGTCCAGTGCAGAGATTTGTTCTGGCAGTATTGGTCCTGCACTAACTGTATTTATACCTTAAAAAAAGAAAGCTAATGCAGCCACCATATCTAAGAGATGGGATTACATTTTTGCATTGCATTGAAACAGCTGCACTTATGTCAAAAGCTTCACCTCCATGCAACTTTTTTAAGGGTTTCATTCTGCTTTATAGAGAACCTGTTAAAATATAAATGTCTGTGCACTGCCTTTGATTACCTAATTTAAAAAAAAATGCAAATTTTTGGTCTTATGACACCTGTCATGAAAATCCTTTCTTTTCCACATGGTGAATTCTGGTGGCAGGTCTACACATCACAAGTAATTTTGCTGGCTGCATACTTGATAGCAGCATCTTTTATAAAACCGTGAATCTGACATTCCCTAAAGAATAAATACTGCCATTGAAACACATGGACCTGGAAGATTCTCCGCTAGGGAATGTTTAGGGGAATGTCAGATCCACGGCTTTATAAATAGAGCATTGTCACCGTACAGCAGGAAGTGCCTAAAGATCTGCGTGGCAGGATCACCATGCTTTATTTTTAAGAAAGCTGGAGTTTTGACTATAATATAAATAGCTATGAAATCACAATGACATGATGAAGCCCCATGGCCCATACAGATGCTAAGTATTTGTTGGGGGGACTGGGATGACATAACACGGGAGTTCATCCAATCCTGGCACTTGCAAGGGAAGCCAGGATTGCCGGGTATGCAATGCACAATACCCATGGGTGGTCAGCCAGGTAGGAATACTTTCAGCAATAAGGACCTGCCTAATGTCAAATGTTTGCCAAAGTCCACACAAAAAATGTTGCTATTTGCTGTCAATCTGTGCAGAAGCTGCTGGTGGTTTTCACTATTCCTTGCTGAATACTAGATGGCAGCAAAGCAACTGCGAAGCCCACTTCCCTCCTATAAGAAAACTAAATGTCCAATGATTCCTTGCATTGAACATCATGGATGGGTGTGGTCACACTTGTACAGCACAACGGGGTGGCTACAAATGAGAACCACGGAGCATAAATTGTAGCCGTGGGCATTGGGATATGCAGTTCTCTACAAAGGATAGAAGAGATTTATAAAGACCAATTGAACATTTGTTAGAACAATAAGAGGAAAAAATTCTAGCATTAAGATTTAAAACATGATTATTTTGTTTTTTACTTTTTAAGTAATTTTTAAGAAAGTTTAAATGATTTTTCAGGTTGAATAACAAATTTTATGATCTGTAGTTTTATAATCCAAGAAAGTAAAATCTCTTCTGCTATGCTACTGTGGATTTTATCAGTTCATATTACATATTATATATATATATATATATATATACATCAATGCTACTTCCCAAGAGGTGCCATACATTTTAATATTGGGGCTTTGGGGTTAAGCTGGCACCATGCCACCCGCTCGGTCACTCTCAATGCAACGCTTAACCGGCATCTGCATATTAGACAGCTGGCAGCAGTGGGTGGAATTGAATTGCTCACATTACCCCTATTCATTTCTGTGTACCTGTCGCCATGTAGCGTCTCCAGTGAGGCAGCAGTTCCATGACATAAGGAAGCAGTAACCACACTGCAACTTTACTACCAGCCTGAACATAATCATTGTGTGAATTCACATGGAATGCTTAGCTGCCCCATCCATAGAACTGAAGTTTTCTTCTGCAGTAAAGGACCCTTCTAGTCTAGATTAACATTTCACTATCTCCAGCGGCAGGTACATATCTACCCCAAGCTTCCTAGGACCAGAACAATTCAGTTACCTGCTAAATAATGAGCCATTTGGATTGTTTTTATTTAAATTGACATTATTTTCACACTTAGAGTGCAATTAGATATGACCACCATATTAAAGCTGACAGTTTATTGCCCGGTTTTAACTTAAAAAAACAACCAAATTTCAGTAGTCAATCAAACTTGTAGGTAGCATATTTCTTCATTTCTTGTGATTTCTTGTATTTGTAATTCCTGACAGATCAAAAGTGGTGGAACTTTTCCGAGAATCGTCACACATATGACTTGCCTAATCAATAACTATTCTTTTATTTTCTCCCATTTGGTCTGGTAAACATTGAATGAAATGAGTGGTTCAGTGGTTACCACTCTTGCCTTTGCAGAGTTAGGTCCCAGGTTCGAATCTCAGCCAGGACTCTATCTGCATGGAGTTTGCAGGTTCTCTCTATGTTAGGTGTGGGTACTCTGGTCCTCCAGATTCCTCCCACATTCTAAAAACATGCAGTTACTTTAATTGGCTTCCCTCCTAAAATTTACCTTTAAATACCTAGACTGTATTTAAAGCCATATGACTATGGTAGGGACATTAGACTGTGAGCTCCTTTGAGTGACAGTCACATGACTATGGACTTTGTACAGTGCTGCGTAATATGTAGGCACTATATAAATACTGTGTAATAATAAAAAAGTACTGAGCTGTCCTGAGCCCCGAAAGCTGACCCTCACAGTTCTTTCCAAGGATCACAAGTCAATGAGTGCCTAGGCTTTGGTGATGAAGACACTGCGATGGATTGAGTAGTTTAACAAACCAAAACTGGAGAGGGCTAACACCACTGAACCTTTACACAATTTACTATGTGAACAGTCTCAAATCTCCAGCATTTTGAATCTGCTTTGTTGTGCTGTATCTCCGAGTGACTGCACCATTCATCTTCTAATATCTCCTAACAGTGGACAGCCATTGTCCAAGTAACCTGGACTGCGTCCTGCAAATGAGAGAGCTATGCATCCCAGGCAGTAATGTTTGTGGCCCCTGCATACATCTATACGAAGAAACAAAGACTGGGCATTGTATATTCAAAGGTAAGCGTGATTGGTAATGAATTTATTATATTTTAAGCTACGTACACACGTCAGATAATTGCTGGGAATGGGAGGGGGCTGCCCACAAGGCAGATTTTTACTTGAGATCAGTCATGGAAAATCTGACATGTCTGATCATCTGTCTTTGGAAATAATCAAAAGATAATTTCCAGGGACAATCTGACATATGTCCCAGAGGAATCCTAGAAAAGGCAAAGATTTAGTCACCAGTATTGCCTGTGGACCCCCTTCAGCTGACTCTTATTCTTCTTTGATTTCACACTGCCATCATCATCCATTTTTCATTATAAACAGTTGTTGACCTACCATGAAATTATTGATTTACTATTCTTTATTCAGCCCTCTGATTCTCTGTATAGAGGTGGCCATATTAGTAGATAAATGGGTTTGCTTTCTGTCAGAGTTCTAGCAAGGAGAACAATGAGCAGCACAGCGATAACATCACCAGATTTGAATTTAAAAATCCATCTGATAATTCTCGCCTGGGACAACCAGCTGTGCCCGTCTTGGGTAAAAGTCTGACACGTGTACAGTGGTCTCCAGACAGTGTTCCTCCATCCTCCACAGTGGAGGGATGAACAACACTGGGAATAACGCTGTGCATTTCAATGAATAAATTCCACAACAAGGTATGATTACAGTTGTAGATGTTCCCTATAATATAGATCTGTGAGGAGAGAGAAGGAAAGAGGGCAGGCTTTTGAAGGGCAAAGAGTTTCACTTAAAATCTAACTTTATTGAAAAATTTTTCAACCTAAAAAACTATACAGAAGTCTACTATGCTAGCCCTAGACAAACATAGGTCTCCTGTATTTAACCTAAATATAATAGCAATATTATCTGTCCAGCAATATTATATTAGGTAAAAACAAACACTAAATGTCCCTTCCCAACGCGTTATGCCCTGTGGGGCTTCCTCAGGGGATCGGGAACTATTCGGTAATATTGCTGAAACTTTAGACTGGTACAGAGGCAAGCTAGTGCCACATACTACTCGAAGTTGTGATAGGGGTAAACCCCAATATGTTCGGATGAATTGCAACTGCCATTGTTGATTGTTAGTGGGTATGATTTATGACATCAAAGGACTGGTAATAAGTCATAATGAAAAATACTTAAGATAAAAAGGAGATATGTGAGTTATAGTCATGCCAGAGTGTGGATGGGATTATTTTAGTAATCGGCTATCATTTTCCTGAAAGTAAGTATCTCACGTTAAACGGAGGCTGGATAAGACACTGAAGTGGATTGCTAACAGGATGAAGCAGGTAAGTGTGCAAGGCTGTAATAGGCGTGCTAAAGGGTTACTGTTTACTGTTATGGGGAAGCCAGACTGTGAAGTTTGATAAATGGAATATTTGTAGCAAACCGTTGTGGTATTGTGGCAGACCGGAGGCAGCCATCCAGAAGAGGAGGCCCTATAATATAGCAAATCCTTACTTTTTAAGTCCAGGTCTCATATAGGGTCTGGGACTATGATCCAAAAGAGCTCCACAGGGACAGAAGACCAAACCCAGCACCTGAAGGGTAAATGGCCTTGACTTCAGGAACATTGATTTTAGAAACATTACAAGTCAGATTCATTTTCATATATCATGTAATTGCTGTAAAATGTATACATTAGAGATAATAAGGTTTCATATTTTGCTTTCCCAGCAGGCAGCGGAAGAAAGTTTGCAGGACCTGACTCAGTGGTTGACGTTATCCAGGAGTACAGGCGGACCAAAGGCCACAGAATAATATCCACAGGCATCGGTATGTGAAGTAGTAAGAAAAAGTTAGAAAACAAAATTCTTACTGAAAAGTGGAAATTCATTTTTAAAGTGCACATGCTTTAGTCCCTAAGGTCTGGTCAATATTCACTTCATCTGATTTATTAATCAGATTGCCTGGACACCTGAAATTAATTAAACAGCAGACCATTTGTAGGTTTTGTGATTTTTTTCTTTTTTTAGGTTTGCAATCTGATGTGATGAAAGATTGGCCATGTTGGTGAATGTCAGCTGGGTCCTAATATCTGATCAAGAAAATCCAATTGATCTCCCCTATACGTTAGAGCATCCCCACCCAAACCCCACCCCCTCTGATTGTCTACACGCGTGTGCCATGCTTCGGGATTGATGACCATGCAATTAAAAATCAGTAAATTGATCAATCAAAGTTAATATTTAAAGATTACATAATGAAAGGAAAATCGTGGTTGAGATTTGGGTCTTTAAATGTTAAAAAGTCATGCAAATCACATAATATGTGACATACAGGGTGGACAAACCTTATATGTACAGGGAAAATTTTATTCATTTTTAATTATTTTAAGTGCAGCATCTCCCACACTTAGGTGATCAAGACTGAATGAGTGCGCAGAGCCAGGATACCTATGTCATGCATCCCTGAGGGCTCTGTGAGCTCCTTCTGCGCATGCCCTAATCTCAGACATGCCCAGAAAAGCATTTTTTCTATTAAGGGAAAGAGATGCCGATCTCACGCAAGCGTAGTGAGATCGGCTCTCTTTTTTTCCTTTACAGCGGGCTACGTCACCCGATCTCACAACTATGCAGTGCTAGATCGGGTGACATGCCAAGAAAAATGAAGATGGCGGCGCCCAGTGCTTCCTCAGTGCTGGGACAAAGTGGAATTCCAGGACAAGGCGGGACCGGATCACGTGAAGGACCAGCGCCATCGAGGGACCTGCAGGATGAAAGGTAAGTGTAATATTTTTGTTTTCGGTTTAGTTCCACTTTAGGTGCATAACACGAGCCTGGTCTTGTGTGGCTTTTATTGGGCATTTTTCAGGGCAGAATGAACAAGCATAAAACCCCCTATATACCTACGGTGGGGATTGAGCATTAAAGATCCACAGAACTGGCTGTACAGAACCATGCTTGTATTTTTTCATTTCCAGTTTTTCTATATCATATACATTTTGCAGGGCTGTAACAAAATGTCTTTCTGCTTCGCCGCAGCTTCTGTCATCACCACAAACACCGCTGCCTCAGCACAGGCCACTTCCCAGGGGTTGAAACCCCCAAATCTTCCTAATGTCACACCAACAAGAAGCCCCTCCTCAGCTGCCGCAACCTTTGCACCCCAGCTGAAGGTGAGGAACATGGGCAGAAGAAGAAAGTCTGAGATGAACCAGTCCATGTCACTAGGTAAAGTCTGCTTTATACATTTATGCTGTTATCTCATATATCATACAAAAATTCACAGCTCCTGAAATGGAACAAAATTATTGTAGAGCTGTGACCTATTATCACCAATAGGATATGAATGATGATCCATTTTACTGATTTTTTTTAATTTCGTAGACATTCCTAATTTTTTAAGTAGTGAAAATTTTGACATTAAACTTGGTTTTAGTCTCTTGCAATCACAGTACAGTGGAGTTCACACAGGGTCGCCAATGTCCATAATTGCCTGAAAGAGGTTCTAACAAGTTCCCTATTCTATACTCACCTAGGCAGCTTTAGATTCTATAGTAAATCTATATTATTCATGGATTTGGCACTGTTGTGGGTGGTCACTGCCATGTGGCTTTCCATACCAGGAAGTACTGGGTTTTGATGCATTGTGGGCATGGCCACCACAATCACTCACCTTTCTGTCCTCTCCTTTAGCTCTGACTGTGATCTGCAGTCTCACCGCTGTGTCTGGACTCCTTGTGGCAGCTCTATGCTGGTATAGGTAAGTGATAATGAGTAAGTAACAAAATGATAGTTGGACTTTACTTGGAGCCAGGATGGCTGAATAAATACAAATAAATTAAAACAAAAAATCATATGCAAATCCCGCCTCTTTTTGTGTGCCACTCCCCCACCTGTTAGATTGCAAGCTGTTTGTGTCCCCTCTTCTTCCTTTGTCATTGTATGTATATGTCTGTCATTTGCAACCCTTATTTAATATACAGCGCTACTTAATATCTTGGCGCTATATAAATACTGTTTAATACTATTAACAGCATCCAGGACATCCCTGCAATACATGTACTTCACCTTATGCTTCATCCCTTTAACCACCTGGGCGGTTAGCCCGACCTTGGTTTGGGGTAAGTAAACTTGCTACAATCGTTTACCCCGAACCAAGGTCGGGGTAGCTAAAAATATAAACATGCGTTACAGTGCAATCCGATTGTCATACAACATTGTATGACAATCGGATTACAACTGAAAAAAAATACTTACCTTGTCCCCGCAGCTCCTCCGGAGATGTCTTCTGTCTTCTCCCGGCGTGTGCAGTGACGATCTCCGGGGTGTCCCGGTGACGTCGCTGCATGCGTTGGTACGGGTGGGAGGCGGGACGGGGCGGGAAATTCAAATAACTTTGCATTGAACTCAATACAAAAAAGCTGTATTGAGTCCAATACAAAGAAATCTTTATATAATATATATATAATTGTATATATATATTATATAAGCTAATATACAGTTACATTACATTATACACTGTTTTTTTTAAAGTTTTTTTTATGTTTTATAAAAAAAAAATTATTATTACATTTATAAAATTTTGGACATATTTCGGTGAGTTATGCAGTAATTTGGTGAATTATAAGTAATTATTGAGTAATTCAGTGAATTATAGCCTACAATCTAAAATACATTTCCATGCAAAAAATGTAACAAAAAATTTAACACTTTTTGCATGGAAGTACGGAAGCTCAGAAAGAATTAGAACACCCGGCGTTCATGTACGCGTCCCTCGGCGATTCCTGATGATGTCAGTGCATGCGCCCGTCGACCGGGGTCGTAGCGGGAAATTCAAATATTTTGTATTGGATTCAATACAAAATCCTGTATCCAATCCAATACAAAATGTATTTATGTGGTTTTGTCTATAGGTATGTGATGTTGGACTGTTTTAAAATTTACCACACTAGGGAGGTGTTTTAGAAAAATATATCACTATACAGTATACCGAATTATTGCATTTTTTAGTATTTTTGATTTATTTATGTATCTTGTTTAGGCTGATTTTTGTATTTTTTTATTTATTTTATTAAAAGTAAATTTTTTTTTTTTTTACATGATTGTATGTTTCAAACATTTTTTATATTCATGATATCTACTAGACCCTTGTTCAGACATATTTCTGTAAGTTACAGGTCTACAATTTAAAAAAAAATTTCATGAAAAACAGTGTACCGCTTTTGGTACATCCAGTAATGTACATGCTATTGTAGTGTATGGTATAATGCATCTCACGCGTTGCTGCTTTTTATTCTGAATTCCACCCCAATGCCATTATGGTATATTTCATACTATATTAGTACAATTTTTGGAGCATTAGTAGGTTATCCAAATAACAAGGTGCCCAAAACTAGCTTATCTGAATGGGCAATTAGAATGCATGGACAGTAGAGCCACCTACTTTTATGCTGCTAAGAAGTCACTTTATATTGCAGCAATATAGTCTTATCGCAGACATACAGCTGCTTTAAAACACAAATTTATAACACACTGTGCATTACAAATGTGCATTGTGATCCCCAAGAGAAGAACTTAGTCATGTGACTTACAATTTTGGCCGGAGTAGCACCATAGACAAATACAAATAGTTTTGTTAACCAATTTGTCATCCCATTGTTGGTTGGGTGATTGTGACTGTTTTGTCTTCACACTTAGATTACAGAAAGAAGTAAGATTGGCACAGGAGATGGCATACAAGGGCAACCATCATCACCCCTGCAAAAGGGTAAGAAAGAGTGCACTCTCGCCGAAGATCACTTATCTGCACCTAAAACATACATTGATCATAGACAGTTGTGTTTGTCTGACACAAAATCATTGGCATGTAAATGAATAGAAATTTCCAATGTGCGAAGAAAAGTCAATGTAAAAAGTTAAAAGTAAAGAACTGTTAACAATTCTATAAACCAGAGCTGTGATCTACAGGGAAAGGCTCTTAACAGAATACAAACTTAAGAAAGGAAATACAATTTCCACTGTACGATGACAATGAAGACATGGCCATACAATGTCATGAGTCCCTCATGAGTCCTGCACAATTTTTACTCCTTCAATTCATCCAGATTTAACCCTTTCTCCTTCCCTCTCAGATTCTTGACATATCCTCATTTTTTCTCCATATTGATATTTGTTTTTTATATATTTCCGTCAGCTGGAAAACAGGGTCAAACAGAAAACAAAACATCCTTGAAAATGGTAATTCCTTCAAGGATGGGGTTGCACACTCAATAGAAGATGATTGTGCTTTTTGCTTTATTTTACACATTAACACTTCAGCCAATTACTTTGACAAGAATAAAGTTGGCCTTCTTATTACAAATTTGTAGGTGAACTTTATTCTAACACAACCTTTCCTGTAACATGTAAAATAACTTTCAGATCTTCAGGGAACCACTGCTATAATTACTATACCCACAGCTGGCCATTACATTGCTGGCCATTGGGAAGCCTAAAGCTGCGTACACACGTGCAATTTTTGTCATTGGAAAGGATCTTTCACAATCCTTTCCAACGACAAGGGACTGCACGATGCATGAACGGTGCTGTACATACAGCACTATTCATGCTCTATGGAGAGGGGAGGGGGAGAGCAATGGAGCGGCACCCTGCTGCGCGCTCTCCCCTTCCCTTTTCATTAGGATCGGTTGTCGTCCATCGTCCGTGGATCCGGCAGGACGGTCGTCCGGACGATGGATGACACCGACTGTACACACGGCAGATTTTCGCCCGATATTTGGCCGATGCCGATTATCGGGCGATAAAAATCTGACGTGTGTACGCAGCTTTACATATAGCCAAAAAGATCAATTAAACTGACCTGAGAGGCACGAATTGCTCATTGCTCCAGGAACCTCAAGGAACCTTTGTTGAGAAACACTGCTCTAATGTAACCCTTCATGGAGTTGTCATTTCAGCACCTTATTCCCTCATTTAATGTACATCACTGCGTAATATGTTGCCTTTTTTAAACCCTGTTTATTAATAATATCAATATTAATATTAAATATTCCATATTATTCAGACATGCAGGTCTACACTACTTACATTTATAGTTTTTTTCTCCCATCTCTTCTGTGTAGTCTGCGGCTCAGATGTCTCACTATGTCCAACAGTACAGCAGCCAGAAGAAGCAATTCAGAGCACAGAAGAGGTGAGTGATGGCTGTGCATGATTCCTTTACAGCAAAATAATAATATAAATCATTTAGTATACCTGACAGCTCCACTAAAGGGAAAAAAATGGTGGGTAAGTTTGGAGATGGTAAGTATCAGAGTCTAAGGCTGCGTACACTTGTTAGACTTTTGTCATTGGAAAGGATCTTTCACAATTCTTTTCACTGACAAAAGACTGAAAAATGCATGAATGAGTGCTGCTGTTCTGCTGTATGGAGAGGGAAGGACGAGTGAGCGGCACCCCATTGTGCTCTCCTCCACTGATAATAAATTCTCCACCGTGGGTTGATGAACAATGTCGTGAGACCGCTGTACACATCAGATTTTGTCTGTCTTGAGAAATGCCTTAGACGACCATGCTATAAAATCTTTATGGTGACTCTTGTTGAACCTCATTGGTTCCCCAAATGGCTATTTAGGAAATCAAAGTCTGTACCCTAGCACTGACTGTAAGCCTTTGTAAAGTTATAACAAGGATTGTGGGTGGCACCATGCTGCGCTCTCTCCCCTTTCCTTGTATTGCAGTCGTTCATTAAGACTGCAGTGCTCGTCCAACGTCATTCATGGATATGTCCTGACGGATCCATGAACGACGTCAGAGGAGTGCTGTACACAAGTCAATTTCTCGTCCGATATACCTGAAGCAATACTCAGACGAGTATTATCTGTGTACAATCTCATAAGAAGTACTTGAAAAGGTAAATTAAGTTATCTAGGCAGGCAGATATGATGAACCAATATAGCAGCATGGGGTATGTCATTCAAGAGAATGTCTGCAGCATCTTGCTAATAAAATAAAAAAAAGAAACATTTGCCTATTAAAGGTATTTGATCCTAGCTGACTGATGCCCAGTAATTCAATATTGACCAATGACCCATCCCCCCAAGAACAGTGGAATTTTGGCTGGATATAAAATACAGTATAACTGTGTGTGGGCAAATTTTCTAGGCACTGAAACCCCACACTCCAAAGCCAAGATAAGGATTGTCTTCAGGTTTCTAACTTGTGAAAACATAGGATCAATAGGGCAAAATTGGGATACACCAACCATCTTATCTTGCAGTAGGCCTGGAACCCCTCTTAAGCCCTGGTTGTGATTTTTAGTGATTTTCAGCAGCATTCTATGACAAACAATCTATAACAGCTAGGAAGATAAAGGCAACCTACCACTAAAACTAGATAATAACGTTGATGACAGAAAGCAGGGACTGCAATTATCGTCATCATCATTTTGCAGCTAAATATGGCTAAAATTACCTGTTTGTGCCATTGGCTGGTCTGGAGAAATTACTCAATAATCTAACACAAGCTCTTTTTTTATTTCTCAATTCAGCCCAGAAAGGAAGCCTTGTCAGCAACTTTCCACAGACTCGGAGGCAGATATTGAAGAATTTGCTATCTATGAATGTCCTGGACTGGCACCGGTGGGTATAATTAGCTTGACCTAAAGGATGAGAAAGCACAGCCATGTATACAAGTTTTAGCCTATGGGCGATTGTCCAGGATCATTGTACAATATGCAAGTTTATATCAGGCATGTCTGTGCCTATGGGCAGGGGGAGAACTGTTTGAACTGACCTGTCTCAGGGGTAAACAATAGCAATCACATGGGGAAATGAATTCCAAACAATCTATCCCGCCCCATCCCATGGAATTCCTACAACCATATGAAATTTTCCCAATCGGACCATAAAAAGTTAGGCTGGCCAAATGTTTGCTATTGTCTGAAACCTTCCTATCCAACAACCATCAGTAAAGTCTCCTTCAATCATACCCTCTTTACAATCTGCTACCTAATGATTCAGCTGGGCTTTAATAGCTTACACTTGAGGCTGATTTTAATGAGAATTTTATTTTATAAATTATTTTGCTATATTTAAAATAACAAACATTCCTTAGCAGTTCTGCAAAGATTCTTTATATGGCCACCATCTAGCTTTTGATAGTGGCTGGACCATAGTTCTGCTTGTAACTGCACAATGAACCCCCAGGGTTTCACAGATCCCTAGTTCTAACTCAATCTTGAGAAACCCTATTTAGGTTTTGTTTACCGGCTCCCTAAGGAAATTCACCTTTTCTATTTATTTTGGTGATACAAAAACTGAAAGGAGGAGTAAAGAATTACCCTGGACTGAGCAAGTAATTTCCTTTCACTTCCTGTTGTGTTTACAGGACAGGCTGAAGGGCCATCTCCTCAACATGATGCAAAATTATTCTAACCTTCCCTTCTATCTCAAAATGCGAAAATGTTTTGGTTTTAGATACTTCAACTTGATGATTATATAAAGATTTACCTTTTATGGAACATACAAATAGCTGATCAAAACGTAAGCATTTAGAGGGGGCATTCTGTTAATTATACAAGTTTAGGATAAAGTATCTTAGCTACAGCAGCTTTTACCAAGTTACCCCCCTCATACTAAAAATTCACTTTCTTCTTACTTTTTTTCAGACTGGAGAAATGGAGGTTCACAATCCTTTGTTCGACCCATCGAGGACTAAGCAGTGATGAAATTCACCATTGAAAATTCTCTGTATCTTATTATCATTTATTATAGTTGTATATCTAAAAGTAGCCAGTGTGGTTGTTGTGCATTAAACTCTTGAGCTAGCTGCGCTGTTAGTGAGCACTGTGTATTAAGCTAGGCTTGCAGGGGACCTTGGTTTTGGCTAGGATCTACATGGCAGGAGCAATTGGTAAAACTGAAAACTGCAGGGTCCTTGTAAATATATAATCATTAAAGGATAATGGGAAACACTCTCCAATAAAAAGACTATGCACTACATGGCCAGAGCCTTGTAGACATCTGGCCATTGTATGCATATGAGCTTGTTGTAGATCCTCTAACCATATGCATTAATATGGAGTTTTTGTTTCCATTCTAGCTTTAACCTCTACTCTTTTTTTTTTAAACTTTCTACAAAATTTTGGAATATGTTTGAGGAACTTTTCCCAAAATTTGCGGTCAGTTACTCAGCTCATACCATCATCAGAATTTCACCTAATCCTGATGTTCAGTAGGGTTGAGGTGAGGGCCTTGTTGGCCACTTTATGTCAAACTCAAACTGAGTTTTTATAGAGCTGGCTTTGTGTCCATGCAGGGCACGTGCTGGGTTTCCCATCAGAAGACCCCCTTTTTAGAGTGGGCTGAAATGCATCTAGTGACATTTAGACTTAATTTGCACAGGCGGTCTAAAGTGGAGAGAATACCACTTTCTAACTGCCAATACCCACCAGGTGTAATCTTTAGGCAGTTTCCTATGGATAATTGTTCATTTTCCAATGACTTTTAACAATTGTTTTCTTACCATTCTGTGCAAGCTGTAACAATATGATCGTTCAAAGATAATTGACCTATAATGTGGACACACTAGATATGATCATTTGAAAGATACAAGAAATGATGTGTAGAGGATGTACAATTTATGGAACAACGAGAAAGTAACACAGAAGGACAGAAAACAGTGCTGGAAAGTGATGCAGAAGAATAGCGGGAACAGTGCTGAAAATGATCAATTATAATACACGTTTATGTATATTTATTGTGTACTGGTGTGTTGCAATGAACATTTGTAGCACATGCACACTTCAATGCATAATTAGTACACAAATGTACACATGATAGATAGGAACAATCATTGCACAGACGGATCTACCAGGCACTATTTTTGTCACTAATTCATTTCCAAGGACTTTTATCTGACGAGCATACATAGTCAAGAAATAAGTGCAGTTGATGACCACCTATCAAAACCATGTGGGTGCTCATTTCTGAATGAGCTAAGTGGTGACTACTCACTTCCTGGTAGGTTTTTCTTTTCTAGAGACGAGGTACCAATGTGATTCAAAACATTATGCACAGGAATTTACCTGCAGCAGTTTTCAATGTTTCCATGTTGGTGACCACTGCTATAGATGGTCTGTACCCTAAAAGGTATGTATTTTTTTTTTGTTTTTTTTTTTGCGTTAAGACGTTTTGGTATTCTCATGTTTACTTTACTACCTAGTGAGGTAATGATCTACCACCAGTATGCAATCAGTAAACTCCTGACCTACAACTTTGTATCAGGTCATTGACTAAGTTGTGCAATTAGGAGGATGGCATTTCAAAAAAGCAACATGACATCACATGCTACTACCACACTGATGTATTCCTTTTAAATATGAGGGATTCTAGGATTATGTTACTAACCTGTCTGAAAATACAAATGGGCTGGGTGTTATGCTGACCCCAGGCTTCAGTGTGGGAGTCAGGGCAGGACCCCCCCTTCTACTGGACCCTAAAAGCCCACTGTTCTTGCCATATTCCAGAGTTCTGCAGGGTCACCCCACATTGTAAAACAAAAGCAGCCTTTGTACTGAATATGCAGCCACTCCCTTGGTGATGTCATCGCAGACAATGCAGGGATATCCGCAAAAAAGATAACCCAGATACTTGACATCTCACGGGTGGGTGTTGGGTTTGTTATGATCACTATCCTAGACATGCGCAAGCTTTAAGCGAAGAGGGTGCCGAAATGTTTGAACAGTGATCAGAAGAAGGTGCACAGGACTTTTTGTGCTGGGTTAGTAACGGAGGATGAAACCTGGCTCCACATGTATGATCCTGAAACCAAGGAACAGTCAAAGTAATGGCACCACAGCGCGTCCCAGCCGCCAAAGAAGTTCCAAGCCCAGAAATCGGCAAAAAAAGTAATGGCATTTATTTTCTGAGACAAAGACAGAATTCTGTTGGTGGACTACCTACTTCAGGACTCTAGTATCACCAGACAGTATTATGCTAACCTCTTGGACCAGCTGAAGGAGACAATTAGGACAAAACGTCATGGAAAGTTGACCAAGAGGGATCCTTTTTGCTAAACAATGAAATTGAACACCCTGGGATTCCAATTGGTCCACCATCCTTCGTACTAACCTGACCTGGCCCCTCCGGACTATTATCTGTTCCCAAATTTGAAGAAACACCTGAAGGGACAACGTTTTGAGGACATTTCTGACGTCAAAGATGTTGCTGAGAGCTGGTTTGCGGCCCAACCAAAGGACTTTTATTTGAACGGTCTAGAAAAGCTTCTACAATATGTCCAGACTTACTTTAGGAATTCTATGGACAACAAATTGCAGTGTAGGAGATGTAATCAGAATGTAAAATACAATGCATTGTAGCTCTAGCTCCAGCCTAGGGTGGCTGTAAAAAAATAAATCACTAAAAAATAAAAGGTTCTCTGTTGATTAGTGCAGCGATCTGTTAGGATGAGTATGAGGTCTGTACAGCAATATATATATAAAAGCCCTGGATCTGGGCCAAGTAACGGGTTAAATAATGCAGTGTATTGAAATCAAGGTAGAGCAACATTGTTACAGCATACATTTGGAGGTTTAATCCATCTAAAATAGCTTTCTCAGTTATGAGTGGGCTCAGACAGCTGCAATCACCTTACCTGCATATTGCATCTCTCAAAAAGTTTCACAGGTAGGATTACCCTGGAAAAATCGTCTGGTTCAAGCCCAACAAAGCCAAAACTTGAGCTAAGAGAAATACTAAGGGTCTTATCGATGCCATCTTAAAATGTCAGCTCCTTGGCTGAGTGAATAGCTGACTACTTATTGACCCAAAACACATAAACCGATTAATTGTTTACTCATGCAACCAGATGCAAATGCATTTTCTGGGTCAGCTTTACTAAACATTTTGCTGATACTTTAGCATGTACTACTCCATTAGGTGCTGCTTTGGATTTTTATCTCTCCATATTTTTGCTTATATTCACCTGACTTAGAACTGAACTCCAGGCAGACAAAAACTGAAACAAGTGAATGCAGCTCTGCAATCACCAATACACTGTTTTTAATGCAAGTACCAGATTACTATTGTTTCAGCCTCTGAGGGAGATAGGAGCAGCAAGAGGAATCATACAGTTGTGCTGCATTGCAAGAAACATGCGGACAACAGACCAAAGCTACAGGTAAGGGAATAGCAGTGTGCCGTTTTATCTTTCACTGTCAAGGGGTGGGGGAGAGACCTTATTTTTTTTTATAAAAGTCCCCTACTGGATAAAACAGCTGTATATACAGTACAAATTTTAGACATTTACCTGGAGTTCAGTTTTAAGCAAAACCTGACATAAGGGGTCACTAAGCTCTGGAGACTGCGAACAGGAAGGAAGAATCCAGGAGCAAATCATATTGGAGAGTCTGGTACAGCAAAGGCAATCTATAAGTTACTATTCAAGTAAGCGTCATCAAGTTCCCTTATGTAGTCCACCAACGCAAAAGAACTGGAGTGCCAATGCACTTATATGACTAGAACAAAACATACACAACTCTATTTTCTAACACGCACAAGGGAACATGCAATTCTACATGTGCACTCCAACAGGTTGATTGAATTGTTGTAAAGTGGGATATTTTTTTTTTTTTTTTTTTAAGAACATGTTACATGCAACACCTCTAAAAGAGGGCCTTAAAACATGCAACAGTGCAATTTCCCCACTAAAAGAAAACACCGTTTCTTTTAAAAGAACAATTGGTTTGCAGGAGCTTCATGTCTAATAGTCATACATGAATGAGGTTCCAATCTGATCCCTGTTTAGGTGCATCAATTTTACCACTTCAGAAAGTCATTAGGTAAACTAAATGAAAAATCAATCAGAGAGACTGGCCTTAAAAAGTAGGCAAAGTTGGAAATTCAGGTACAAAGATTTTACCAATGTAGTCCATGGGAGATCAAAAAAAAAAACAAAAAAAAACAAACAAACAAACAAACAATGGAACGATCCATCTTAGGTGAACTGGCCGTTTAAAGAGGTTGTTCAGAAAAGGTTAAAACTTTTCCCACTTGCAAAAGGGTTGTTCAGTGATTAAATATTTAACTAAACCCAGAAATGTGCTATTTATTGCAGATTACAAGTCCCGTGTCAGGTGTAATGGCTGCACAGGTTTTCAATTTCCAGGCAAGAACAGGAAACACCTGTTGCTTTTGCCGGAAATGAAGCATCCTAATCACATCCTGTAAAGCACAAAGGAACTCATCTTTATTGTGTAAACTATTAGTCCCATAAACCCATAATGTACTGGGGAGGACAACCATGGTTGTCCATATAGATACAAAGGTAAAAAAAAAAGAAACAGTAGTAATGTAAGGGAAAAAAAATACTTTTTTTTTTTTTCTTTTTTAAAGGTTTGGCTAAAACTACAAAAGCAGAAAAAAATGCAGCCCCACTTATACTAACCGGTAAACTGCAATAGATTACATTTTTTGGATCTGGGTTCAGATATGTTTTAAAGCTCGCTGGTCATGAGTTGCCATTGCTTGTCCTCTTCTAAACATAGTAGTTACCTGGCTGTGGCGGGCTTTGAATAGGACCTAGAACAGACATTTAAATACGTTTCAACAGTCTATATATTTATTCTGACAGTTGCACTTTAAGGTTCTTTCTATGGGGAATAAAAAAAAAAAAAAAAATATAAAATGTCCAGTCCAGGTTCTGATACACAAACCGCTGAGACTGTTAGGGGTTACTTTATCAACAGTGAATCTGACATGCACAAAAACATTCCCTGGTGGAGAATCTTCCAAGTCCATGTGCTTAAATGGCTGTAATTGGTTCTCCTCCCAGGAATGTTTTAGTGAATGTCAGATCACAGCCATATAAACAGACTCTTTAGTGTAAGTTTATTTAAATACTCCCAAAACTGAATAGGGGTTCATTTCAGCACCTTTCCTACACATTTATTAAATGATATGACAAGGACCATGACCTTACACACCCTTTAGTGATAAAACAAATAGGCTTTCTTAGGCTTTCTTACTGTGCAAGTGGATAGAGTTTAATTTTTTCTGGACAGCCTCTTTAAAACCCACAGACAGCTCTTACAACCTTTGTATAAAGCATTGGCTGGTGCTCAAACCGTTAAGACGGAAAGGATGTAAAAGTGGTTTACAGCAGGCCAAGGGCTGCACCTGTGGACAGAGGAAGAGGACTTACAAAATAGATTAAAAGCAAGACAAAAAAAAAGACAAGTGAACAAAAGCTCATATGCCTGGTCACGTGCAACCGCAATGAAAATCTGTATCCTGCAGGGAGGTTAGGCTACGTCCAATGCACACCACGTGATACCAGGAATCACAGCGGTCACACTGCACCCAGCTGACTGTGTCTTCTTGTGGGAGGCAGCAGGAGCGCCAAGCACAGGGTTCTGCACTGGATATGGTCTGTGACACCACAAGAGGAAGGGCTGGATTTTTTCTGGGACGACCACGAGGTTTTCTAAAAAGAAAAAAGAAAAGGTTAGCACAAGACAACAGTACAGAAAGATTTAGACATGTTTTGAAGCTAGATATTATATTAATAATACACATTATTTATATAACACTGACATATTGTGCAATGCTGTACAAAGTCCATAGTCATGTCACTAGCTGTCCCTCAAAGGAGCTCACAATCTAATAATCTACCATAGTCATATGTCATTACCACAGTCTAAGGTCAGTTTTTTTTTTTTGGGGGGGGGGGGAGCAAATTAACCTAACTGTATGTTTATGGAATGTGCAAGGAAACTGCAGTAACAGTCGGAAACCCACACAAACACGGGGAGAACACTCAAACTCCATGCAGGTAGTGTCCTGTTTGATTTGAACCTGCGACCCAGCGCTGCAAAGGCCATAGTGATAACCTCTGAGCCACCGTCCCTATTTCTAAGTAATACACCTGGGTATTACACAACAGAATACTGTACATTACCTAGCCATTCTTATCTTTAACATGGGTGTGCTATATCACCAACCAAACTATCTGCTGCATAGACTTAAGCTTCAAAATGTATGCATTGAAGACATCCAGGGTGCTATATTTTGCTTTTCTCCACCAAGTGCCTTAGTTATGTGTATGGTGTATTACAATGTTCTACCCAGTTTTTTTTTTACTGGGTGTGTAGAAATTGTAGGGGGGTGGCAGTTCCTGTTTCATGACTTAACTCTTCAGTCATCACCCAAAAGCAGCTGGGTGGTTCCTTGAAAAGTGCCGGGTGGTGCACCCAGCTAAGTGGCTGGGGAGAACACTGTATAGCTTTATGTATTAGTCATAACAACAGGACAGAATTTAGTACAGTGAATATGGAGGCAAAGCAAGAGGAAATTGACAGACCAATACAATTTTGGGACCAACACTTCAATGTGCATTATAACATACAGTAAATGTGCATTATTAACAGTCAATTGTAATCCAATACACATTTACAGTGTGCAGCAATGCACCTAAATTATAGGGCAACAGAATAGTTAGATGTTAATGCTCTGAAAATTGTGCAGGGCTTGGGGAGAAAAAAAAAATGTGCATTTTTCTGTGCTTCCCCTCCCGGACAGTTGTTACAAAATGTACCCAATTCCTTTAATTTCCTGCTGAGATTACAAGTGCAGAATTTTGAATTTTAGCTAAACGCACACATTATTATTCTATTCTCACCTGCCAAATTCCATTGGTTGTGCAGCTCGCTTCTCTTCCTCCTTTCGCCTCCCCCTTTTTCTTTTTCGCTTTCCTTCCTCCACCTGCCGGTCATCCTCCTCATCTTCTTCCAGCTCACACAGAACTTTATGTTGGGCTTTCCTGCGGCTACTCCTCCTTTCTATGCCAGTGCGGGAAGGCAGAGGAAGGTCTGGAGTGGCTGGTCTGGCCAGCTCTACTGTTCCTCCTATCAGACCTCCAGTGTGCATCCTTTCCCGCTTCATCTTACTAATGCTGCCGATGGAGTTCAGGATGACCGTTGCACCAGTTGTGTAGTGAGGAGACCCTCCACGATCCCCACCAAGACTTCCCGTGCTCAGAACGGGCTTAAATCCAGGAAATGCTGTCCGAGCACGGGGTGACGTGATGGCTGAAAAGTCCAATGGCCGCACACGGACCCGCTGGAACAGAAAGAACGTGTCTGGAGAATGAGTTGGAGAGAAGGATGGGGAGGTTCTTTCTTGGAAGCGCAGAAGGTCTCCATCTGACAGTTCCATCCTCTGACCACGCTGAAGGTGAATCTCATTAATGTAAATTCCTAAAGAGCGAAGAAAAAACAAAAAGAGAAGATGTCTAAGTAAGCAAAATGATACATCTACACAATTTTTTTAGTATATTATTAAAAAATTCCTAAAAAGATGGCACAAACGACTTCCTAATGGAGCAAGTAAACATCAACACATCAAACAAGCAGCAGTCAGGGCAACGTGACAGGCTCTCTGGATACAGAATTCTATAATGATGGATAGATATTCACCCTATTCATTCCTCAGTTCATATGTAAGATCACTAAGAAATACCCAAAGCCTGGGAGAACATGTGATCAATTCTTCTTCCAAGGATGCAGTGCTCTCCAGAGGTCAACAGCCAGGCCCTGTCCTTCGTAAACTCCAACATGGAGGCTTACATTTGGCACTCTTGAAGGCAGTGGAAAAAAATGGCGGAGGTAACCATCAGTAGGCTTGGATGCCTACTAAAAAGAATCTGAAAGTTTGAGCTTTGTGCAGAGCTTTCACTCAATGTTCCTAAAATCAAAAAGTGGGTATGTAGAGCAATCAATATATTGGCGTGCTATATCAACAGAGACTATTAGCTTGCCTTGCTCTTTATAAGAAAATAACCTATTCTGGCAGGGTTTGGCAGAAGCAAAAAGATTAAAAAACAAAAATGTGTTATGGTTAATATAGGTGTAATTATACTACAGCACAAACATGGGGGAACCCCAAAATAGCTTTCAGGGAACCCCTTCTATAATTAATATAACCACAGCTCACAGTATATTAGAGCGGTGATCAGTGGGAAGAATGCCTCTTACATTGCTGGCCATTGGGAAGAATGTCAACCCTACAGAGAGCCAAAAAGATCATTGGTGTGACTTAAACTGACCTAAGAAGCACAAACTGCTCATTGAACCCCCATAAACCTCTGGAGGAACCCTGGTTGAGAAACTCTGCTATACAAAGGTGAAAAAAAAGATAAGGAAAAACACACATATAGGGTTGTATCCACGGATGACAATCAGAACTCCCTTTTAAAGTCAGACTATCAAAGGATGGATTTTGATTCATAGGCCGGGTTACTAAACTTGGCTTGCTGTATTGTTTTTATTTGGATGCCCCTTTAACGACATGCAAGACTACTGATTCATGAAATCCATAAGAGGCTGTATAGCAGGGGTGTCAAACTCTGGCCCACAGGCCAAATTTGGCCCTGAAGGACCTTTTTTTTTGCCCCCCCTAAGAATTCCAAAAATCAACTACATCTGGCCCGCCTGCCCGAGTTACTACCTCACATCATCATTTTCAATACATAGACATTATTTCTGTTTACCCATCATGTGACACAAAGCCTAGGCAATGATCACATGGTGCCTGACTACCAGGGGCATTGTGTTTGTTTCAATCTATTAGAGACTGCATAGTGTAATATTTAGTGTCAGTCAAACTTGTGATGTGAGAGGATGAACAACACACAGCCTGCATAGATAGATAGAAATTAGCATTTTCAACCCTAAAGTGTGTGTAGAAGGGTTTGTTTTTGTTAGTTCTGGATGAAGTAGTAAACTCTCTCAAATTTTTCAATAAATTTAATCAAATAAAATAGTTTGGCCCCAGACTTGGTCTACATTTTTAATTCCGGCCCTCTGTATATTTGAGATTGACTCCCCTGCTGTAGAGGATCCAAGCCAAGTAATCAGATCAGACAGAGCCACCAAATGGATGCACACCAAACAATAATAGGATCGCTACAAAACTGGGAGGATATAGATAAGGGATGTCCAATCGCAGTCCTTAAAGCAGACCTAAACTCAAAATTTTTTCTTTATACAAAACAGATGTCTTTTATGTGAAGTTATAATTGCCTTTAAAAAAAATGCAACACGCAGAAAAAGCCTCTTCTTTAATGGGTGAAAAAAAAATGACAATTTCATGCATTTGCAGTTGGATCGGCTCTCTTTTACCCCCCCTCCCCATGTCACCCAATCTCATGTCTGTACGAGGTTGGGTGATGTATGAAAAAGAAGTAAGGAGACCAAAGAAGATGGCAGCGCCCGGCACTTCCTCCACACCGGGCCGACGCGGGATCTAATCTAGGAAACTTTACATGGATCTACAGATCTTCAGGATTAAATGCAAGTATGATTTTTTTCATTTTAGTTTATTTCTGTTTTAGGAACTAAATATTTGACCGCGCTGAATCTGCACACTGATGGAGCATTGTACATAGAGCACTGTTCTACTCTATATAGAGGGGAGGACGATGGAGCGACACCCCACTGCACTTTCCCTTTCATTACGATCATTCATCGTTTGTGGATCTGCAGGACTGTTGTCTGGATGACTAGCGCGGTACACACGCCAGATACTCAGCCCTGAGGCGCTCATCGAAGGAGAATCATCTGACGTGTGTAGCCTAGGTCTGGTGTTGGACTTATAGATCACCAAGCCACAGTGGGAATGGCCATTAACAGACGATGGGGCTGAAGAAGACCACAAAACATGGACCAAAACAGAACTGTCCATCACAGTTTCTCAACCTTTTTAACATGGGGGAACCCTTGAAATACCCCATCTTCAGGATCCCCTGCTATAATTACTATAGCCATAGCTCACAGTACATTAGTATGGTCAGTGGGAGGAATGCCTCTTACATTGCTGGCCAGGGGGATTAAAGTCACATATATCAAATTGATATCAAAGCAGACCTAAACTGAGGAAACAAAAAACTCACCAGGAGGTATTGCTATATGACAAAAGAGGCAGAAAGGTCAAATAACCAACTTTTTGTGGCTTTTTGTTTCGGCTCTGAACTACACAGCACATACCCCTGTAGTTTAGAGCTGGGCTCTTTGCGTTGTCACCATACACAGGAAGCCACGGGGGATAATATACCTCCTGAGCATGCGCCATCGTCCAATCAGCAAGGAGGATCGCCGTCTCCATAGAATTCAGGATTGCAAATGGCGGCGCCCAGGCTGCAAGGTGACAGCACAAGGTAAGTATGTGCCACATACCTGACAATTATAGCAGAGGCGAACCACTCACCGACCTTTAATCTGACCTGAGAGGCACAAATTGCAATTTCTGGAGGAACCCTGATGTAATAATAAACGACCAGGTTTTACAAGAGATCTGATTGGCTGCTGTGGATAACGGCTGCATTGTATTCCCGTTATTCTAGCACAGGAGGAAATTTAGAATGGAGAGTAAGAATGGCCAATGGACAACACAGGACAGGTAACGGACATAAGGAGCCAAGACACACATAGACACATGAAGATAATCACCAGAACCGCTGCAGCTCTCCAGGTTGACCCGCCAATCTCCCCCGAGCTCTCGTTCCGCATGGATCTCTGCCTGGACACGGTTCTTCCCCGGCAAGGGAACGTCACACAGGTCATGGCGGGCTCCCAGCCGATAGACACATCGAGGAGAGTCGGGCAGGAAGGTGTAGAGATCTTGGGAAGTCGTGCTGGTTGCATTGCAGGCTGTTGTCGCGTCTGAACCCATCCGCAGCAGCTGGAAGCATGGCTGGATTTGGGACATGGAGGCCTCTGACCCCACCATGACAGCTGGGTGACACTCCAATGGTCTTTATGACCCCCAATGCTCCTAAAATTACACCTCACCCTATAACCCAAGCGACCCCCAAGGGGGCTTCCTGCAAGCTTTGACCTTAGAGAATCCTGGCTCACCTACACTGACCTTTGCCCCTCAAATCCCTAACATGACCTTTGCCCCATAACACTGATATTGCACCCCAAGTATAAAGTGGGCGTGGCTCCACTTTACGGTGACGTCACTAGATTTTATCACATTGACCCCAGATCTGATCTAAGGATCCCCTCCCTGTGGAATCCACCTCCTCAGATTACCCTCCACCTAAAGATAGGAGGGTGAGGAGACACCGGCCGTGACGTCACTGCGGTCACGGAGCCACCGCTAACACCTGAGCTCACCAGCGCCGGGATCGCGGCGGGAAAACTGGAGGAAGGAAGCGCGCCTTTGAAATTTGGCGCGGTTTCCCCACCTAGGTCTTGTCCCCTCGACAAAACCACACCCACTCTCAGGCAATTGCAATGCAAGCGGCTGATAATGACCACGCCTGCTAAAGTGTGATTGGACTAAAGAACCGCGACTTTTCCCTATGCCCCGCAGACTGAGGCGGTGCTAAGGGATTTCCGCTGTGATTGGCTAGCCTTGTCTTGGAGCGTGATTGGGCCGTATTGGGTGTGACGTTTGCTCAGTTAGCTCGTTGAATTTGCTGACACGTTTGATTGAATAAACTTTATTGACACGAGCAAAGTGCCCAGCGTTGTCAACGTGTGGCCTCGGTTGCTAAGGGAAGATGTAATGACGGGTTAGTTCCCGGGCTTGTGGGCCGCCTGTGTACTGTGAAGGAGGGATAGACAGGACACGGTAACTATATACAGACAGGAGGGCACTTGGAAGGTAAGAGAAAACAGTATCTTTATTATTCTCTATAACATATGTGCAGCAATTTCCCTTGGTAACCGAACTGTAGTGCGGGATAAATGCCATTAATAACAGGCGTGCAGCCAATGGCATACCAGCATTAGTTTTTTTTTTCCACCTGGTGCTTCTACCAGTAACGTGACCCAGGGTGACAACACTAACTTAGCATGCTGTATAGAAAAGCAATGTTGTCACCCTATCACAGGACTGCCTCTTTCCTTTTACCCCATACAGGGGAGTTGTTAGTCCAGAGAAGGACCTGACAATGATCAGAATGCAGCACAGGAAGTTATCCCAGATGAAGGCATTCTTCCGACTGACCACCATGCTAATATACTGTGAGCTGTGGATATAGTAATTATAGCCGGGGATCCCTGACAGTTTTTTTTAAAGGTTCCCCCATGTAAAAAAAGGTTGAGTAAGGCTGCCTGGACCCTTCCGACCAATGTATGCGGTTTAATAAATCACACGCCATTGTCCAATGGCAGCGGTAAAGACTGACTGGGAGCACAGAGCCTCCCGAAATACTCGCATCAAGCATCCCATTAGGCTCCTGGCTGCACCTTCTACGTGTGTCCAATCTCGGGCATGCCCAGAGGAGGCTTTTTCATAAATGGCAAAAAATGCCAATCACATACGCTTTTCTCATTTACAACAGGCTGCGTCACCTCATCTTGCAGTATGTGCAGTGCAGGTGACGTAGCTAGAAGATGATGGCGAGGAATGGAAGGAACCCAATCCAGGAAAGCTCCAGAGGGACCTGCAAAAGTAAAGTTTAAGTTTAAACTAAAAAAAAAAAAGAAGACACTTACTTTAAATCCCACAGATCCCTCAATGGCGCTGGTCCTTCCCATGATCTGGTCCCGCTTTGTCCTGGAATTCCTCTGTGTCTCGGCACAGAGGCGCAATTTTCGTGCAAGGCACTGCCATCTTCAGTCTTCTGACGCCTTTTTCGGTCTTCTTGCTATGTTACCCATCCTTGCACAGGTGCAAGATTGGGTGACGTAGCCACTATAAAGAGGAAAAAAAAGAGAGACGATCTCACTGCGCTTGCGTGGGATCAACATCTCTTTCCCCTTGGAGGAAAAGATGCCTCTTCTGCGCATGCGTGAGATCAGAGAATGCGCAGAGGAGCAGCCAGAGCCTCCGGGGATGCATCTTGTGGGTATCCTGGGAGGCTCTCCACAGCGATTAACACTTAAAAGAGCAGTGCTGCACCCCCTTTTTTTTAAAAAAAAAAGGGTCGTTGCGTTATTACTTCATATAGAAGGGTTGTCTATCCTTCTATGTAAAGAACAAATGTTGAGTTTAGGTACGCTTTAATTGTCGAATGAACCGGATTTGTTTCAGGTTTGCAGGATCAGCCAGGTCCTCCCATGATAGTCTATTTTCAGCAGTCTGTGTGTTCTGTGTTGCCCAGAGGCACAGGTATATTTTGGTGTGTGTCATGGTGTAATATCACGCAGGTCTGGTATGTTTGTTTCCAGCATTATATGAAGCTGAAGTATGTGTTGGCTGTTGATGACAAAGAAATAAAATCTTCGAAGCCTATCCATTGTGCTGAAGAATAATGGAGAAGAGAGGGCTGAATCCGGCTTCTTTGTTCTTGCCTCCCACAGGGATTGGTAAGTAGGGAAGCCATTACCATCACAGATGGATTAGAATTAATTTTCCATCCGTTAAACCTAAATTCTTACAGATATTGGTGGAGGCTGCTGGGATTGCAAAAAGGAGTCCAGCTGCATCATTTTTAATTTTTTTAGAACCTGTGTAGAAGTGCATTGAAATTATTTTTTCCAGGTCGAACTGGTTTGATTCCTCCTTCACATTTTGAAGCGCGTAGAACGCTATCCACTGCTCCCCCTTCAGTGACCAATGCAACACCACCAGCTGATTCCCAGCCCTGGGCAGAGCTGAAAAAAGAGCTGGAAAATCTGAAACATGAAAATGAGGCGCTGAAGTTAAGGCAAGACCGAGAAGATGGGCTGCGAGTCAGGTAAAAAAAATGATTCAAAAATACTTTAACATTACATAGTAAGTCAGGTTGAAAAAAAGACATAAGTCAATCAAGTTTACCCCTATAGAAAAAAAACATATCCCAGATATAAAACCCTATAACACATAGTTGGTCCAGAGGAAGGCAAAAATAACCCTGGTACAATTTGCTCCAACAGGAAAAAAAGTTCTTTCTGATCCCAGGAGGCATTCAGATTTTCCCCGGATCTACAGTCTCTGTTATCGTTATAATAAAGCCTAAATCCCCAGTTATTTTCTGTGCTTCTAGAAATCATCCAGCTTTTTCTTAAAGCAATCTATAGTAGTCACTGAAACTACTTCCTGAGGGAGCCGATTCCCCATTTTCACAGACCTTACAGACCTTTCCTTATCTGGAGCTTAAATTGCTCCAGACACAAAGAGTCCCTCTTGTTCTTTGTAATGACCTTGAAAGTGAAAAGTTGGGAAGAGAGTTCTCTATATGGACCATTTATATATTTATACAGGGTGATCATATCCCCCCTTATACGTCTCTTCTCAAGGGAGAATAGATTCAGTTCAGCTAATCTCATCTCATAGCTGAGCTCCTCCATTACTTTTATTAGTTTAGTTGTCCTTCTCTGCACTCTCTCCAATTCCACAATGTCCTTTTTATGAACTGGTGCCCAAAACTCAACTGCATATTCCATTCCAGATGTGGTCTGACCAATGCTTTGTACAGGGGCATGATTATGTCTCCATCTCTGCAGTATTTTCATATTTTAGAGTAGCTTTAGATATTGCAGCTTGGCATTGCATGCTGTTATTAAGTCTATATTCTACCAGAACCCCCAATCTTTTTCTATTTCTGACTCCCCCAAATGTATTCCCCCTAGACAATATGAAGCATGCATGTTGTTTATCTATATTAAATGTAATTTGCCACTTGGCTGCCCAATCAAACACTACATCCAGGTCTGTTTGTAGATTATAGACATGGACTTAATTCCCTTACATAGTTTGGTGTCATCTGTAAACACAGAAATGGTACTTTTAATCCCAAACTTTATATAATTTATAAGGATGGTAAATTGTAAAGGTCCCTGGTATACACCACTGATAACCTCAGACCATCAGAGTATGAATCATTAATCAATAATCTCTGGATGCGTTCTTTAAGACCATTCTCTATCCATTTAGAGATTGGCTTTTCTAAACCCATTGACACTAAATTGCAACTTTGATCTTTCCTGAATCCATGCTGACCATCACTAATAATAATTGGTTCTTAATCAAACTCTCTAAGACCTTTTCAACTACGGTTGTTAAACTAACGGCTCTGTAGTTACCTGGTAATGACTTTGTTGCCTTTTTGAAGATAGGAACCACATTGGCCTTATGCCAATCCATCGGTACCACGCCAGTGACTAAAGAGTCTCTAATAATTAGAAACAATGGCTTTGAAATAACAGAGCTCAGCTCTTTGAGGACATGTGGATATCATTCATCAGGTCCTGGTGCTTTGTCAACCTTGTTTTTGCCCAACTGTTTCTCAATCATATCAATTTTAAACCATTGTCGCTCATTTAAGGCAGAGACAATTGCTATTAGCAATTTGCACTTCAGCTCTGAGATTTTCCTTTGTGTACACAGAGCTAAAAAATGTGTTTAATAAATCCACCTTTTCTTTATCCCCAGGTACCAATGCAGAGACATCCTTTAAAGGGCCTACATGCTTAGATTTGATCTTTTGCTGTTAATATATGTAAAAGATTTTGGGGTGTTTTGGTGGTGGAGGCAAGTTTGAAAAGATGTGTTTTCAGTGCTCTTTTAAATGAACAGAGAGTCGGGGCAGCTCTACAAAAGTCTTGAAGCCGTGCATGTGAGGTTATGAGTGAGGAAGTCATTAGTAGGTTATTGGAGGAGCAAAGAGAGCGGCAGGGGGAGTATTTTCTATCGGGTCAGAAAGGTAAGTGGGACAAGAACTGTGGAGGGATTTGAAGGCAAAGCACAGGAGCTTGAATTTGATTCTCAGTTGAAATGGAAGCCAATGAAAAGAACTGCAAAGTGATGCAGAAGAGGAGCGGAGGGAAGGATGGATGAGTCTGGCTGCAGCATTCATAATAGATTGTAGAGTAGAGAGTCAGGTTAGTGGAATACCAGAGAGGAAGAGGTTACAGAAGTCCAGACGAGAGATAAATGCGTGAACAAGAAGTTTGGTGGATTATAGAAATGTTGCATGGGTGAAAGTGACAGGACCTGGAAATGTTCCATAGCTATTATAGGGTGAAATAACTTATTTATCTTATCTGTGTTATGCCATCATCTTCTTTAGCATCCCAAATGTAAGAAACAAGCATGGCTGCATAATGTAGATGGGGTAAACAACATAAATGTCAGTCACATGTCTTTAAAAAAAAAAAAAACACACAAGCCAATAGGAAAGATTCCTGCCCTTGCAGGGTTATAGTTTAAAGGTAATAAAGTAAAACAAAACTTTCTCTGATGTGTCTATTTTAGCACAAATATTTCCAACTATGCAGATTGCCAGTTCTGCAAAGTTGGTAAATCCAAAATTTTTAGTTGACACCAGAACCAAGATAAAGGTGAAATCTTCCAATGGGGGGCACATGTTTCTATGACAGATTTCCCTCTCATTGGGGAGATCTCTACTCACCGCCTGTTGTGTCTATAGAACAAAAAAGTGAAAGTGAATCTCCCTAATAAATACAGATGACCTTGAAAAGAATCTGTTTTAACCCTTACCTACTCTAGGCTTTGGCTTTAGTTATATTTACGCCGGAACTGCAGCTATATACACTTTTATAAGACTATAAGATAAGCCATTCACCCTCTGGCAAGGTTTGTTTTGGTACTGAAGCTGCAAAACTGCCAGATACATTACAGAGATCATAGACAGCTGCTGTCCTTTGTTACCTTGTTTGCTGGCTGCTGTGAAAACTAAACATTCATATCCACAAGTGTTTGTTGCTTTTTATGGACAATGATCAGTAAGTGTATCACAGCATGTTAGATATTCACTGGAAAAGAGCAAAGACAGATGCATGCTGTGACTATTATTATGGTCTTGTTTATATCAGGTCCCTTGACCACCAGTCTCCTGATGTCCCACCCTCTGAATCCCGGGCCCTGGAAATTATTGCCCATCAGATGAAAGAGATCCGCAAGCTGGAACTGGCAGTAGCTGATGTGCAAGAAAAGGAGGAAACCTTAAGGAGGTTGATGCATGAAGTACAGATATTGAAGGTGGAGCGTGCAGAGGCTGAGCAGGCAGAGGAGAGGAGGAAGCAGCAAGAAGAGAGGAGAAGACAGTCAGAAGAAGATGCAGAAAGAAAGCGACAGGAAGAGGCAGGTGTTGTTGCTGTTATGGCATTCTACAATACAAATTAGATCATGTGATGAAGTAGAGGACAGATTTACTAATCCTTTATAGGACAATACAGAAGACTTGGATACATAGCTCCCAAAGGCAGGGAACTTAGAGAGTAAAATAACCATTCACAGACATTGCCATGCCTACATTTCGTTGGGCTAAACAATAATAACTGTATTCTACTGAAAAATTATCTGAAATAAGGGAACCAATTGTAATAAAAGACTCTATTCAGTGTTCTCCCCAGCTCCTTTCTAGGTGGGTGCACCACCTAGCACTTTTCAGTAACCACCTGGCTGTTTTCGGGTGATAAATGATGAGTTGGGTCACAATACAGGGGCTGCCACCCACTTTCTTTTCTATTCTTTTCACCCGGCTTAAAAAAAGAAGCCCAAAGCTGACCCTGGGGGTGGGTGCTGACTTTTTGGCTTTTGTTAAAAGGCAGAATCAGTCAGTCTGTACTCTGATCTTTACCAACAGCATGACATAGTGTTTTGGTAACCAACACTGAAGGGAACTGGCATGTTATTTAAATTAGTTTCAGCCCTTCTGTTAATCCTGATGAAATGGCTTCGTTTAGCTGAATTTGTATATGTGTCCAAAGTCAGAACTGACACTTTACTTACACCTTCTAGAGAGGAAACAGACTGATACAAATTAGTTTTGATCAGTTGTATCATATTAAATTTCCCTCTATAAAAAATATCTACTTGCTAATGACTTTCTGGTCCCTATGTATCTAAAGTACCCTCACATTAAGGTATCTGTATTTCTGAAATCATTATATATTTTCTGGTCCTTTGAAAGTTTTTGTTTTTAGGTTTCAAATGTACTAAAAATTACTACCTTGACCTGGCGAAACTTGACCTAATGGTACATTCGCTGGTTCAGGATTCACAGAATTTACTGTAATCTTTGTCTTTTTTAATATTTGTAGTTTCAGCTGTTGACAGAGCAACACAAAATGGAACTGGATTCCTTTAGAAGCAGAATGAGCAAACTGGAGGTGGAGCTACAGGAAGTACAGAAGCAAAATATACAGGAAGTCACATGCCTAAGAGAAGAGCTTGGATTAGCCAATGAAAAGAGAAACAATTTGGAAACTCAACTGAGGTGAAACATAATAAATATAACTACTTTACCTTTTAGCCCAGCAGTCGCCAACCTTTCAGACCTCATGGACCACTAAATTCATAATTTTAAATCCCGCGGACATTAATATAAATTGTATTAAAACGATAAATACATTTGTAAAATAATGATCTCCCTAATGGTGCCTGAAAAGGACTTTGGAGGCTCTGATTCATTGATCAGCTCACGGTTAAGTGAAGTATTACTATTGTTACTATTATCATTAGTTGCATTATCTTTGGTTTGGTATTAATGAAGAAATGAAAAATATTTATTTGGTCTTAGACGCTAATGAAATAAACCCATAATGAGTGAGAAAAAGCAAACAAGAAATGATAGTTATCAAAGTTAAACTATTTGATGCCATTAAATATAACGGTTAAAGAAAATACACAGTTACACATACTTACCTAAAAAAGCATCTGAGAAATAAACAAATAAAATAAAACAATCGAATGAGAATCGGTATTTGCGGAGAATGGTGGAAACAATACTGAAGTGTATGGCTCAGCTATGGTTGCCTCATAGGGCTTAAGACTACACTGACCTCATGCTGCGCCCCCCTTGTTTTTCCGTCTCTAGCACAGTTTGTGAATTTAGTGCAATATAAAGGCGAAAATTGTCATTCAGAACATAAGAATTTATTAGAATATTATTTTTAAAACATAAAAAATTGCAAATAATGTCCAAATTTTTCTCAAGGTCCACGGACCACGACTGTTTTAGCTTGACAGTAAAAATCATTTTGTTTTTGATTTATTTTTTAACTTTGTTTATTGCAATGCTACTTTTATAAGAACCTTTGCTGAGAAAAACTGGCAGACTGCCATAGTTAATAATTCTGCTTGACCAATTGGTTTTAGAACTTTGAGCAGTTAAGAACAATTACCAAAAAGATCAGATTTTAGTACAACCCCAACTTTATGCATGCCTGTTCAAGGTCTTCAACTGTATTGGAGTAAGCTAGAAATAAAGAGGAGGATAAATAGGAATTGCAGTCTCCATACTTTTCACAGTACCGATCATGTAAGCTGGGAATCTAGCTTTATATTGTTTGTAGTCTGCTGTGAGTGGTTCAGTGCCTTCCTTATCCATAGTATCAACAGAAATCGAAGATCATCTGATTTGAGCCTGCTTAACTTGGTAGACACAAATGGGTATCAAACACACAATGGTTCTTTCTTAAAGTTTTTTTTCTCCCTATTTACAAATTTTAAACCCTCAGAGGATCCAAGAAAGGTAAATGTTTTAGTAGTGCTTGCTGATTTTAGACATTATTCTGCATTATGTCTTATAGCTGGGTTTGATGCAGTTAGTGCTTAGCTAGAAATGAGTGTTAAAGTGACACTTATATGATTGACTTGTCTTTTTTTCTCTGTAGCCAATCTCGCATAGAACTGGAATCACAGAACTCTTTAGTGCAGCAGCTGAGGACCTACATAGGAGAGCTTGTACCCGATAATCACCAGACTGAGGAACATAAAAGAAAGATAGCAGAACTCAGGAGTACAATTAAGGTTTGACATTCTTGTAATATGTGATGTTTGCTTCGTGGAGAACTGGGTGGAATCAGTAGATTTTCATGTAGATACATTTTGATTGCATCACAGTTCTATTTATATTTGATTATTAAAGGGTTTAATCCTACCATATTTTCTTCCGGTTTTCAATATATTACATATATTAGATTTGATAAAAATATTCACTCAAAAGATAGTCCAAGGATAAATAGGGCATTTCTGATCAATGGTTGCACAATAATATTGTTGAAAATTGATCAGGAATGACATTGTTTGTCCAACTTGGCACCGCAAACTCCACCCCGCTTTGACAGGCAATTTGCCTAATTTTAATTTTCACTACTAGGCTTACTATACACTATACACTTCCAGACATGAAATTCAGTGCAGCACAGCCTGGAATTTCTTGATCTTTTGATTATTGGTGGATGAGATCGGTACCTTGAGCTTTATTTAAACACTTCTAACCTGTGAAGGATCTTTGGTAAGAAATTGCTGGAAGCTAACTTTGTTTTCATCTGTGTCTCTGTTATTTCTAGACTATGGAAAAAGAGCGAGAAGCTTTGCAGACCTCCATGTCTCTCCTTCAGACCCGCCTGTCATCTCTCACACACATATTGTCTCTACAAGAAAGTGATTTGTGCAAAAAGGCAGTAAGTCATTTATGTGTTATCCCCATTGGTTTTGTTCTGATTTTATTTATATATATATATATATATATATATATATATATATATATGTATGTATGTATGTATGTATGTGTGTGTATATATATATATAGTCTTTTAAGGGTTTATTGTGATTAAAGGATATCTAATAATCAACCACTACTTCTGAAAATGACAGTTGCTTTGCTGTCATGCTGACAACATAGTTTTACTATGGTATATACCAAGATGGATAAAATTCTGATTTCCTGGTTCCAGTTCCATAATGTATACAGCACTTTAACAGATATGTAAAGCAGAGGGAATTGAGGAGGCATGTGATTTTAAACAGAGTTTGTATTTGGCATCTACGACACATTTTAGATAATATAGCGATAAAACAGAAAAAGTTTGTAGATATGTATGTCTTGCTTTACACTGTCTTTGCTGATCTGTATACTTGTCCTGGGTTTTAACATTTTAATAGTATGCAATACTGAATATACTTTATTTTCTGAGGTTACTGATATTTCTGTCATTGTTCCCCTATTAAGGGAACCCATATAAACGGACAAAAGACAGAAGTGCTACTTAAGCGATGGAGGGAGAAAGTGTTCAGTTTAATGGTGCAACTTAAATCAGAAGAAATCAACAAGGAGAACGATGAACGAAAGATCCAGGAGAAGGTAAGTTCTGACTGAAAGATACGGTGGGAGGTATGCAACAATAAACTAAAGGAAAATCATGGACTCTTTAAACATTCTAAACTACCCACAGAAGTGTATGACAAAGGGCTACAGATGGCCACAGTTTATTATTACAGAGCTTGGAAACCTGGATGACTCTGCTGTGATTTTTGCATGGCTGTTTTTTTGCCTAGAGCTGTGGCCTACTGTTGGCCAATGCGGCCTACTATAGCACCTTCTCTTGCTCTCTCACATACACACAAGCAACACACCTGACCACCTTGGTCTTTAAAAGTTGCCTTGCCTTGCTAATACAAAACACTTGATGCCTGTGTTTTGGTAATTTAAGCTACAATCATCATTTGTTTCTTATTTGTCTTACTAAACGTGGGATGGTTGTACAGAATCTTTTATCTAGAAACTACAGACCTGCCACATGTGAGATTTTGCTAAAACTTACTGCACTCTATACAATAAAGTTAGAGCTGCAGTTAGCATTAGCTCTTCTCTGCTTAACTGTTACTTCCTGTTTATTTTTTTTAATACTAGGTCTGTTTTCTTACAAATTCTCTGCAAGAGAGTAATCAGCAGTTGGTCCTTCATTCGCATGCTCTTCAAGACCGGACAGCAGAGTTAGAAATGGAGAGACTTCGCAGCAAGGTGAGGAGGAAGTAGAGATCTGGAAAACCAAAATTTAACTGATAATGATTACTGTATCATCCTAAGAGACCCCATGGGAAAGATCTGCAAACCACAGGGAAAAAGTGTTTTAGCCAGGTCAATCCATTATATGTAGTGAAATTCACACCATCTGCAGAAAAATTTTGTTAATGTGGCAACATCAGTATTTATGAAGTGATTCCTTTAAGTGCCTGTATAGAAGACACAATGCTGTGTTATGTCTTTGTGCACTAAACAAACATAATACATATCTTCTGCAGTCTTTGGAAAACGAGCTGTGTGCTGCACATACTACATCTACCTGTCTTACCAGACGAGCTGAAAAGGCAGAAAAGACATCACTCCAGCTGAAAGAAATGATTGATGGGTATGTTCATCAACCCCAATTAGCAGTAATAACTTTTGAGCCATTAATGCTCCTGCAACTAAACAACATAAAAAAATAATAAAATGTTTGGAAGTTCACCTGGTAATAATTTTCAGCCATTTTCATCAGCTGTTTGGCAGCATTGGAATTGAGTGGTTACAACGGCGGGGGGGTGCTGATTCAGCAAGGTTAATAACTTGTTTTGCATGTTTTTTGGGCTTCTTCCCACATTCCAAAAATGTAATAGTAGCCCAGTCAAGTTCCATTTCATATCTGCCCCCCATTTGTGTCTTGAATGTGTTTGGGGACATTGGACTTGAAGCCCTTTGAGTCCGATATAAATGTTTCTTTGGATTCTGTGCAATTTTTCAGCATTGTATAAACATTGAAGTAAATTCCACTTTGCCTCCATTCACATTTGTTTCCTTGATATTGAAAGGCAATCTTTATTAAATAAAATAATCTCTGTAAATGTAAATTCTTTTACAATGTTGTCATCTTTTGGGTGTATGTTGCTCAGCAGCATTCAACCCAATTCTTTTGAGCACACAGAGACATGGACCATCCCTAGGGGTGTCCCCACACTGGCTTAGGCTCGGAGAAAAATGCACTTGTGACATTAAGGAGCATAGAGGACCACACACCCACTGTTCAAGGTAGATGGAGGACCCTGGGAAGGCACATAAGTGCTTGAAAAAACAGTAAAGAAATTATTTGTTTTAAAAAGTTATTGACAGAAGGTTAAGTGGGGTGGAAATGGCATCAGGCATACCCTAGCGTATTTAATTTTATTAATTGTGAATGTTGTCAGTTTTGTTCAGGTACTGGACACTCAAGAAAAAAACTTCAAGGTTGCTCTGCAGCGGCTGGTTACTCTTGGCCAGAGAGTCTCTTTTGCCACCAAGAGAGTGGACACTATACAAGGTAAAAAGGGCAGTGTAATGAATGAACTAAATGAGGATGATAGCATTTATTTATAGAGTGGTAAATATCCACTTGTTCCTTGTTTGTGAAGAGATGCCTTCCCATCTAGGGCTGTTCATATTGCTATGACTATTGCTCTAAAATATATTGGAAGCACTGATTTTGTTTGTCAATAACGTCCTCATTCGACGTCCTTGTTTATATGATGCAGGCTAAAAAATGAAAGGAACATTGCTTTGGCCAGCACATGATTTATTTCAGACATGAGAGCCTTCCTTTCAATTCTGGTTGGGTGGAAGGTATTTTCTTCTGTGTTCAGGCAGAAAAAAACAGAATGCAGAGCCAAAACTGCATTTTGCAAAACAGATAGATAGATAAGGCTAGAATCTGTCCATGCCCCGTTTTTGAAGGATTCATGTTTGTTTCTGTCCCTGTGATATTGGGGAAATCTCTGCAACAGGGACACAATAAGTAATGAAGATATTTATGTTTGTCTTTTATTGTCGGTTTTCCCATTAAGGTGAATTTCTGCTCTTTTTATTTCCAGTGGTCACAGGTACTGGAGAGGAACGTTTCTTGGCATAAAAGCTCCATAGAGATTTCAAACCTTTATTCTGAAAATGTGTCAAATGTTAAATTAGCACATATATAAACTATTTTATTAATTGCTTGGTCTAAGCGTTTTCATTTTACATTGACTCCGTTAGGTATGGTAGCACAAAGAATGGCCTTGGTGAAATTGGCACTGGAGGAGAAACCTAAAAATTCAGTAGTGGAGGATAACGACCTGTAAGTTAAAAGGAAAAATCTTCAGCTTTATATATTATCATATTGCTTTGTTTTTTGTATTCATATAGCACCAACATTTCACATCACTTTACAGAGTTCATTGTAGGTATTCACAGCAGCTCCCATACTTGTGGTTCTAATAGACCAATGTTGCAGTCATTCAGTCACACAGTGAGGACCTGCTTAAGACATTGTGATTGAGGTTGAGGAATAGGAGATTCAAAGACACAGTGCAGCATACAAAGGCAGATCCTAGTCATACATTCTGCTGTCAGTGCAGGCAGAAGAAGCACTTCTAACTCCTTAAATATGTAGTCCAAAGCATATAAAAATTCTGCAGGAAAAAGGAAAAAATACTTTTTTAAAAGTATAAAAAGTATTGAAAAGAAACTTTGTTCAAATGGTTGTCTGTATATATCACAATTCAACACACCAACAGCTTACATTGTATTATTCTCATACTTTTATGGGTTTCATCTCCTTTTCTCCTTCAGTCACTGTGTAGTCATTTTTACCGTGAGCAAAGATTTTTTTTTTTCTTTACCCACTGTATATGGTGTAATAGGTTGCTCTATTCTAAACAAACTGACTTTGATATTTTTCTAAATACAGGACCAGTGTTGTCTCTTTAGAGTTAATTTTATACAAACTTTTGTAGGTATCCATCCTATGAAGACCTGAAAAATGAGGTACAGCTTCTAAATGAAGAGAGAGATCGTCTGAGCACAGAGCTGAAACGCAGCGCTCTCATTTTGGAAGGGCGAGTAACAGAGACTAGAGAGAAATGTAAGAGACCGATCTTCAATTGCAGAGGTGTCTCTGATTTCTGGGTGTGTTTTTTATTTATCCTAATACTGACCTCCTATTCAATTTGTGCAGTGGAAGCAGAGCTAGCAGAGTGTCATCACACATCCTCATTTCTCCGCCAGTCTCTTTATGAGACAGAAGAGAGGGAGAAAGTCCTGACAATGCAAGTGACTGAGCTGGAGAGGAAACTACAAGAAGTATGTGAAACCGCTGAACAGCTGAAAGGACAACTGCAGAATCAGAAGGGGGAATATGAGAAAGGTACAAAGGCATTTTTAGCATGCTGCCTAACGGGAAGAATGTCCTATTCATATTGAATTTAGTACATAAGAGACAGAAACTTCCAGACTTCCTGCCAAGATATGAGAAGTACCTAATACTCTTTTTAAGATTCCAGTAGCTATTTTTTATAGATTGCCTCTTGGTTTGGAGTTTGTCATGTGCCTGTGAAGGGTGGTGTTGTCTGTGCATAAAGTACAGGGAACTGCTGAGTGGAAATATGTTACCTTTACCTTCAGTAAAGTTGTCTGTTAATGTGTCACACTTAGTGACCAGTCCAGTTTCCTGGACACTTTATACATGGCAAATTTGTATGAGACTTGGCATCCCCAGCAGTCTTTAGGTTTATTACCCTGGTAATTTAATATATGGTAAAACACTTGTAAGGGGTATTGCATATGTGGAGTGCAGTATTATTAACAATAATAATATTTATATAGCCCCAACATATTACGCAGTGCTGTACATTAAATAGGGGTTGTAAATAACAGACAAATACAGAGACACAGGAGGAGGAAAGGACCCTGCCCTGAAGAGCTTACAATCTAAGAAGTGGGGGAAGTATCACACAGTAGTAGGGGGATATAGAGTGTTGGGAAGTAGTGAGGGTTTAAGAGACCGAAGAAGAAGGGTAGGTGAGGTGAAATCATTGGGTTTTGAGTGCAGAAAGTAGGAGCAAGCTGAATAGGATGGAAAGGACCATTCCAGAGAGTTGGGGCAGCTCTAGAAGAGTCTTGTAGCCGTGCTTGTAATAAGGTTATGAGTGAGGAATTTATTAGCAGGTCATTGGAGGAGTGAGGAGAGCAGCTATGAGGGCATTTTTCAATCAGGTCAGAAATGTAAGTGGGACAAGAACTGTGGAGGGATTTGAAGGCAAAGCACAGGAACTTGAATTTGATTCTAAGGTGAAATGGACGCCATTGAAGAGAACTACAAAGAGATGCAGCAGAAGAAGACCGGTGGGAAGGATGGATGAGTCTGGCTGCAGCATTCATATTAGATTGTAGAGGAGGGAGTCGGGTTAGTTGAATACCAGAGAGGAGGAGGTTATAGTAGTCCAGACGAGAGATATAAGCGTGTTCAAGGAGTTTAGTAGGGTGGAGTGTTTCTTGAATTACTGTGAAACTGTTTTCTTTTGAAAGCCCTTCCAAGCGCATGGTTGCTCCTTTAGAGTAATTCCAGGCCTGGCATAGAGAGTGCTCTTCATTTCATTGTATCAGTGTGACAGCTGCTGGTTACATGCTCTGCATATTAATCAGACCAATTTTTTTTCCACATCCCAGCTGCTATAGTTGTAATGTAGGGGAAAACAATCCAAAAATCAGACAGAGGTTCAACCAACAGCTGTTATGGTCTGCTGGGAAACCACTAGAGGTGATGGTGTCCTTCTATTTATGAATAGAATATTTATGAATAGCTGAGAGGTCTCTGATACAATCTGTCTCTTATGTCAGTGCCGTGTATGCTCCCTATAGGAATTGCAGAGAGGTTCCTATACACTAAGCAGAATGTGTGTATGTCCTATATAGTAATAGTAGG
>NC_092871.1:12264656-12270164 GCF_032062135.1 Pyxicephalus adspersus
GTGGACACCTTAAAATAAACACATGCTTTGTCCATTCAGATCAAAGTGTTTTTTTCATTGAGGTGTTCCTACTTATGACACATTTCTATTCACTCCCTATTACACCATATGGTTACTTTGCATAAGATAAAATACCTTTAAATAGGTGAGCTCGTTCACTTCCAGGTGACAGTTCTGGTGATTGGCTGTTTATGCTGCACTCAGGTACTGTCACATAGGCAATGTTCTCCCCAGCCCCTTTTAGCTGGGTGCACCACCAGCCACTTTTCAGCAACCTCCTGGCTGTTTTTGAGTGGTTACTGATAAGTTGGGTCACAATACAGAGCCTTTCACCCGCCTACAATTTCTTCCCACCCAGCTTAAAAAAAATTTGTGGGTTGAGCACTGATAGGGGTGGGGAAAGAGTCCTAACGATATGGCACTTGCAGATATTTGTTTCTGACACCCCTTGTGCCACCAAAATATCTCTGAATTAAACTTTGATCCACTAGAAGTCTGATGGATTCCTGTGGTGTAACTGGCACCAATACTGCTTTTGCTGGCCTTCCTTTTTCCCTTGATGTATCTGCTGCCATCTTTATCCCTGAGAAACAATGTAAATACGTCCAATCTCTCTCCTTTTGGAAAAAACTTATCTTATTCAACCAGGCTACCTTATTTTTACATTTCTACATTGCCCAGGTCTAATGCTCATGTTCCCATCGTAGGTGCTTTCAGTGGCTGACAGGGGTCATCATGGGTACCCTGACTGACTGGTCTGCAGCTCAACAACTCCATATGCTGAAAGCTATGCTGCACTGTGAATTCTGACAATTTTCTCTCATGGCCACCTTAAGTTTTTCATCAATATTATTATTCATTCTCCAATGGAATTAGATCAGGAAGGATAGCCTTTGTGTCCCTACATTTATCAGTGGGGGCTTACGTGTTGTCATTCTTCGGAGCACTTTTAGTACTAACCACTGCATACCGGGAAGACAGGAGATACTCTAACCCTTGCCCATCCAACACATCGCTTCCAAGAACATGCAACCCCTTGTAGGTGCCATTGCAGTGACATCATTGAAGTTGATCCCCTCACCTGTCAGTAGTTATGAAGTTTTTGCTAATCCGCATTTGTGATTTTTTTTTTTTTTTGTTACACACAAATAGTTCTTACTGGAATTCCTAAAACTTGCCATCCCCTTTGGCTTATTTTCCCATGAGCACTTGTATTTCTGAATATATTGTTTTGTGTCCTAGTTGTAGCTCTTCGTCAGACAGAGCGCCAGATTCAGCGGGAGAAGAATAGGAGTCAAGAAATCATGCGTACGCTAGAAGATGCCACACGAGTTCGTGAAGAGCAGCTGACCCAACAGCTACGCAATGCAGAAAGGGACAAAAACCTGATGATTGTGAGTCTATTTCTGAACAAAGCAAACGGCCAAATCTATGGTCGCCTTATTCTGTGATCTGCATACATGTTAGGCATAATATCCAAAAACCTTTTTAATATTTTACATGGAAATTTGAATGAAAAAAGGAAAGCAGGGTTTTGTTTTTGTTTTTTTTGTTTTTTTTTTGCGGCAAATCAAATATATTATAACAGTGATAGGTTTCCAACATACGCATATATACAACTAGGTATATTAATTTGGGTCTATCCCATACACATTGTGGGATTCCTGACCCTTCACCTAGACAAAGTAATCTCTAATGTTTGAAAAAGAAATACCATTCAAAGCCCGATGTGTTTCTCCAACTGGCTTTCTTAGGGGATGGATAGAGTCCACTATGGTGGTTCATACGTAGAATCAGTACACTCAATGTGCAATGATTAGTGTTCCAAAGGGATTTCTAGGGATCCTGATTCAAGGCTGGATGCAAAGCGTGGCTAGGTGCTGAATGAAATATGCAGATTGTACAGCCGAGTGGATCACCTAGCCACGCTTTGCATCCAGCCTTGAATCGGGATCTTTAGAAATCCCTGTTTGGACCGCTAATTTCACATTGAGTAATCTGATTCTTCGTATGAACCACCACGGTGAAACATCCTGTCTCTATTCATCCCTTGAAGAAGCCAATCGAAACACGTCAGAATTTGAACCATATTTATTTTTCAAATTTTAGAGATTACTCTGTCTAGGTAAAGGATCAGGAATCCCATGATGTTAATGGGATAGATTCAAATTCTTATACTTAATCATATATATATGCATATGTTTGAAACTTATCACTGTTATATTATATTTAATTTTGATTTGTCGCCAAAAAAACCCCCTTGCTTTT
Organism: Pyxicephalus adspersus; assembly: GCF_032062135.1. Lineage (NCBI taxonomy): Eukaryota > Metazoa > Chordata > Amphibia > Anura > Pyxicephalidae > Pyxicephalus > Pyxicephalus adspersus. The sequence continues at coordinate 12,266,925 of NC_092871.1, forward strand.
TTGTTTTAATTTAAATTTCTACTTAGCCCTTTTCGGGGGGGGGCTACCCTATATAAAAATACACCCAGGAGGGAGAAATATTTTTTCATTTCATTGACTTTTAATATTTTAGCCATGAGTGGTGTGATATTTATGACACATAAGTATGATTTCATTTTTCCAGGCCACTCTCCGGCAGGAGGGATTATTGACCACTTATCAGAAAAACCGCACAGCTGCAATCCAATCTATGGATATCCACGCTGAGAATGGCCAAAGGCCAGCAAGAGCTGCAGGAGTATCAGGAAGTAAAGGTAAAACATCAAAGTTTTCTGTGCATAGAGCAGGGGTCCCTGTTTGACAGGTGGGCCACGGCTCTGGCATAAAGAATAAACATCCTTCTAGAACAGGTTAGTATAAAGCTTTTAAGGACTGCAAAACAGAGAAAGTTAATGCTAATAATTACCAGCAATATCTTACTGTAAGGATCACTGTGGGTGCTAACATACCTTAGAGGGTATTGTAGCATTTCTTTATATTGGTGAATGGCTACTGTGTAACACTGATATGTAATGATTCTAACACCTAACCTTTACCTAAATTGCTGCTCCATAAAAAGGTTAAGTAGTAAGGAGTGTTTCTGGTCCAGCTCAGATAATGGACACATAATATACCAGAGAAAAAGAAGGCTATATTGTGCAGTGACTGTGCTTGGGTATTGATTCTTGTGGAATTATCAAACATTCCAGCACGTCCAACACCTTCCCACATAGAATAATAGTGGGTTAAAACACTGCTTGATCTTGCCCACAGGTAATCTCAGCTGGTAGCAGCCCTTATTGAATTGATCAGCTGCGTCCTGGGCCTTATGTTGGATGTGATCACATATACAGATAAGCCTGAGAATGGTCAGTCAGGATGGCTGGCAGGGGGGATCAATGATTAATTACTGATCATTCCTCTGTAAAAATAACCAAGAAATCCTCAGCTGTTGTTATGATTTAGAGCAGTCACACACTGGGCACTGTGCTTGTGTAAAGAAGATAAGCAAAGCTTTTTTGCTGGATCTTCTAGGTAGACCTGCTTTCTTAGACCAATACTTAAGATTAACACTAAAATGATGATTTGTAAACGTTTAAGTGTTATTTATATACCTGCCTTTTTCATTACATTTTTTTTTTAAATAGGAGAGGGGAGGGTTCATGCCTAGTAGGAAATTGGTAAAGGCACAGTGCAGATGAATTAAAATGTAAAATGCAGTGTTTGCAGCCCCTACAGTACACAATAAAGGTGTAGTGGCTGTCAGGAGGAACCATGAAGCTCAGCTAGGAATACTCTTCCCCACATCTATTCATTAACAGAAATGATTAGATTTGACCCTTTGCCTGTTGTAGATGTAAGTATACAGTTACTTTAACTAAATTTTATTGCAGGCTGTTTTTTGTTTTTCTCGAACAGTACTTTTTCTTTTTTTTTTTTTTTTTTAGAGTCTCTTTCTAATATGCTGGCCAATCTGCAGAGCCTCGGAGCTGCTCTACTGAATGATGATGATGATAATGAAGACGATGAAGAACCGGTGTAGCTACTAGAGGGCAGCATGAATAATGTAATGATATTGCCTTTGTTGCATAAAATTATTCATATGCAGGGTGATCAAGGAGAACCTCAGCGATATAATTAGCCTTACTAAAAAAAAAAAAAGAAACATATACAGACAGGCAGATATAGGATAATTGTACACACCTGAGCATGCTAGTCGCTTAGCTTTTAAACTGATCAGGAATTATGCCCTTACATACATTCAATATCTGGCAGAATAGAGGACTACAGTGTTTGTGTGTTTGGAGGAGTATGTGACGCCTTGTGCTACAACTTAGTGATTATCACTGACCCAAGGAAGACTCCATAACACTGTGTAAGAAATGACCTGACTGGTTCATAACTGATACTCTGCTTCTGCCCCTCGAATGGAGCAATGGGGGAGGGAGGAAGAAACAAGCCTGGGTCCTATGTTCTTTGGCTTTTGGGGCCAATTTGGTTGGGTGATGCTTGGTTGAATTTGTGTTACACGTCTTTGTGTTACAAACATTGTTGTACTTCATATAGTATAGTAACGCAGCACACTGTTGTGATATTCTGCATTGCCACACCCTTGTATATTGGGCTACCCTAATACAATGGAACACAAAACCTTTTTCAGCAGTATCATGGCAAGGGACTGGCTTTTCAGTTCAGATTTTGTCTGCTTCCTAACAAAAATAAACTGTGAGACTGGGCACACTTGTTGTTTTGATGCACCTGGAAATTCAGGGTCTTAGATTATGTTTAATGGTTTGTAAATGAATAGTATGTAAATATTTGTTCCACACTTTGCACAGAACCTTATAGATTACTAAGTAAAACAATTATTTTTTCTAAAATGATTTGTATTTTTTTTTTCTTTATTTATTACAAAGTTATCAGTCCAAATGTTTATACACCACTTTGGAGGAACTACCATGTGACTTCTAAATAAGTTTGTCAATGCAAATTGAGACATTTGTTTTAATTAAAATGTACTTATTACCACTTCCATGTATAGGGATCCTTCTGTGCTCATAAAGATAAGTAGTCCTCCTTGAGGTGGAACAGGAACAGATATCGCTAGTAATCCTGATTTGATGGACAATGCAGTGTTATTGGGGTACATTACTGATTATAGCCCACAGACATAGAACACTATCTGTGGCAACTGATATCTTGCTTTTTATTTACCAACTGGAGTGCATTAAAGCACAGATTCATTTACTCAGCTAAATGTTTTTAAACTTACACACATGCTCTAATTGTCCCTGTAAATCATGTATTAGGATAATGTAAATGTTAATAAGAATAATGATTACCTTACAGACATTGCTTTCATTCTGTGGAGAGTGAGGATTAGTGGGTGGCACTCGGGCTTCATCTTCCTGAATAAGAATCAGGATCAGGTATGAGTATGGAGCTACACATGTACTTACCACCTTTGCCATTATTATAAAATTGCTGGTTCTCAGCCAAGATAGAATCCATAAGCCAAACAGAGAGAACAATCTGTGCAATAGAGGCCAATTTATGTCCAAGCCCTGCAGGACTGGAGAAGATAGGTTCTGCTATGAGAGTCTGAGTGACCCAGCAAGGCTGGAATGGATCTGGTCCAGGATTAAACACATTTACCAACTAATATCAAATAATAAGAAATCCATTCTAGATTTGTTGGAGCACCCAGTTTCTTACATGATA
>NC_092871.1:12270793-12307984 GCF_032062135.1 Pyxicephalus adspersus
GCAATACTCACGGTCATTTTAAATCTCCTCCCCGCAGTACTTTTTCCTCAGTCTCTCAGGTTGAATGACAGCCAGCACCATTCCACCCAGAAGATACAAGCTGATCTTTGGTCAAACCTCTTCCCCCCCCTCCAATTTATCACTGTAAATAAAATCCTGTCTATATACCTTTTTTCTCTACAAACATAGTCACATGGCTCTCCAGTCCTGTTTCTTTGCTGTCCACATTACTGCTTGCATGTAAGTGGATTTTTTTTACAAACGATTCTGGCTCTCTTCTGGCTCTTAAGGGGGACCCCACATCAAGTGAAATCAGAAAAGGCAAACTGTAGGGGACTTACCCGCACAGGGGAAGCTGCACCATTGGATTAAAAGTACCAAGGACTGCTGCTAGAAAAGCAGATCTAAACACAGCAGAATGGGCTACAAAAGGTAGAACATATCTGCCTGGAAATTTTAACCTCCCTGACGGTAATCCTGAGTGTGGCACGGGGTGAATTTTTCCAAACCAAAAGCGGTAACCCACAAGCGAGCCACATTCAGGGTGGAGTTGCCAGGGAGTAAGTCCTACCTGGTTACCACATTCCAGTGGCGTCCTCCAGCGATGCTGGGTATCTTCTTCCCCTGGTGATGCTGGCCAGGCATCTGTGTTCTCTGTGGGAGATGGGATCAGGCAGGAAACTTAATATACTATGTATTTATAAATGTACCGCTATTACATTTAAAAATACATAGTATTCATACCGCCATGGAGGTTTAGGGAAGACTAAGAACTGAGTTTCATACCCCATCCCCTGCACTCAGTAAAATGGAAGCAGAGTGTGGTGGATTCAGGACCACTCTGGATGGTAGGAGTTTCAGAATAGCACAATGCAGAGCCCCAGCTTGGGCTTTATTCACAACAAAAATAAAAGAAATAATTCCTTATAATGTAAACAAGCCACTATAGTAGTGACTCATCATGCAGCTGTGTGCCATTTACTGCAACTACATGCAATTTGGTGCTCCAACTATTTTGCAAGTGATAGCTACTGATAGCAAATCATTAGAGGTGACTGAAAAAAAAAGCCCCTTATGCTTTATTGATGCCCTAGTGGTCTGCATATGTGCATCCAATCACAGCTAAAGTGAATCGGTCCTACCCTAACAACCTGCTAGGTACTTCCTACATTTTAGAATAGAAATGCCCTAGTCTATAAGGATGTGTGTTTTCATAATGTGCCATACAATAAGGTGTCACACAGTAACAGTGAATGCCAATGCCAAAGAAGCACTGCTGCACAAATCAGTAAATACAGGAGGATAGAGGCAGATAAAATGCCAGCAGTTTGTTTGAACAATTTAGTCCGATCTGCACAAAATTCCCTGCATGGATACATATATGTCAGGCACTCCAAGTGGAGAATGTTTACTACCTCTGCCAGGATGGAGGGGGTGGTGGGTGATTTACCAAATATACCATAAATGCCCTATAGGCACTTTGATGCATAAGGATGGCATGTGAACATTGGCCAGGCTGGTATACTTGTGTTGGAATCCTTAATCAGAACGCCTGTGCAAAAGGCTCCGACAGCAGCAGCCACCACAAGATTAACACTAGTTCCATGAAATGCAGAAACTGAGCAGATTTGGACAACTTTCACTGGAGCCTTTTCTCTTTAAATTTTATTTTTTTTTGAATTTCATAAAAATACAAGAAGTTACAAGATACATAAAATGATACAAATGAATTTGTAACGTTAACAGAATATATATATATATAATTTATGTAAAAAACAATATAAAGTATAATTTAAATATTTAGAAACAGGTATTCTAAAAAAAAAAAACAAAGAGTAAAAGGTGAGAAGAACATAAGTAACATTTTTTTCATTTCAAGGGGGAGAAATGTAATGCTGTTATTTAGATAGAGTATAAATATTTAATTTAGTTATAGTTAATTCAGGGGTCCCAAATTTTCAGAAATTTTTCATATTTATTTTGTACAGTAGAAGTTAGTTTTTCATTTATCATAACATCATCAATTTTCTTAAGTACAATCTTATATTTAAGGTATGCTTTTTTTCCCAAGAGCTTGCAATAGTTATTTTTGTAGCACAAAATATAAAATGAATTAGTTTTTGTTTTTGATATCTTTGGAATTGTTTTTTTTGTACAGGATTTACTTTCAATATAGTATGAATAAGGTTAGTTATTCTGAACCATAGTTTATTTACTTTGGAACATACATATGTCAGAGTCATGGTACCTTATAATAGCTAATACATAGTATAATAGTATAATACATAGTATAATACATAGTATAATACCAAAATAGCTGTATTGAGACCAATACAAAGAAATCTTAATATTATACATGCTCCTGTACAGGTATTTTACATGTTTAACTGTTCTTTTAATTTTTTTTTAACAGATTTTTTTTAAGTTTAAATTTTTAAATGTATTCAGTATTGGACACATTTCGGTGAGTTATGCCTAAGAATTATATAGGTCTAGAATGTAAAGAAAAACATTTCCATGCAAAAGTTTGTACCGCAAAAATCGGGACAGAATCCTATGAGAGCGTATGAAAGTATGACAAGGATTTAATGTTTTCAATAATTAAGATGGAATATGTGTTATTTAATCCTTTATCTGTCCACCATTTAAAGTTGGATGGACAATCTAGTCCTGGGGGAATAGAGAGCATTTTGTAACAGGTAATAATGGTAGATGTGTTAACATATGGTTCCAGAAAATGTCCCATATTTTCAAAATGTGGTGTAGTGGTGGGCACCAATTGAAAGGGTCGATATACTGGAGGTATCCACATTATAGAATTGAGTGTAATAGGATCACACTGTATAATGTCTATAAGAACCTATAATGGGGGATTTATATTGGTTTGAGTTTGAGCAAGGGAGGCAATATGGGCAGCTTTATATTAACTGTCTAAAATTGGGATATTTAAACCCCCATTCAGTTTCATTTTATATAGTGTATTGCAGTCTATACGGGGTCTAGTTGTGCCCCAAATTAATTTTTCTATCTTTGACTGAAGTAATCGAAGGATATGAGGTTTCACTTCCATCGGAAGAACTCTAAAGAAGTATAATAAACGTGGAAGATTACATTTTATTGCATTTATTCGCCCAAACCAATAAATAGGTAGTTTTCCAATGTTTTTCCAAAGATATTTTTAATTGTTTCAAGAGAGGTGGATAATTAACTTTGTATACTTCTGAGAAGGAAGAAGTTAAGTGAATACCTAAGTATGGGAGCTTAGTGGTCCATGTCAAATCATAGTTATTTTGGATATTGTGTAGGTTATCTGGATTTTTTTGTTGTGAAATTTTTGTAGTACTAAACGTAAGAAAGGAAGAGAGATATGAGGTGAGGTAAAATGAAGAATATCATCAGCAAACATTGATATTTTATTATGTACTCCTGCTATTTCCATTACATTTAAATCTTTATGTTGTCTGATATATTGAGCTAAGGGTTCTAAAGCTAAATTAAATAACAATGTAGATAAAGGACAGCCTTGACATGTACCTTTTTGTATCAGAAATGGTTCTGAATGAAATCCTACCTATCTTATTGTAGCACTTGGCTCTGCATAAATGACTTGTATCCAAGTTAGAATAGAGGGAACAAAACCCTTTTTTTCAAAGCATAATGCATATATTCCCATGAAAGATAGTCAAAGGTTTTTTCCATATCTAAAAATTTAAGAAATAGTTGTTGTTTGCGAAGAGTAGCTGTGTTAATGATGGATAGAATTTTTCTGATATTGTCACCTGCTTGATGATGGGGAATAAAACCTACTTGGTAGCGATGTATCAGTGTTGGTATTAAAAGATAATTGCGTTGCTGGAACTTTCGTAAAGATATTTAAATATCTGATATTGGATGATAATTTGCCGATGATCTAGAATCTTTATTGAGTTTGGGAATCATAACTATATGTGCTCTCAATTTATCAGTAGAAAAAAAGTCATTTTGTTTAGCTTTGTTAAATAAAATTACTTAAAAAGTGTGGAGCTAAAAGATCGTGCATTTTTTTGTAGAGAAGTAATGAAAAACCATTAGGCCCCAGTTTTTTTTCCTGTTTTAAACATTTTGATGGCTTGATATACTTCAGTGTTGGTAATATTGGAATATAAATGTTTGATTAAGTTATTAGGTATCTCGGGTTGGTTCAAATTTGTAAAAAAAAAAACCTTATTGGCTGCTGTTGAGGAGAATAATATAAATTGGAATATAGTTTTTTAAGTTGTGCTTGGAATTCGTCAAGAGTTTTTATCAGATTTTGTTTGCTTTTTTCTGGTTTGTTTGCTTTAAAATAGAAGCATAGTTTAGAGCAATGTAAAACTTTTTTTAGCTTGGTCTGTATGACAAAGATTTAGTTCTGTTCTTAGTTTTTCAACTTTGTTAAGATTACATTAGGAAGAATTAGATTTAAATATTTTTGTAGCTGTATCAAGTTCCTTTTCTAAATTAGTAGATATTTAAATGCATTCTTTTTTAAGTCTAGATGATTTTAGAGTAAGTTGACCCCACATTACCACCTTATAGGCATCTCAAAAGTACATTATATTAAGTAACTGAATCTTTATTTAGGTCAAAATATTCTTTAGGTTTAGTGATAATAGATGATTCAACTATTGCTCTTGATAATAAGGAGTCATTTAATATACATTAGCAGACATTTGGTTTTAATTTTTAGGGATTTACATGTAATAACCACTGGGTCATGATCAGAGCAAAGCACTGTTAGTATTCACAATGCGCATAAAGCAGCTAGTAGAGTACAGGGTGTAAAAATGTGATCAATCCTAGAATGAAGTTTATAGAAATAGGATTAGTATTGTGTAGTCTTTTGACAATGAGTGGAGTTTACGCCATGCAATTTCAAAATTATATTTTGTTCAATATTTGATTACAATTTATAAAATCTATTTTTGTCTAATGAGTTCCAGGATTGCATTTGTCCAGTTTAGGATTAATGACTAAATTAAAGTCACCACATATAATTATTGTATACCATGCATGAACAAAGGGAATAAGAATCTAGTTTGTCGTCTATTAGGAGCATAGTATGTAAGTATTGTAGTTTCTGTATTTTGTAATTTATCTTGTATCGCTAAGTATCCACCATTAGAGTCAATGTATTGTTTGGTACAATGTAATTGTAGGGAGTTACAGATAGCAATTAATACTCGTTTTTTAGTCGAAGTGTTAGCTGAAAATAACTGAAAAGGGAGCTCCTAAATAAGATGGAGCAGAATCGTGTTTAAAATGGGTCTCTTGTAGGCAAGCTACAGTATATCAATATAACGAGCTTTCAGGTATCTGAACCCTTTAATTATTTTGTTAGGTGAGTTCAGACTTAAGGTCAACATTATTTTGGTCATTTGGGACATTGATAAACCTAAATTTTGATAAATATCATAGAATTTTAGAAAATTAGTATAAATATATCCTGAAGGTTATGTATGAAAATGGGCTAGAAAATAAAGTACATTAGCCAATGTAAAATAATAAATAATATGAACAACATCATCATCGTGGTTGTAACGCATACAAACAAAATATATAATGTCAAGCCTCCTTTTAATGAAGAAAAAAATAAAAAGTACATATATATGGATTCAAATGATTCAGAACTTACTGTATATATGTGGCAATCTCACATAATCAAGATGCACACCATTAAGACTGTTGAAAAACTCCAGCTCTATTTAAAAAAGAGTATACGTTTACTTGTTTATAAGGGAAATTCCAATAGAACTAATTTTCAATTAAATTATTTACATTAGCTTAACATAATTAAATCCCAAATAAAAAAAAATCCAAAAAAAATAACGGAGGATCTCAATTACAGTTTTTAAAGATTGAAGTAGTAAGGATAATATATTGGTGAGAGGGTATAGAATGATATAACATAATAAGCATAAGATGCCAATATAGATGGGGGTCCTGGTAATATTCATAATAAAAGGGAGAATGGCTATAAAGTGAATAATCTATTACAATTGGTTAATATTCAGAGGAAAGTTAAATTAAGGAGACTTACCATAGACAGAAATCTGGTACAGAGATGGTTAATAGATGTGTTGACAGGCAGCAGGATCTGTGTGGCAGCAACTAGAGCAGGGGTGTCAAACCCTGGCCCGCAGGCCAAATGGTGCCCACAAACATTTTTTGCCCCCAAAAGGAATTCTAAATATGAACTGCAGCTGGCTCGACGCTGCATTGAAATAGCGCCACTACTACAATTCCCAGCATTACTCGCGTCTATAGACCAGCGGGCTCTCTGCGTGGCCTTGCATTGGACTCTGAAAATTCTTATGCCTCTTTCACTATTATAGGCTTGTTCCAGTTTGAATGCGAAGCAAAACCTCTTTGTTTCCATATGAAAAGGCTTTATGTCTAATAAGAAAGAAAAACTTCCTCAATTTTTTCAATAAGTTTCTAGGTTGACCCGCGACTTTGTCTAAGTTTAATTTTGGCCCTCTGTGTATTTGAGTTTGACATCCCTGCACTAGAGGGTAGTGCAAAAAACTTCTCCTGCCTTATATGGGCAGGGAAATGGTGTTCTAATGGAGAGGCTGCAGGGGAAATGACATCACGGCACATGCACAGATGCCCATACTGAAGCCAATTCTGCCTTGCTCTCCACGTCGGCACTCAACAGCTAATTGAGTCTCCTGTAGAAGATTTGGTGGCACAATAACACGTAGACACTGTGTGTTAATGGGGAGAGATGATGCCAATCACCCGCCGTGAGTGATTGCAGCAGGCGATATCAACAAATGGGTGCCCTGAAAAAGGGCCCCGGGTCCCCTGCTAGTCAATGAGGGTGGGCACAAGACAGGAGGAAGTGAACCGTGGGTAGGGCTATGCTAATATTAGCTAGAGTAATGAAAGTTCATTTTACAGTGATAGGTGTGTGTGTTGTAGGTCTTATGAAAACGACTAAATGAATATTCAGAGCGCAATCACAGAGTGACAAAATACAGAGTGGTATCCATGTCATGGGATTAGAACCTGAACAAATAAGGGATAACAAATAGAATCTTTGGTAGCAAGTAATTTAAATATCAGTTATAAGATAAAAATGAGATACAATGTAAGTACACAATGTTAATTGTCTATCAAAAGAACAACATCAAAGTCAAATTATAAATGTACAAAAAATAGAAAGAGTAACAACAAGAGACTTATGCAGAAGTATCAAAGAAATTAGCTAATTGTTGCATGGCTATCGGAATGAGTAATGCACTAGGACCTACAATCAACCTTGTGTTGCATGTTATAATGCAGCATTAATCAACAGACATAGGAATATATCAAATATGATAAGTACATCATGAGCCAAAATGTATGGACAGAAGTAGCATGGGCTTATCACATATTACCTGGCAACATAAAATCAGAAGGTTATGGAACTGTCCTCATAATTGTTATTGTATATTATTGATAAGCAACATAAAAAAAGCTTAGAAATATTAAAACATGTACCTTATATAGATAAACCAACAGTATCATGATTGGTCACTGAGGAACATTTTAAGATAAACAAATAAAAAAGGAGGAATGGTAAAATCAAAAAAGTTTCACAGTGTAATAAATGTGGAACAGGGAGGTGAGAGAAGGGGAGGGGATAATATTGGGATATGGAAAGGGAAGTGTGGATGGCATTATCACTGAAATCGTACCAAGAACCGTGAACTTTGCAACTGTTACATATCAAAAAATATTAGACTCAAGTAAAAAGCCTCAACTCAATATTCTACTAGTATTGCTGTAATGACATCATAAAAAGTTAAAAATTATTTCCAAAAACACATTTGCATTTTTGTTCACTAAATTAGCACAAATCTAGTTATGTCTAGGGACCAAATATGGCACACCTCACTTCCATTGCACGTGCCTCTAATAGATAAATGTGCTTGCTAATTGGCCAACTACATTTCTGTTGTTTAAACTGACATACTAGGGTGTTCAGCTGTATATTGTATGCAAAACATATTCTTGCATGATGTTACAATCACATTTATTTTGAAGAGGACATATCTAACATACCCAACAATGTTCTTTTAGGGTCACATTATATTTTTGAACAGCTGACCAGAGAGGAATGCAGGAATAGGGTCAATTCTTCCAAGCTTCCAAACAAGTTGGTGTAGGATAAGAGCATGTTAGATATTTTACTGTTCAACAACCATTGGGTAAAAACTTAAAAACTTTTTTTTGCGTTTTTGTTTTATAATGGAGAACCACGGATGTCACGACAAGCCTGCAAGGATCTTTTTAAATGTGTGTATTGCTTAGTTTTTTTCATTTTTTTTATTTTCCTCCAACTGAATTTTAAAAATACTCTGTGTATAACTTATATCTGGGCAAACCCTGCGATTTCTTTGGCCAGCTGTTACAGTACCTAAACTCAGAATTTTCACGTTAAGCCCGACCTTGGTACGGGCTTCAAAAAGTTACAATTATCGATAAACCCGAACTTTTCTTACTGTATGAAAATACAGTGAGAAAAGTTCGGGTTTATCGATCACTTACCTGGTCCCGCTGCGATCTTCCATCGGTCGTGTTCCAGCGTCGTCCTCCAGCGTCGGGTGTCCTCTCCACGAAGAAGAAGCCGGCCGGCTTCTCCCTCCGTGCGTGATGACGTCGGCACGTGTGCGGAAAATTCAAATTGAAAGTCATTCAAACACATTTTGTATTGGATTGAATACAAACTCCTGTATCCAATCCAATACAAAATAAATAAAAATAAATACAAAGTATGTAATTGGTAAATTCAAACTCTCATTTTGTATTGGATTGGATACAGGAGTTTGTATTCAATCAAATACAAAATGAGAGTTTGAATTTTGTTCTCATTTTGTATTGGATTGAATACAAAGTCCTGTATCCAATCCAATACAAAATAATAGAAAATATATTCATGTGGTTTTGTCTATAGGTATGTGACGGACACTAGGGAGGTGTTTTAGAAAAATATATTACTATACAGTATACCGAATTATCGCATTTTCAGTATTTTTCATTTATTTATGTATTTTTGTTTAAGCTGATTTTTGTGTCTTTTATTTAATTTTATTAAAAGTAATTTTTTTTTTTTTACATGATTGTGTGTTTCAAACATTTTTTATATTCATGATATCTACTAGACCCTTGTTCCGACATATTTCTGTAAGTCAGGTCTACAATTTAAAAAAAAAAATTTCATGAAAAACAGTGTAACGCTTTTGGAACAGAAATCTAACAGACATCAGTGTAACGCCCAGGTGGTTAATAAATTAATATTATTGTTTGTTTTTTTAAGTATGATTACCTAAATACATTCCGTCCCCTTCATTCTCTGAATGAGAGCAGGCATCCCCGGAGGGTCTTGGCTGCTCCTTCTCACATGCCCCAGCATCTCAGGCATGCGCAGATGGAGCCCTTTCATCAAAAGGAAAAAATAAATCTCACGCATGCGCAGTTTTTACCTAAATTACGTCACCCAATGTTGTGCCTGCATCGGGTGACGTAGGCAGAAGAAACCCGAAAGAACAGAGAAGATGGTGGCGTCGGTCAGAAGACAGATACCAGAACAACGGGGGACTGGATGAAAGAAACCTCCAGATGGATCGACTGCTCTGCGAGATTTAAGGTAAGCGTAAATTTTTTTTGTTTTTATGTGCTGTTACACACAGACATTAAAGAGGAACTCTAACCTTTATTGTTGTATCTGTAAGAAAGGTCTCTGACTTCCAGGTCACAGGTAGGGGATCACAAAGAAGAGTAAATCATACAACAGTAACTCACCTAAGCTGAGCACAAGTAACAAAATAATTCAATAGACAATACAGTGGAGTGCTCAGAAAGTAAGAGCTGATTTCACGATTATAACCTAAAAAGAATGACAAGTGTGTGATACTTTTCTCCTAACAGTGTATATGGGTATGTGTGTATAATCATATTAGCTGTATTGAAGGTGCATAAATTGTTAATTTGTGAAAGTCCTGTATACTTCACTCCTTTACTGTTGTTATGCTTTCATGTGTATGCCTATTTTATAATTTATCAGAAAATGTTTTTGCATACGCTCTTAATAAAACATTTTAACACAACTGTTCTGGACTTTTATCCTTGCACCAATTTCATAGTAGCAAAGTGTGACCTGCACTGTACAGAATGAAGGAAATCTTATTTCATTTTACTAGGCTTCCCTCCATCCAATCCAATCTACCACATTCTGTACAGAGCAGCCTGGAATGGAGTAGTTGGAGGAAGGTCAAATAAAATGCAGTGGGGTAAAGGAGGCAAAGTGCTGACCTTCCATCCATTCCATTATAACCTGCGCTGTACAGAATACAATAAAAGAGAGTAGTTGGATGGAGGGAGAGTGATATGTGGTCTTTTCTTCCATTTCATTCTGTACAGGACAGAATGGAATGGTTGGTGAGTCAGAGGGACTGATTTAATAATGCTTTTTAAGGCTGGAGAGTATATACTTTCATGAGTGAAGCTGGGCGATCTGGCAAGCCTGGAATGGATTTCTTCAAAGTAATTTGCTAGCAAACGTTTTGAACCCTGGACCAAATCCATTCCAGGTTTGTTGGATCACCCAGCTTCACTGATGAAAGTGTATCCTCTCCAGCTTAATAAATCAGGCCCAGAGTGCTGTCCTTCTCTGCCACTCTAATCTACCCTCTCTGTACAGAATAGGAGAGAATAGACTGGTTGGAGTAAAATAGAGTAAGGAAAAAAGTCAAGGTGCTGTCCTCCCCTTGCCCACTCTATTCTAGCTGGCACTAGAACATTTTTATTAATAATCAGGATTTATGTAGCCCCAACATATTACACAGTTCTGTAAATTAAATGTGTGTGCTCGCTCTGTACAGAATAGGATAGAATGGAGTGGTTGGAGGAAGGGTGCATGAACTGTGGTGAGGTATAGAAAGCACAGTGCTGTCCTCTCACCCCCCACAATCTAGCCCGCTCTGTACATAATGGGATAGAATAAATTGGTTTAATGGAGGAATTTAGCTTAAATACATGTAATTTCTAAATATAATAAAATTGCAATGAAGCTTACTACTGGATAAAGCAATTTTCTAATTTTATACTAATTATTATATAGTTATTTTATTTAAAAACAATTTTAAATTGTACAATTCTCCCACTGTCAACTTGATTCTAACTTTTTCTTCACTGATTGGGCTAGATTATGTTATTTGCAATGATATCCTCCTCTAACCAACTCCATTCTAGCATTCTCCTTATAGAGCTGGTTAGATTATGCTATCAAGGGGAGACCTCTAAACCAGGGTTCCCCAACCCCCGCCGTCTGACAGGTGGGCGGCAGCTTCGGCCGGTGCACCTCCCAGTGGGGTCAGAAGGACTCTGCTGGGGGGTGCACCGGCCAGAGCCATGGACCACGTCCCCCATACTGATTGCAAGCTCAGGTTGGTAGGTGGGTATGTCTCTGGATACAACCTGCCCAGACCTGCGATGGGGGAGTGGTCAGGTTCTGGCATTACAACGTCACTTTGGGGGGAAGTTTCTTCACCTTTGAGTGACACATGGCTCCCCGTGCATGCGCCCGTGCATTTAGTGGTCCGCAACCTCCAAAAGGTTGGGGACCACTGCTCTAAACAACCCCATTCTAGCCTGCTATGTACAGAATGGGAGGAAATGAAGTGGTTTAAAGTTTTTACTTTGCATAAAAGTGTAGACAACTCTTTCATATCAAGTAAAAATATTCTTTTTTTTTTTTTAATGCAACACCCTTTTAAAAGAAAAAGAAAAGAATGAAGCACCTCCACTTTCTGTCTTGATAGCTGCGGCCACGGCGATCAAAACAGAATGGTGCACAGAACTGGCCTGGATAACTACGTCACGCATCTCGTGAGGCTCCTGGCTGCCCCTTCTTCACACTGCGAGATCTGGTGACATAGCCAGAAGAAGAAGGCTGAAGATGGTGGAGCCCGGAGCTTCCTAACTCCTGCCGGGACAAAGGAGAATTCCAAGAAAGCAGGAGGAAAGGTGCAGCACGATCAAGGAATCTGCAGAATTAAAGGTAAGTGTGATTGTTTTTTTTTTTTTAAATACATGTATTTTCAATATATGATAAAAAAAATGTTGCATTCAAGTTACAAATGGGCTAAGCAATTTAATTCTAAGCCCACACTAATGTTATTTTAATAAAAAAAGAGAAACAAAGCATTCCGTAAAATATTTTCAAATGATACAATGCTCCCTCTGTCAACTAGATTTCAGCCTTGTCTGCAGTGATTTGGCTAAAATATGTTATCTCCAATGTTACCAACCTCCATTTTAGCTCCCCATAGAGCTGGTTAGATTGGAGAGTCTGGAGGGAGAGCCTCTTCTAAGGCTGGGTCTACACTAACGTTTTTAAGAACACATGTAAACATTCATACTGTGTTAACCACCTTGCAGTTAAGCCCGACCTTCGCTCGGGCAAAAAAAAACTGCAAGGATGGTTAAGCCCGAGATTTTGTACATCCATACTTACCTGGTCCCCCTGTGCTCATCCAGCGTCGTCCTCCATCGATCATCGTCCGCCGAAATCTAGACCTCAGTGTAACGCTCAGGAGGTTAAACACTGGAAAACATCTGTGCCATAGTAATCAATGGACGCGGGTAAACGTGTTTTTGGCGGGTTACCGTGTTAAACCTGCGTTTTAAGGTTGTTAAATATCCTTATAGAGAACGCTCATTACTGTGCCTCAAGGAAACGTCCTGGTGTAGATTAGTCCCCTGGAATGCATGGGAATTACAAACATGGACTTTAAATGCCTCAAGGTAAACCCTGGGGAAAGCCTCTGTGTAGACTAAGCCTAAACAGCTCCATTCTAGACACTATTCTGGAGGAAGGAAGCACGCCTTTGACATGTAGCGCATTTTCCCCAGCTAGGACTTGCCTCCTCAACAAAACCACACCCACTCTCAAGCAATTTCAATGCAAGCAGCAGATGACCACGCCCACTAAAGTTTGATTGGACTAAAGAACCGTGACGTTCCCCTATTTCCCACAGACTGAGGTGGTGCTACGGGATTCCCGCTGTGATTGGCTTGTCTTGGAGCATTGATTGGGCCGTATTGGGTGCGATGTTTTCTCCGATTTGCTGACACGCTTGATTGAAAAAACTTTATCCACATGAGAAAAAAGCTTGGCGTTGTTAACACATGGCCTCAGTGGCTAAGGGAAGATGTAATGACGGGTTAGTTCCCGGGCTTGTGGGCCCCTGAGTACTTTGAGGGAGGGATAGACAGGACAGGGTAAGTGGAAGGTTAGGGTAAGCAGCAACTTTATTATTCTCTATAACTAGACCATAAGTGCAGCAATTTCCCTTGGTAACCCAACTGTAGTGCATGCTGAATGCCATTAACAGGGGACAGAAAGTCCTGTGTGATGAACGCCCTCTCAGCCCGCACCTTGCGCATAGACTTGCCAGCACGCTCCACAACAGTCCATGCACTAGAAGGCTGAGAAGGGCCATCATGGGGTACAAGGTTTACCACTCTGTTACCCTTTGCCAAACACACCATCACAGGTAGACTGCCACCATGTGCTTAGAAGGAAGCACACACTGTTACCCTTGACAACCACAGTTATGATTCTGCTTCTTTAATACTGTCACCCAATGCCACTCCAGACAGGGATGTCTCAGAAATCACAATGTTTATAGTAGCGTTTTTGGGTTAGCAAGTTACACTATATCTACTTCAGCTTACACTTTTTATAATGTTTAGTAAGTAAAAACATACAAAAACAGTGCAAAAACAAATACAGAAAGAAAAGACTAATCAAAGAACAATAACAGAACAATGGCAACAGCATAAAACAAAACAGAAAATCGAAATAATACTTAGATAGAGTTGGTTTGCCTTGTTCCAGGTTGCTGAGTAAAGTCCAAGTTATCAGTCAGTCACTGGGCTCCCTGCAGTGCTCAATGTGTCAGTGCTGTTGTCCTTAGCAACAAGATGGATTCCACATGGATTATGATGCTCTGTGAACTCTTCCAAAATACCCTTGTTCTAACCATTATTGATCATTTCAAGAACACATTTTATAAACTGCCAACCCCCAGTTTATTCAGCAGCACAAAATAAGTCATTCCCAGAGACCAAACTAGGCATGTCTGGGACTTCACCATAACAGGCTAA
The DNA here is from genome assembly GCF_032062135.1 of Pyxicephalus adspersus. Taxonomy (NCBI): domain Eukaryota; kingdom Metazoa; phylum Chordata; class Amphibia; order Anura; family Pyxicephalidae; genus Pyxicephalus; species Pyxicephalus adspersus. Next base: position 12,284,972 of record NC_092871.1, read on the forward strand.
ATATGGTTTGCAGGCTTTCCTGAGGCCTAGGAGACTAGTTCTCAAAATGCTCACCATAACAATCCAACTCCAAATCAGCCAAATACTATCTTTATACAGAATGGTATATTGGAAATATAAAGATTAATATTTAATTGGTTTCAGACTACAGCTCAATCAGAGGCCACTCTTCTAGAATTATCAGAGTATTATGACACCTGGAGACACACAACTCCAACTTTTACAATGTGTGTTGTAAATTAGAGGGTCTGGAAGGATGCTGGTTGTTAGATCAAGAAATATCTGATAAGGGAAATGTGTGACCATGGTCTGTTGTACATTTATTTGTATTGTGTTTTTTTTCAAGACATTTAATGGGAGATCAGCATGTTATCCCCATTATCACACCCAGCATCCATTGTTAGGCTGTGCACAGCTGAAGGAGATTCTAGAGGCTGATCAGCTCCGGACTCAGTCCTGCACTGCTATTGGCTGCTGGGACTTTATAGCCTCTCTGCTCCCGGTGCCCAGTACTTGTTGTAGCCATCTGTGCTGTGTTTAATGTGAGCCATTGGGTCTGACCTTGCGAGTATTGCTGCCTTGATGGCCTTTGACTCTGCCCTGTGTACTTTGTTTGGTGGACAGTTATGCTGTGTATGGCCTCTGCTCTGTATTCTGGACTTGGCTCTGTTGGAATATTGGTACTGCTTTGTATGTGGGCCCCTGGCTTGCTGCCAGCCCATCCCCAGACACCATCCCTTGTGCAGTAAGTCCTGGGGGCAACCGTGTGCTGGGAGACACAACCAGTCTCTTGAGGCTGAGCGGGGGCTTGCTAAAGGTGAAGACTGCAGTGTTAGATTGGGGGACTGATGTCAGAAGTCCTGTAGCAGAAAACAAAGGAATTAAGCGAAGGGCCTCGTGACAGGGTGGGCAGGGAAGATGAGGGGGGGAATAAGGGGGTGGTTAGATTGTTTATAGTTAAATTGATTGGGCAAAAAGTGCGGGAAGATAGTGGTCCGAGGGGTGGGGTCAGAGGTCAGATAAATAGAGGGGCCAGAGAGGAGGGGTGGGCAGTTTGAGGAAAATGTCAGGAAGAAATTTTCCTTACCATGGCGAGTATGGATGAGCTGTTGAATCAACTTAGAGCCGCAGCGGAGGTCCGGGGTCTGTCTTGGCTTCAGGATCAGGTTGCTTCCGTACAAAGGGGGGGGGGGGGCGCAGATACCAGAGGTTGTGGTGCCCGGTTCGGTACGCACTCGGCGGTCTCGCCCGCCGGAGTGTTACAGCCCCAGTACACCCCGAGGGGTCCAGCGCCACCTCAGGAGCCCCGCCAGGGACACTCCGAGTCCTCCTGCAAAATGGCGTTCAGGTACTGCGGGCAGGGTGACCGGGAGGAATCCTCTGCATCGGCGGGACCCCAGCCAGGAAGAAGATGAAGTGCGTTCGGTGATCCCACCGTCCAGGGCTGGTCGAGGAGCTTCCCCTGTCCAGAGGACTGCTGCGCCGGGTGGAGGAAGGAGCCGCAAAGGAAGAGGATTGGAGCGGAGAGAGGGGCTGAGCTTGGCCAGGGCGGCTGGATCCCCCATCGTTGAGGCAGGTGCGGCAGTGGAGGAAGCGAGGAGGAGCAGAGCTGATGGCGGTCCGGTCATGGCGGCCTCCGTTCCGGAAGTGACAGGGAGGAGGCCTGGGACTACAGGACGTGACAGCCGGGAGGCGGAAGCAGCGCGGTATCAGATGCGACCCGGAAGTGACGTCATCAGTGGTTGCCCGGGGTCGGTGAGAGCGGAAGGGGGACGCTTTCCGGTTTCAGCAGTTGGCACACAGGAGACAGAAGAGCTGTGGTCGGAGGGGGAGTTATCCGGATCGGAGGAGGCGGAGGGTCGCCGGCGCAGAGGGTCTTCAGCGGCTGCGGGGCCTCGGAGCCTAGGGCAGCCTGGTGAGTGCTGTGCAGCATGGGGTTTTGGTGTGCAAAGGGAAGGGAGGGGGGCGGTGGGGGGGGGGGGGGGGTGTTAATGCTTGTAATTCCTTTGTTGATTTGCGGCAGCAAGTTGAGAGCAAGGGGGGTATTGCGAGGAGTGGGGGTGTAGCTTTTGATGCGGGGGCACTGCTCCAGGGTTTGCAAGATTTAGTAATGAGGTTTAGTGGGGGTCCCCATGGGTTAGGGGGGCCTGAAGGACATACGGGTCAAGAGAGAGGAGTAGCCAGCACACCCCGGTTGGCGGGGGCAGAAGGTGAGTTGGGGGAGGGGGTCCCACTTTGCGAGAGTGGGTTGTCCTCACAGCGTTCGGTGAGGGGGGATGGAGGAGTGCCGGGGGTGGGCCCCTTGGAGGGGGAAAGTCAAAAGGATGGGGGGGCTGGTGACAGTTTGCCTGGGATAGCAGATGGTGCTAAGGGCGAGGTGTATGTGTGTTTTGAAGGGCCGTTGGGGGCGCACCTGCCAGGGGATGTTAAGGAACGAGTGTGGAAAGGTGAGTACATAGAAATATTTTCGCTACTCCCGGTGGAATGGTTTGGAGCAAGGGAAGTGAAGGTAAGTGAGGGGAAGCGGCAAGGGGAAGAAAAGGGACTTTGGCGGTTTATACCGCGCACGTTTCAAAATTGGCTACAAGCCTTTGCCATTTTAGCCAGTCTGGTGGGGGAAAAGGCGCCTGAGAATTGTTCGGCCCTTTTCTGCTATCTGGATGCTATCAGTGAAGCACATAGGGTTTATGGGGGTTTGGCTTGGCTTCGCTATGACGAACCGTTTCGTCAGCGCAAAGCCATGCGGCCAGGCATGCGCTAGGATCATCGGGACATCAGCCTCTGGATGCGTCTGATGACATCGGCGAGGATGGGGCTGCAGCTCTTTCTTGGGGGCGCCGGAGGATCGGGCATCGCGGGTTCTTCGGCGGTTAAACGGAAGGGACTTTGTTGGGTTTACAATGAGGGCGCATACAAATTTGGAGTCACATGTCGGTTTAAGCATGAGTGCTCAGGATGCGGAGGACCACATCCCTTTGCCAGTGTTATGCAAGCGGGTGTGGACCCACTGTGCCACTGACCGGGTACACTCCAGAGGGGCGTGACTAAGCAGCTACCAGGTCTTCACTAGAGCCTCTGAGGGTGAGGATAGGTTTGGGCTGCGGGGTAGCTGCCAGGTGCCACTCCAGAGCAATCCCCAGGCCAGTGGCAGCTGACCACAGGAGTCAGGACCAGGCGGTAACAGGCAAAGTCCAAGAATGTATTCCAAGGTCAGGGACAGGCAGCAAACAGGCACAGTCCAGAAACAAATTGCAAGGTCAGGGTCAGGCAGCAAACAGGCAAAGTCCAGAAACGAATTCCAAGGTCAGGGTCAGGCAGCAAACAGGCAGAGTCCAATAAACGAAGGTAAGGTTAGGTACACAGCAGAGCAAACAAACAACACACCTTAGCAGTGAGAGTAACGCAGGTAAGCCAGAGATTGCTCAGGCAACTTCCTGTAATAGGAGGTGCCTTTAAATACCTGCAGGACATGAGCCATAGGCTGTAGGAAACAGAGGGCGTGTGTGTGTTACCTCAGAGACACACCCACGCCAGCTCACTCATCATAGCAAGTCCCAGCGTGAAAGAAATACTGACATGGAACATAGGTAGTGGGTTACCTGAGAGATAGGACCCGGCGCCCGTGCCTGCGATTGGGAGCAGCGGCACCGGCACGGCTTGCAGTGCTAACAGCCAGATGTCACAGTAAAGGTAAGGGGCGTCCCGGAGAGTCTGCGGGAAAGGGGGAAGACGCCGGTGAGGGTGGAAAGCCTGTGACTTATGCTCGATAGGTACCTTGATCGGTTGGCGGCAGGTGAGTTGGAGAAGGGTTTTAGGGTGGGTTTTCACATTCCCTGCACGTTGCTTGAGGTGCCACCTCAGTCTAGGAATTTGCTGTCTGGTTTGCGGAATCCGGGGGTAGTGACGGCTAAATTGGAAAAGGAGGTGGCCTTGGGGCGCATGGCTGGGCCTTTCCAGGCGCCACCTTATTAGGATTTTGTGGTATCTCCTTTGGGCGTTGTTCCAAAGAAAGACCCGGGACAGTTTCGCATGATTCATCATTTATCGTTTCCCCTGGGGGGATCGGTGAATGATGCAATTGATCCGGAATTGTGTAGAGTGGCATATACATCTTTTGACAAAGCAGTATCGTTGGTTAGGGGAACAGGGCGGGGTTGTTTGATGGTCAAGGCAGATGTTGAATCCGCTTTTCGTTTGTTGCCTGTGCATCCTGATTGTTTTTGGCTGCTGGGTTGCGAATGGAGGGGTGCCTATTATGTTGACAAATGCTTGCCCATGGGCTGTGCGATTGTTCGAAATGTTCAGTACTTTTATTGAATGGGCAGTGAAAAAGGAGTCTGGGTTGCAGACTATTATACATTATTTAGACGACTTTTTGTGTGTTGGTTCGGCTGAATCCTTTGCCTGTGCGATTTTGTTGAGTACTTTGGAGGCGGTGGCTGACTTGTTTGGGGTACCGTTGGCTGGTGAGAAAACGGTAAGACCGTGTACGCAGCTCGTTTTCTTAGGGATTGTGCTGGATTCAGAGCTGATGGAATGTAGGTTACCTGAGGATAAGCTACAGGAGTTGAGGTGGGAGGTGCTGCGGGCTCTCCGATTGAAAAAACTTTGCGGGAACTGCAGTCGCTTTTGGGTAAACTGAACTTTGCGTGCCGTATCATGCCGATGGGGAGGATTTTTAGTCGTAGGCTGGCTGCTGCGACTGCGGGAGTTAGAGCGCCAGGCCATTTTATCAGATTAAGTAAGGAACTGAAAGAGGACCTGGCAGTGTGGCGAGAATTTTTGATACATTTCAATGGGAGGACTTTGTGGATGCAGGAATTTGTGGACAATGAAGCCGTGGAGTTGTTAACAGATGCGGCGGGTGCACATGGTTATGGCGTTTATTTTCAAGGGCAGTGGAGCGCAGAGCCCTGGCCTGAAGAATGGCGGCAGAGTGGGTTTTGTAAGAATTTGGTTTTGTTGGAGTTGTTTCCGATAGTTGTGGGATTAGAGTTGTGGGGGTTCCGATTGAAGGATCGCAAGGTGCGGTTTTGTTGTGACAATTTGGGTGTGGTGGAGGCGATTAATAATAATTCAGCGTCTTCACCTCCAGTTATTTGTTTATTGCGACATTTGGTGTTGTTGTGTTTGCGCTTGAATATTTGGGTGAAGGCGGTTCATGTTGCGGGCTGCTATAATATTATTGCGGATTCTCTTTCTCGCTTTCAGTGGAAGCGCTTTCGGGTGGTGGCGCCATTGGCGGTGGAACACGGCACTCCTTGTCCGGAAGAACTTTGGAAAGTGGTCTGGGGGTCCTCGAAGGTTTGATTCAGAGGTCGGTCAGTGCGGGAACGTGGAGAGCGTATGTGGGGACTTGGCGGGAATGGTTGGAGTTTATGCAGAAGATGGGGGTGGATGGAATTCCAAAAGGGGAGGAGTCGGGGGTGCTTTTGTTTTTGTTGGACAATTTTCAGAGGGGTGTTTCAGGGTCTGCCATGGCTAAAAAATTAGCAGCGTTGGGGTTTTTCTTCAAGTTGATTGGTTAGGCCTGATGGAACAAAGAGCTTTGTGATTCGGCAGGCGTTGCGTGGTTACAGAAAGGACACTGCTCATCGTGATCAGAGGCGACCGGTGTCCTTTGACATGCTGGTGGAATTGTATCAACAGGTGGGGATTCAGTGCCTGGGTGAGTATGAAGTTGTGTTGTTAGGGCTTTGTTTGTACTGGCGTTTTTTGGGGCATTACGATTGGGGGAGATTGTTAGTCCAACTAGGTTGCTGCCTGGGGGTTTGATGGAGGGGGATGTGGGGTTAGAAGTGAATAAAGTGGCGGTTTGGATTAGGAGGTCAAAAACAGACCAATCAGGTAGAGGGGTGCGCTTGGAATTGGGATCTGTTCCGGGTTTGGTGGTATGCCCTGTACGGGCAGTGGGTATGTTCAAGTTCGTCGGGGCATGGGGGGTCCATTTTTTGTTCATGAGGATGGTTCATTCGTGTCGAGGTTCTAATTTTGTGCGGTCTTCCGAAAGTGTGTGGAGGCTATGGGGAGGAACGTAAGTGAATTTTCATCACATTCCTTTCGGATCGGTGCTGCCACGGAAGCGTCGAGATGGGGTTTGGGCGAGGCCATTATTAAGCGGATTGGGCGTTGGTAATCTAGACTTTTCCAACTATATGTTCGCCCCCAATGGTTGTGAGAGGGGGGGGAGTGGCCTTCAGGGTACTCATGGTCCAGGGTTGTGGGGGTGTGCTAGTTATGCAGTGTTGTGCAGTTGGTACGCTTTGCTTTTGCTGTTTTCTTACAGGTGAGCCGGAGTGCCTGATTTGGATTTTGGGACATTCATACGTTTATTGGGGGGCCCGGAGAGCAGATATTCGGCCTAGTGGATGGCAGTTGGGAATAGCCAGGGAGACGGCGCAAGTGCGGTGGATTGGGATACCTGGCTTGCTGTGGAATCGAGTGGTGCCCGAAATTAGCAGGTTTGCCCGTTTGGATAGGCCACCGAATGTTGTTTTATTGCATGTGGGGGGCAATGATGTGGGTTCAAGAGCGATGCGGGAGCTCATTAGGGACATTAAATTTGATTTTTTACGGTTAAGAAGCTTGTTCCCGCAGACCTTGTTTATGTGGTCAGAAATGGTAGCAAGATTGGCTTGGCGTAATGCTCGGTCCGTTGAACGTTTGAACAAAGCGCGCATCAAGATTAATAGGGAAGTCGGATGGTTTGTGACCAGGATTGGTGGGTTGGTAGTCCGTCATGTAGATTTAGAAAAAGATCCTCAGTTATTTTTGAGGGGCGATGGAGTGCATTTAAATGCCATTGGCACTGAATTGTGGTTATTGGGGTTGCGGGAAGGGTTGCAGAAAGCTTTGCGAGTGTGGGGGTGCTCGCAAGCATAAGGTTTCATGCTTGCGGCGGGTGGCGGTGTTGGATTGGTCCATGAGAACAAAATTTCAGACAAACAGGGGGATGGGGAACCCATTACAGGCTATAGTTTTGCTAAGAGGAGCCACGCACGGCACATGGTTGTCATGGTGGGCAAGGAGGGAGTGGAAGATGACCGCTAACTGTTCCCGAGCCGGTGTAGTTGTGACTGGGAGCCTGTTGGGGAGCGGCAATGTCTTTGGAGGAATCGGGGAAGGGTTAATCTTATGGACCGTTTGAAAATGGTTTTGAGAGATCAGTGGTGTTTAAATAGTTAAACGTTTAAAATGTTTTAAATGTTATGCGGTAAAATATTTGAAAAAGGATATCGTTAACAATTATTTATGTCAATGGTGTTTTTATGGTTATAGCAATAAAATGGGCTGCTATGGCCAAATGTTTTCCAAAACAGTGTCAAGTGTCTTATTTAACCTCCTTGCAGTTAAGCCCGACCTTCGCTCGGGCAAAAAAAAACTGCAAGGATGGTTAAGCCCGAGATTTTGTACATCCGTACTTACCTGGTCCCCCTGTGCTCATCCAGCGTCGTCCTCCATCGATCATCGTCCGCCGATCTCTCCAGCGTCGGGTGCCTTCGTCGGGTGACAGCGGGACCGGTAAGAAGCCGGCCGGCATCTTGTGTTCCGCCGGCCGGCATCTTGTGTTCCGCCCGCCGGCATCCTGTGATCCGCCGGGCCAGCGGATCACAAGATGCCGGCTGGTGGAACACAAGATGCCGGCCGGCGGAACACAAGATGCTGGCCGGCATCTTACCTGGACCCGCTGATCGTCCCACGTCCTCCTCGTTCCAGCGCCGGATGATCTCTGAAGGGAGAAGCCGTCCGGCGGAGAAAAAAAAACCGGACGGCTCCTCCCTGCGTGCGTGATGACGTCGGCGCGTGTGCGGGAAATTCAAACTGAAACTCATTCATTCATTTTGTATTGGATTCAATACAAACTCCTGTATTGAATCCAATACAAAATGATTCAAATAAATACAAAGTATATAATTGGTAAATTCAAACTGTCATTTTGTATTGGATTGGATACAAACTTGCGTATCCAATCCAATACAAAAAATAAAAAAAAAATAAAAGTAAATAACTTGGAAATTCAAATTTATATTTTGTATTTGATTGGATACAAACTTGCGTATCCAATACAAAATAATTCAAATAATTACAAAGTATATACCTGGTAAATTCAAACTGTCATTTTGTATTGGATTGGATACAAACTCCAGCATCCAACCCAATACAAAAAAATAAAAAAAAATAAAATAAAAGTAAATAACTTGGAAATTCAAATTCTTATTTTGTATTGGATTGGATACAAACTCCCGTATCCAATCAAATACAAAATAATTCAAAACAAACTCCAATAAATACACAATCAAAGTTTTAAAAATTGCCACACTAGGGAGGTGTTTTAGAATAATATAGTACTTTACAATATACAGAGTTATTGCTTTTTCAGTATTTTAAGTATTTATGATTTGTTTACATTGCTGATTTTTGTGTTTTTCCTTTAATTTTATTAAAAGTAATTTTTTTTTTTTTTACATGATTGTGTGTTTCAAACATTTTTTATATTCATATTATCTACTAGAACCCCTGTTCGGACATATTTCTGTAAGTTACAGGTCTACAATTTAAAAAAAAATTTCATGAAAAACAGTGGATCACTTTTGGTACAGAAATCTAGACCTCAGTGTAACGCTTAGGTGGTTAAAGTATGGGAACAGGGAAAGGGTTAATGGTTAAGGTAAACAAGATGAGGCTTCCTCTGCACTACCCATGTCATGGTGAGGACTGGTGCTGACCAGGGCGTTATATTTCAACAGACCATTCAACTACTCCCTGCCATGGAGGATCTCCATGAACAAGTCTGGCTCTTGTCAGATACTGTACATCAACTGACACAGCGTGTGGCTGCTCAGGAGATTAAAAGACAGAATCCTGTTCCTGTTGTGGTCGCCCCTTTTGTGGATCCCAAGATTCATTTACCAGAATTTACAGGGAATGCCAAAGCTTTACAAACTTCATGAATGCTTGCAAGTTTTATTTCCAGCTGCGGCTGCTCTCCTCAACAGGACCTCGGGACAATTGAGGAGTATGCTGCAGAGTTTTACAGCTGGGCTGTTAGTTCAGTGGAATGATACTACACTCTGCAGTCAATTTTGCTGCCTGGGTCTGTCCAATGTCCTTTAAGGAGGATATTTATATCTGCTACACTCCCAGGAACGCCTACGACCTCTGAGCCCAGTCCTCCTTCTATGGCCGAGGAGCCGATGCAGTTGTCAACCACAGAAAGTTTGAGAAGGTCCCTAGGGCTCTGTCTATGCTGTGGAGGACCTGGTCACTTCGTGCTATCCTGTTCATAGAAAAAGCCAGAGAAACTTCAGACAGGTATTTGTCTAATCTTGTCTTTTACTATTTTAGATTGCCTGGAATTCCTCTGCTAAGCATTGTCAGGTATTCCTGGATAGCGTTGCTGCCAGTAAATTTATGGATAATCTCTGGCCCACTCTCTGAAATTCCACTTGTTAACTTACCTGAACCTATGTGTATTAGCTATTGATCAGTCACCTTTGCAGCAAGGAAAAGCAACATCTAGTGTAATATTGAAGATAACATTAATGTCTGCTCTCCCCTCAAAATACAATGTTGTGTTTTTTGTTTTTGTCTTTGGCTGTGTTAAGTACAACAGCTCAGGGTCAAAAATGTCCCCTTATATATTTCTTGATCAGCCATTCTAGTTTACAACACACAATGTAAAATTTGAAGCTTTGTGTTTCCAGGTGTTGTAATATTCAGATAATGCTAGTAGAGTGGCCTCTGATTGAGCTGTATTCTGAAACACATTTATTAATAATCTTTACTCTTTACTCAGAATTTACCATTCTGTATAATGTAGTAGTTGGCTGATCTGTAGCTGGATCATTATAGTGAGCATATTGAGATCAAGAACTATTCTCCGAGGCCTCAGGAAGACCTGGAAACCATAATTAGCCTGGTCTGGTAAACAATTTAGTCCCAGACATGCCTAGTTTGTCATTGTAAACTCCTTATTTTGTGCTGATTGTTAATCTGGGGGTTGGCAGTTCATAAAACCTGTACTTGTGAATTTATAAATAATGGCCAGAACAAGGGCATTTTGGATGTGTCCACAAACATTCTAATTCTGCCTCCCAGGCAGCCCCCACCCTGCTGTCATTGGATTGTTGTATAAGTCCCACCTCTGTGGCTGGTAAAGAAAAATGCCATGTAAGCCTAGCAGAGGGAGCTCTTGCTGATACCTTATCGATCTCGCTTGGATATCTTATACCATATGTTGTTGCTAAGGACAACAGCACTGCAGGGTATATCTTGGATTTTACATAGCAACCTGGACTAAGGCAAACTAACTCTATCCAAGTATTTCAGTTTTCACTTTTCTTTTATGCTGTTGCTATACTGTTAGTGTTTAAAATGGGTTTTTTTTTTTTGAATGTTTTTACTTAACTATAAAGTGTAAGCTGCATGCTCTAAGTGGAAATAGTGTAACTTGCTAACCCGAAAACGCTACTATAAATATTGTGATTGCTGAGATCTCTGCCTGGAGTGCCAGTAAGGGGACACACAGTGGTCCTTGAGACCGGCATTCTAAGCCTGCTGGTGCGTGGGCTGTTGCTGAGCGTGCTGAAAGTCTATGCGCAGGGTGCGGTGTCCGTCACATCTAGATCTCCTGAGGCTTTGGTGAAGGTGGATGCTGCCCACTCAGAAAAGGGAACATATTTTCTTCTGAACATTCCTTCAACTCTGGTAATTTTAGAACTACCATAGATTGGAAATCTGGGCAGACTGTCAGATGGGGTAATGCATGTGTTGGGGGAAGTGCTTAGCTAACTCATGTTACCAGTTTCTGTGAGGATTTTTTGCTCCTAGGCGGTTAATTTCTAGATTTATATGTATAAAAGCAGTACATTGTCTATTATGAAAATGTATTTTACATTGTAGGCCTATAATAAGAAAAACTCACCAAAATATGTCCAATATTTATTAACTTAAAATAAAAACAAAACAAATTTTATTTTAAAAATAAAACTAAGGTACATAAAAAAACTAAAACTTGTAATACAACTGTACAGTACCATATATATCTTTGTATTGAATCCAATACAAAATGTAAAATTCCCTCCCTCGCATGCACCAACGTCACTGGGAACGTCGGCACACTCGAGGACAGATGGGAGGAAGTGAATGCAGCCGGAGGATGGGATCTGACAGGTGGGACACTGGAGGATGCCGGTGGGATGAGGTAAGTCCCTGAAGCTAGAGTTGGTTCCATTCTATCCACTCTAAACCCTCGTTGCATAGCTGCAGCTAAAAGCCTCCAGCCACTGCCTACTCCCGACAATCCCCAGTCTACAGTTTCGCAAAATTAAATGTGGACTTCTGGGCAACACAAGGGATGCAAAGTGGTAATACTGAAACTGTTGGTGGAGGGGGATAATGTTAGATCTCATCTGTGTGGCGACTCCATGCTGTGTGCCATCGCAGTATAAAACGCTGTTTATTCTGTCTAGCAATGTCATTTGCAGCAGCCAGGGGAACTAAAATAGGAGCAGCCCTGGACTCGGTCCTGCACTGCTATTGGCTGCTGGGAACTTGTGCATTATGCTACCTGGACCTTTGCCTGTGAAAAGATTCCATCTGCAACTTAAAAAGAGGGGGTACCCTTATAAATATGCTGCCTTGTAAATATGCCTGCTTGGTGTCTAATACCCTTTTGCCCCATATCTTCACATTGATGATTTCAATATTAACAATAAACAATACTATATTCTAGTGATTCACACCAAAAAATGCTCTAAAAAAGGGAATTGATTGTGAGAAAATACCCTATTAGGTTTTCTCCTCTGCCCTTAGCATAAATTTAGGTCTTGGCATGTAGGCTCTTTAAAATATGTTCCTGGGTTGGTACCTGGGAATAAAGAAAAGGCAGATTTATTAAACACATTTTTTTGCTATCTGTACACAAAGGAAAATGGCAGATCTGAACTGCAATGTCTCTACCTTTAATGAGCCTGAATGGCTCAAAATTTATGATTTTAGAACAGTTGAGGGCAAAAATAAGGTTGACAAAGCACTTGATATCCACGTGTCCTCAAGTAGCCGAGCTCCTTTATTTCAAAGCTGTCGTCTCATTTTTAGAGACTCTTAATTACTGGCTTAGTACTGATGAACTGGTGGAAGGCCAATGTGGCTCCACTCAGTATAATTAAGTTTGAAACACAAAATCATGTCAAAATAATAAATTTTTTAAATGTATTTAATTTATTATTTTGACCTTTCACCACACTTCTACACATGTCCTCAATGTTGGCATTTTTATATAAATTGCTGGGATAGAAATCATGAGCCAAACAGAGAACGTGCAAAAGGGGCCAATTTATGCCCAAGCTCTGCAAGACTGGAGAGATGGACTATCACAGGGGAACCTGAGTGACCCAGCAAGGCTGGAATGGATCGGGTACAGGATTAAACACATTTGCCAACTAATAAGAAACCACTTCCAGAATTGCTGTAGCACTGATTGCTGTAGCAGTGCATGAGGACAGCGCTTGATTCAAATAGATGTCCATATTGATTTTTCTGCTGTAAAATCCTACTTAAAAGAAACTCTGGGCTAGTGATTGGTATCCCCGCTGCCACTGGCTTAAACTGTACGGCATCCTCTGGTCAGGACACAATAACACACTTCTGGTAGACGGAATTAGCAAAGACACTTGACGTGAAGCACCTGGAAAGCTGAAAGATGTGATATTCCACCAACAAATCCTAATTACCTTAAATGTCCAAGGTATCTCTAGGAGGCAAGTTGCTCCACTGCAGCAAATGATATCATTCATAAACTCCGGATTGACATGGGGAGTGACGTAAATTTTGTAGCCCTGAAAGCACAGAATTGGCAGATCCAGAAAGGGAATGGGCAACATTTCAAATAAGCAACATGGTGGATAAAATCTCACACGGCTCTGATTTAAATTCAGGCAAAGAAATATACATGTTAAACGCATTGTCAAACTGGGTAAATTTACAAAGAGGATTACAAAAGGGGTGCATTGATTGAAATGTCTCCTGCCCATAGCAACCCCCCTCAGTCACGGTTTGGATGGAATCAACCAGGAGCTGCAATCTAGAGGGAGCTGCTGTGCTGTCCTCATGCATTGCTCAGCAAATAGGCATCAGCAATTATCCTCTGCTGTAAAATCATGTATTAGGATAATGTTAATAAGATTAATAATTAATTTACAGACATTGCTTTCATTTTGTGGAGAGTAGGGATTAGTGGGTGGCACTCAGGCTTCATCTTCCTGAATAAGAATCGGGATCAAGTAGTAGGAGCATGGAGCTCCAAATGTACTCACTACCTTTGCCATTATATGGGTCTCATTCATGATAGAAACCATAAGCCAAACAGAGAACAATATGTGCAATAGAGGCCATGACTCGGGTAGCTCAGATCATCGCCCCCCTCTCGCCCAAACCCTTTTAAACTAATTTGCTTTTCCATCCCTCCATTTGCACTAGCCACTAGCCACCTAAACATGTCCTGCACTTAACCACCTTTTTGTTTTCAACCTTTTTCCACACCTAGCTTTCACTATTCTCACCTTCTCAATTTACCAGCCATCCCTCCCTCTTTTCTCCAAAAAGCACTGACACCTGTTTTGGGTTAAAATGGCTAACAAGCAGCCGTTTAACACAAATTTTAAACTTCTTTTTATTAAACAATAAATACCCATCTTAATATATGAAATAACATACATTATCATTTAACATAACATTAGCATATTCATAATATTTCAAAATTGCCTAAATTTTTCTTTAACCAATTATAAATAATTCTGTAAACCAACAACCCATTATCAAAAACCACTGTGCCCTTTTGCACTATATCCAACTCCACTTTTAAACCAACCGGGCCGCAGGTCTAGGAAGGGGTAAAGTCCGCTCCACCGAGTGTAATTCACCATTTTTACCACACTGGCCCCTAGCTGCCCAGTACCTCCTCAGGGGCCCCACCATAACACCATTAATGGGCACCCTACCACTAGGTTGCCCTACCCAAATGACTAACAGGACTCTTTCCCCCCTGAACCCAAACCACCACAGCACTCGGGCAGAATACCTCATTCCGAGCTACAAACTTGGCCACCTCCTTATTTACTTAAATCCGTGCCTTATTGAGCTTCCCCACCGACCTTGCTCCCCTCCAACTTTTTCTGGCCACTATATCTGACCAATTTATGATCACTCCTGTGAACTCTATCCTGATCCTCAAATAATCTATTTTAATATCCCTGATCAGTTCCCGCATGGATTGCTGTCCTAAATCATTGCCTCCAGCATGTATCACCACCACATCCGGGCGCTGGTCCAATTTCATAAATCTTCTAAGCTCCATAGCATGCCATGAACCCCCAGCCAGCGCACTGTCTCCTCCTCCCTGGACAATCCTGTGCCCTCCTGTATTAAAACAAACATGTTTACCAACCTACAACAACTCCTTCTGCCCTGAACCACACTCCCCCCAACTAACCCCCCTTTTTGAACCCCCATCTTACAACAGATATGGCCAAATTTACAACTGGAACCTTCTCGATTCCCACCGTCCAATCCTCCGAATAACCCTCTCCCCTAGGCCCCATCTGGCCGCCCCAATCCTAAAGGAATGGGATGAGTAACCCTTTGGATCTTTATCCATACTCGCCAAACATTTTCTAAACACTGCTATGAACTGAAAACGAGACAAAAAGGTCCCGTTTTCATGCAACAACAAAAGCCCTTCTATCCTAGGCCTTCGTCTGAATTCCCCCACTACCGTAACCGGGCAGACAGGGGACCCCACCATCCGAAAAAGTTGTATTTAAAAACATTTCCCAGACTGGTCAGTCTTAGACTTGCAGATCCTCACTCACCTCCTCCGACCAAGTGACATCCTGCCACACTACTCCCCCCCCAGCCCGGTCCCAGGTGGGGCTAACCAACTCCCCAATCCTCATTGCCCCAAAAAACGCTAAGACAAACGCTGCCTTAAAGCAATTTTTCATATGAACCCTCGCATACCCGTGCTATGCTCGCCAACAACTCCCCCCAACAATGTACAAGAAACCAGCCTCCTAGCATCCAGAGACCTCTTTCCTATAACCTTTAACCACCTGTCTTACTAAAAATGTCTTCATCAGGTCCCTCTCCCCTTGCAATCTAACCCAAAATGCTATACCAGCTAATTTTCCACTGACACACCTCTAGCACAATCTTTCGCCAGCCAACACGACAATAGGTGGACTGAATTCTCCCCTGTCCGCCCACCTCCAAACTGCCTGCATAACTGATCCCACTCTCTCCAAACCCCCGCATAACAATTCCAGGTGCGCTCACTCACCGACCTTTTTACCATCTCACCAATCGGGCCAATGCAATTCCCCACAGTTCCACTGGACAAGCTCCCCTCGCTGCTCTGCCTCTGGCGCCAGCGCGCAAAACCTGTCCCACTGGAAACAAGACAACGCATCAGCCACCACATTTTTAACCCCCGGAATATGGTGCGCAAACAGATGTTATGCTGCAAGCACCTCAACAGCTGCACTGCTGACAGACTGTTGATGGCCTGTACTACCCCCAGGGTTATCACAATAGAATCTAACTTTTTTGTTTGCTAACTCCTTCCCCCACAAATCAATTACCACCACAATAGGGAATGTTTCAGCACCACCAAATTCTTCACCAGCTCTGCTTCCACCCACTCTTGAGGCCATGCTCCCACACTCCACTTACCCTGAAAATAGGCGCCAAAACCCGTAGACCCTGCCGCATCAGTGAAGAACTCCAAATCCACTCCAAATGTGATAGGCCCTTCCAACCACAAAGCCTTCCCATTGAACAACACCAAAAACATTTTCCACACATTCAAATCTGCCTTCACTTCCTTGGACAAACGCACAAAGTGTGACAGTGATTTGACTCCTGCCAACCGTCTACAAAATATTCTACCCATCCTCATCACCCTACATGCAAAGTTCGACTTCCTCAAAAACCACTGTACCTCTCTCAAACGCATCTTCTTCCTGTCACAAGCCCCATCCACTTCCACCTTCAGTGCTACCAACTTGTCTTGCGGCAACCTGCTCTCCATAGCCAAGGAATCTAACTCAATGCCCAGGAATGTAATCACTAAACCTGGGCCATCAGTTTTTTCCGCTGCCAAAGGTATCCCAAAACGATCCGCCACATGCTATAACGTCCCCAACAAAACCCTACAAACAGAACTATCTGGGGGCCCGATCAACAAAAAAATCATCCAAATAATGGATGACCGATTCCACCCCCGCCACCGACCTAACAACCCACTCTAAAAAAAAGTGCTAAATTGTTCAAACAATGCGCAGGAAATGGAGCAACTCATAGGCAAGCACTGGTCCACGAAATACTCCGGGTGTACCAGCAATAAACGGAAAGCGGCCTCAATGTCTGCTTTTGCCATCAATGCACCTTTTCCATTGCGCCGTACCCACCGAATCGCAGCATCCAGTGATGTGTAAGCCACAGAGCACAATTCGGGATCAATGCCATCATTTTACCAAACCCCCCCCGGCGGGAATGATAGATCAATCTAAACTTACCTGGCTCCTTTTTGGGGACTAAGCCCAATGAGGAAACCACCAAACCTTCCATTGGCGGCCTCCCAAAAGGGCCGCTCATCCTTCCTAACCCCACTTCTTTCTCCAATTTTGCTGTCACTACCTCTGGATGCTGCAAAGCCGACCTCAAATTTTTGGGTTCCTTTGAAATAACAGGTAATTTGCAGGGAATCAAAAAAACATTTTCAAAACCCTCCTCCGATATTCTAGCTGCTGCCCAGTCAGGATACTTGCTTAGAAAAGGCTGCATCCTTGCGATCTCTGGCGTCATTCCTTTTTCCAGCGCCACCCCCTCCACTTGCACCATGCTTAACATCTGGCAAGCCCGTGGGTACCTCCACATCCTGAACATTTGTGGCGGAACCGACAAGCCCTCCGAATTTGCACGAGCCCTCATTGAACAGCCAGCACACTCCATACTTTCCAGCCGGCGATCCAACTCCTTGTGGCCCACCGGTCCCCCCCCTGAAAAAACTGTTGACCACTAGGCCTCCCCACTGTCATTATCCTCATCCAAAGACAGATGTCTTTGTGATCCCACTGCAATGACGTTCTCGCTGCCTTCCGCTGACTAAATTGTTCATCAGGCAGTGCCCCCGTAAAGCCGGTGTGCTTCCCTAATAGTGTCCAGGTAGCAAAATAAACCTGCACACAGCTCTGGCTGACATTCCCCAAGTATGCTGGCTAATATACTAAACACGTGTAACCAGTTTAGGAAGGTTCGAGGAATGAAGTGATGACGCCGTTGCTAGCTTTCATCCTTGCGCCCTTACCCTGCTGGCCTATCAACATTGAAGCGCTCTAACGGTAAAAGAGAAAATATGTTGACGTAATCACCTTTTCAAATCTTCTCACAAACTTCCTCAAGTGCGGTCCCTCCAAGCACACGTAGACTTCTCTCGCCACATCTCCCACGCCTTCCGTTGACGCCAACCTATTTGTCTGCTCCAGTCCTTTAAATATACCACTGCCTGCTTCCCCTTCCCCTACAGTCAATACCACTGACCCCTCACACAACTTTACTCTGCTACACTCCCTCTGCCCCCCCCCCCACGCTCCCCTCCCCCCCATTGACCCCTGCTTAATAGCCTGCACAACATTTTTAATTATATTTATGTACGTACACGAGCTGTGTACATACAGGCAAAGAAATAGACATGTTAAACACATTGTAGAATTAAGGAAATTTAAAAAGGGGGGGGCGATTACAAAAGGGGTGCAGTAATTGAAATATGTCTCCTACTCATAGCAACCACACCCCAGTCATGGTTTGGATGGAATCTAGTGGGAGCTGCTGCTCTGCTCAGCAAGTAGGCATCCACATTGATCTTCTGTTGTAAAATGCCAGTTAAAAGTAACTCAGGGCTGGTGATTGGTATGCCCGCTGGCACTGACTAACTGCACGGCCTCCTCGGGTGAGGACACAATACGCTTCTCCTGATACTATTAATCCTTCCAAGGACCCCCACATGGCCTACCTTGCAGATCCGCTCCCTGGGATCCTGCATCCGTCCGTAGGCCCCGCACTGCCACCGGTTCCTGGCCCGCAGCTTCGTTTCCCGACGTGGAGATTTCTCCTTCTGACCTCCTCTCTTCTCCTGCGTCACTTCCGGGATTCCCTGGTGACGAGTTCCGGTTCTGCCCCGCGTCACTTCTGGTCGCTATCTTGGAATGCGGCCTGCATGAAGCCGTCCGCCTGGAGGACCTCACAGTCCCATAGGAGCCTGCACTGGACCCCAGAGCAGCAGCCCCAGGACCCGCTGAAGCCCCACAGACCCAGAAGCGGGCCAGCCAACCCACGCTTCCGCATTACGCTAGGCCCCGGCTTCAGGTGAGGCCTCGCCACGAGGCATGCTCCTTCCTGTAGTTTGGGGGCTGTGCCCCCTGGTGGCCACAGCCCCCCTCGTGGTCCTTCTTGGCTGGGGCCCTGCAGACCTGTGGGGCCCAGCTTCAGGTGAGGCCTCACCTGCTTGAGAGAGGGGACTGCACTCCCTGGCAGCTGCAGCCCCCTCTCCAGAGCTCCGCCGGCAAAGGGGATTCCTACCTGACCTCTGCCTGGCTTGGACTCTGCTTTGTCCAGCCTGCAAGTCAGAAGGGTCCCTCTGGGGGCTACCAAAACGGCGCTGAGCTCTCCCAAATGATTCAGGGCTCAAGCGCACCGGGGGGCCTATGCCTCCGAGGCCGCAGCCCCCTAAAGCTTCTGCCACCCTATCCTGCAACCAGGCCTCACTGTGAGAGGCCGCTGCAGCCCTAAGCTGTTCCATCAGGGTGTCTTAGGACACCATGCTGGTGTGACCTACCTCAAATTTTCTTCCTAAAATTCCGTCCTTCACTTCCGATGCCCTCTCTACTCAAACCCTCTATTTCCGACCCATCCTCTCACTATTCCCCCACCTCTCTCCTCACTTATTAACCTTCCCCTCCATCAGGGGGCTTCCCAGCCATGCCGGCCCTGCTCACAGTCCCCTGCTGATGTTCTGTTGTAAAATGCCAATTAAAAGTAACTCAGGGCTGGTGATTGGTATGCCCTCTGGCACTGACTAACTGCACGGCCTCCGCTGGTGAGGACACAATGCGCTTCTCCTGGTAGCCAGAATTCGTTAAGATGTTTGATTTTACACAAACTGGAAAGCTGGCACAAGTAATATGTGATATTCCACTAAACATATCTTATTACATTAAATGTCTGAGGGAAATCTGGGAGGTATGTTGCTCCACTACAGCAAATTATATCCTTCATGAAGTCAGGATTAGGTTTCACATTAGGTGTTACATGAAATTCATAGCCCTGAAAGCACAGAATAAGCAGATCCAAAAAGGGAATTAGTAACATTTCAAAGAAGCAGCAGAGGATAAAACCTTACTGAAATAATAAGTTATGTCATAAATGAGCTGCAGATTGATGCTGTTGCTGAAGATGGAAATGCAATTTGCAACAGAAGTCACTTGATACTCGCCCATCCTGATGGCCAGATGGGGAACCTTCACCTGGCCAAAGTGCAAAGACACACAAAAGGATCATCAATCCAATGAAAACCCAAGGTGTGTAATATGTCAGCATCCTGCTGTGATTGTTTCAGCAGCCCCTAATTGGCCTTGTGTTTTAATGCAAGGAACAGAAAGCGAGACCAAAAAATGCAACAGGTAAATCAAGCATTTGATCCACCAGAATGTGTTTCAGATATAAACCTGCTTTAGATGACACTGCACCACAACAGAGCAAAGATTTTCAAGCAGCCTCAGAAGGTAGGTATAAAGCCTCTTCTCTAACCCCCTCCCCCCCCTACTTAACAGTAATCCCGAGTGTGACTTGGGGGTGGCTTTTACATGCAAAAAGCGGTAATCCCGAGTCTCACTCGAGGTAATTTTAGAAGCCCCCCTTACCCTTGCACCGCGCTCCAGCAACGATCAGATGGTCCGTCGAGAGCATGGCCAGATGGGTAAATAAAAGCAGATTACTGAGATACCACCTGGGTCCCGGTTAGCAGGTGTGTCTGGATTGGAAATTTAAAAGCAGATTACAATATATTCTGCTTTTAAATGTTTTTTACAGTACAAAAACACCACACAACATGAAAAAATAAAATTAAAATGTACTTTTATTTTTCTAAGATTACATTGTTGTCTATTTCATTATTTTTTAAAATGTATTATAATATAATTATCATACCCAGGAGTTAATCCTAAAAATGACAGGCCCACAATAATAAACAAAAATTTCTATGCAAAAAAACTGACGGAATTAGAACGCTGGGGGGGTTAAGTGAAGGATACTGTACACTTTCTGAAAATGATAGCTTCCTTGTCTCCAGCTTTAAAGTAAATTTGGCCTGATTTGCATTACAATGTTAAACCAGTGAATCAAAGATTTAAAACCAGTCAACCAGCATTTTTTTTTATTTTTTTATATATTTATTTTTTATTAGCAACCAATAAAAACAGACAATTACAGAACTCAAACCAGTGTATACAGATGGCAAAAGCAAATAAAAGCGTGAAAAGGCATACAATTTTACAGAAATAGTCATATCCAGTAACTCGGGAGAACATATAGCATGCCACGTAATGATAAATGGAAAAGAGAAATAAATTGTATACGTACATAAGAACATTTCCTGCGCCCCGCGTCCAGAGCTGGAGCCGCAGGGCTAGGGAGAAGGGGATGCCAGGCGCTGTTCCTGGGGCTGTGCGGCGGCCGGGCTCCTCCAAGATAGGGGTGGGGCCGGCCGCTCGCCGGGCCTGCGGGCCCTGGAAACATGGCGGCCGGACCTGCGGGCCCTGGAAACATGGCGGCCGGGCCTGCGGGCTCCAGCACCCTAGTGTCTGGTCCTGCGGACTCTGGAGCTGGGAGGAGGTGGCCTGCAGGGCCCAGAGAGGCAGGGGCCGGATCGCCGTGCAGGTGCTGGGGGGCCGTGGGTGGGGGAACAGCAGGGCTTGCAGGACATCCTATGTGTGTTGCGCTCAGTTTTGTTGAGTCTGGGAGGGCCCACTAGTGGTGGGGTGTCATCGAGTGGGGGGGACAGGGGGGAGTCAGGAGAGTGCCCCAGCGGCTGTTGGTTTGCAGGGTGTGACCCAGCTGGGCCGGGTGGGGGATGGAGGAATGGTCGAGGAAAAGGAGCATGTGGGAAGTTGTGCGGGAGAGGTTTTGGATCTGGAGCAGCGGGAGCACCCCGGTGATGGTGCGGGTTCTGCCAGTGATGAGGTGAGTGTGGGTGACACAGCAAAAAGGGAGATGTACTTTTCTTTCGAAGGTCCCCTAGGCGCTCATTTGAAACGAGGCGCTGGAAAAGATTTGGCAAGGGGAATTTGTGGATATTTTTTCTTTGTTGCCGTTGGAGCGCTTCAATTTGGATCATGGCCTGGGTGAGTGGAAAAAGGGTGAGGAGGAGCAGCGGCGTGTGCGGTTGATACCTAGGACATTTGCCAATTGGCTACAGGCGTTTGCCATTCTGGCTAGTGTCATTGGGGAAAAGGTGCCTGAACAGTGTTCGCCGCTGTTTTGTTATTTAGACGCTATAGGAGAAGCGTACTGGCTATATGGGGGGTTGGCCTGGCTGCGCTTTGATAAGCAGCTCAGTCAACGCAAGGCAGCACGGCCGTTGATTCGTTGGGACCAAAAGCACATCAGTCTGTGGATGAAGTTGATGACGTCAGCAAGGGTGGTAGGTTCGCCCTTTCTTGGGGGGCCGGTGGTCAGATCTCCTTGGGGTCCCCGGCCCTCAGAAAAAAAGGTGTCTGTTGGCAATTCAATTAAGGTACTTGCCAAATTGGCGCAGCCTCTCGCTTTTGGCATGAGTGTTCCGGGTGAGGCGGGGCCCATGGTCTTGCTAGGTGTTTCCGTCACGGTAAAGGTTGGACAGAGGACTTTGCTGGAAAAAGAGAGGTCGCCAGTGATGGTAGAAAGGATGGCCCCCTTTCTAAATAGATATCTGGATAGAGCTGCGGCACAATTGCTGGATTTGGGTTTTAGAGAGGGATTTCGGATA
This sequence comes from Pyxicephalus adspersus, assembly GCF_032062135.1. Lineage (NCBI taxonomy): Eukaryota > Metazoa > Chordata > Amphibia > Anura > Pyxicephalidae > Pyxicephalus > Pyxicephalus adspersus. Next base: position 12,307,050 of record NC_092871.1, read on the forward strand.
CCTTGCCGGATGGGTCCCCCTCTTTTACGGGCATGGAATCTGTAATCAGCCTTGGAATGTCCAACGGTGGTCACAGCAAAATTGGCTAAGGAAGTGGATTTGGGAAGGATGGGGGGTCCATTTGCAGAGCCGCTGATTGAGGGTTTGGTGGTGTCTCCTTTAGGGGTGGTTCCCAAAAAGGAGCCATTGACCCTGAGTTATGCTCAGTGTCCTATACTTCATTTGACTGTGCACACAAATGGGTACGGTGTTATGGAAAAGGGGCTCTGTTGGCCAAAGCCAATATTGATCCCCGCATGGCAGGGAGTGTTCTATGTGGACAGAAGTCTGCCTATGGGCTGTTCGTTGTCTGGCACACTTTTTGAAACATTCAGTACATTTTTGGAGTGGGTGGTGAAGGATGTGACAGAAGTCCTGTCAATCATTCACTATTTGGATGACTTCCTGTGTATGTGGGTGTTGTTGGGCTCGCTGCAGTATGTTGTGGAGAGTTTTGGGGTTCCGTTGGCAGTGCACAAGACAGAAGGGCCGACTTCAGAACTGGTCTTCCTCTGCATTGTGATTGACACCGTGGCAATGGAGTGCAGGTTGCCTGAGGATAAGTTGCGTGGGCTGGTGGAAGAGGTGGTTATGTATGTGGTATGTGTATGTGGTTATACTGTGGCTAGTATGCGGAACAAATTGCAGCTGAAGGAACTATAGTCCCTTTTGGGTAAGTTGCACTTCGCGTGTGGAATTATGCCTATGGGGTGGATTTTTGCCAGGCGGTTTTTATTCGGCTGAATAAAGAGCTGAGAGCGGATTTGGAAGTGTGGCAGGAATTTCTGGAGGGCTACAACGGGCGCTTGGTGTAGATGGAAGGGCCGGTTGTCCATGCAGAGCTGGAGAAGTTCACTGACGCAGCTGAGGGTGTAGGTTATGGCGCTTATTTGCAA
>NC_092871.1:12308635-12312599 GCF_032062135.1 Pyxicephalus adspersus
GCGAAGGTAGAGGGAGGTTTTGCCTGCCCGGTTGAGGTGGTGGGGGAATTTTTAAGGGTTTTGAGGATGGGAGGGCTTTGTCAAGGTTTCAGTTTTTGGTGGTGTTTCAGAAAGTCTTGAAAGTGGAAGGTTTGAATGACAAGGAATTTTCATCTCATTCTTTTTGGATCGGGGCAGCCATGGAAGCGGCCAGGTGGGGTTTGGGTGAGGAGGTCATTAGACGTATTGGGTGCTGGGAGTCCAGACGCTTTAGACTTTACATTCGTCGGCATTTGGTAGTGCAGTAAGTGGGATTGGGTAGTTGCAAGCTGGTGGTTGGCCGGTTGGTGGGGTGTTTTGGTTGGGGTTCAGTTATGTGGTTGGGTTATTGGCTGCTGTTGGTCCCCCTTTTTTGGTTGGTTCTTGTGGGGAGATTATTCAGTTATGTTTTTGTTACAGGTGCTTACCCCGGATTGGTGTGGATCATAGGCGATTCATATGTGTCGAGGGGTGCACGGAGAGCCGCTGTTCATCCGAATGATAGACAGCTGGGCATCCCTCGATCGGCTGGGCTGGTTTGGTGGCTCGGCGTTCCGGGTCTGCAACCGAGCAGGGTCATGCCTGAAATTCATTGATTTGTAAGGTTGGACCGGGTGCCTGATGTGGTAGTGTTACATGCTGGTGGGAATGACCTGGGTAACAAGCCGATTTGGGAATTGATCAGGGATATAAAATGGGATTTTTTGAGGTTGAGGACCAGGTTTAAGCAGTTGTTGGTCGGATATGATTGGTAGGTTTCATTGGCGGGGGGCCAGATCAGTGGAGCTCTTAGACAAGGCTAGGAAAATGCTGAACAAGGATGTGGGCCACTTTTTTTTGGGGGGTGGATAGGGATGTTTTTGGGGGCGGATAGGGTGCACTTGACAGATGTGTGCATGGATCTGTTCTGCCTGGGCCTACAAGATGGGATTCAACGGGCACTGCAGGTGTGGAGGGGTGCACAAGCCTGAGGTGTCCCTCTTGTGGCGGATGAGGTCCTCGGGGGATGTGTGCTTTTTTGTTGATAATTATGTTGGGGGGACCCATCTAAGGTATGGAGTCCTGGTTTGGTAAATTTGTTTTTGGGCTCTGCACGAGTAAGGTTATTTTGTTTCCGAGCTGGGTGTATGGGTGGCTGGGAGCAATTGTTTGTAAGGTGCCAGACCCCAAGGCTTTTTATATGTGGTGGACCTCCGAGGACCTGCAACTAGTAGACAATAATTCATAATGTATTGGATTGTTATTGTTGATTTGTATCTTTGTTATAATATTAATTTTATCACAACCAAGGAGGGATTACCGACAAGGACAAAATGTATATTTGATGTAGGACAATCTAAAACATAGAGGAGATCCTAGGCAGCAAACACTTTCGGGGGCACAGACATGGAACTAAAAGGGAGCTCTATGAATCCCTGCAGCATGTAATGCTCATTACAGCAAGGATATACTACAGCCATAGACTGTACAACAACTACCGGGAGCAGAGGTATAGGCACACAGGTGTCAAGTTAATCCATGTCATTGCGACCAGCATTGGTGTTTACTATGATGCCCAATGCAGCTTGATTCGAAGAATTACCTTTTAGACAGATGAGAAGCAGGGCAACTTTGTATGGGTTTTGGGGGTGAGGACCCCTATAACTGATGGCAGGAGAGGGAAGAGGTTTGTGTTATGTTTAGGCTCAGTATACCAATTATATAGCGATCACTCCGGTGGGAGTAGAAAGATCAGATGGAAGCTTTTTCCAATTGACGTACTACAGATTACAGAAACAAGAAACTAATCACAAAAACCCTTTAAATGGAAGTACTTCTGTCAAATGGTCATGTAAAAGAGAACCAAAAGAAAAATACATCATGGAGCACCAATAGACTCTTTCTGATGGTTTTCTGTCCATTTGTGGGACCTGTAGGAGAGGGAAAGGCCATAAGAAATAAACACCAATACTCACTACAAGGCCACAAAACACATACTAGAAGAAAGGAGGAAGACAGAAGATCCACGGTGGGTATAAGGGGACACGTGGGAGGTACATATAGACCCATAGAAAAAGGTAGAGAGGTAAGAAAGAGGGAGATACAAAAAAGCCCAAAGGAGGGACAGAGAAAACACAGAACCCCCAACAGAAGTGGGAAGATATAGATAGGGTAACTTTATAGATGAGGCTTAAGGAGGGGGGAGGTAGTGGATGAAATTGATGAACTTTTGTCCTTTCAGTATCTTGCACTACTAAAGAGAATAGGAAGAAAATAAATTTATATGAGTTCTAGAACAATCAAGCATTTACAAAATGATACCAAAGGTAATGCAAATCTCAAAGAATAAAAACTGAGCAGAAATAAACATACCCAGCACCTCAAATCACAACTACACATGCCCGCTATAAATTTTGGAATACATTGGAAACTAAATCTTCAGAAGAGGCCACATGTTCCAATACAAAGCCATAGCTTTGACAAGGAAGGCAGCAACACCAGACACTAGAGTTTTCTCTAGCCCTTCAGTAGGGCAACGGACACCCAGTCTCAGCCAGTGGTATACACAGCAATGGTAGTCACATTATCCCTGCCAAATACACCTCCGAAGGGGGTAACAGGAAATATTAGGGTCCAGTGGGGAATGTGAGCGAAGATGCCCAATGGGGAGGTACCACAGTGCCCATTGGGGGATGGGAGAACAATAGCACCCAGGGGAGGGTAAGTGTATATTCATTGACGGTGATATCTAGAGGGGCACATTGGTGGTCAGGTGGCACTTACCTTGTTGTATTCCTTATCCCTACTCTCCCCGCGACTCCTCTTCCAGTTTCTGCAGAGAATAAGCAGCTGATCACAAAAACAAGAATCCTTCAGCCCATCCATAGGACACTGGGATTGTGCTTATATCCTGGAGTTTTTTTGGGGAGGGGGGAGAATGGTATTTAGCATACCAAATACCACACTGCTATCTAGTTTCCCAAAAGGGCCTAGAAATCTAGACAATGCATTTATAGTCTCTATAATCTGAAGTGATGCTTGGGCCACACCATCCCGAGACAGACATCTGCATTTATTGCCTTTGTGTGACCATGCTTTAGATCCAGATAATAAGCCGAAGAAAGTGGACTACATGAAGTTCATTTATGGGAGAGTATGGAGGGAATAGCAGACAGTAAGTGTAGGAGAGGAGAGGAGTGCAGTGGGTGTTATAGGGGCAGCATGCACAAACAGAAGATAGCAGGCAGTTTATACAGGGAAGGTGAACTAAGGGTAAAAAATGGCAATATATGAACAACAATACTTTTGACAGCAACAAGCTAGCGCAGCAGAAAAAAAAAAAGCTTTAAAAGGTAGGACTGGACAGTGGTGGTGCAGTCTGAAGTTGGGAAGGAAGGGGAGGAAGGCATCTGGAGGCCGCAGAGGTGTAATGAGTGCAGTCAGAGATCCCAAGACAAGCTTCCCAGGTGTAAGCCCCTGGTCAGTACCAGTACTCACCATACGCCAGTCCCTCAATCTAACGCTGCAGTCTTCACCTTTAGCAAGCCCCTGCTCAGCTTTGGAAGGCAGGTTGTGTCTCCCAGCACACAGTTGCCCTCAGGAATAAATGCGCAAGTGATGGCATCTAGTTATGGGCTGGCAAAAGACCAGGGGCCCACAGAGTAAGCAGTGAAAGCACTGCAAGGCAAATCCAGAGTAAAAAACCAAGGTTATACATGGGCATTCAATCCACCAAATATGGTACAGAGGTAGTAGACACAAGCAGAGTCCAGACTGAATATAAACAATGGGTCAGGAACAAGCAATGGTCAGCAACAATAACAAACTTTTTTTTTTACATTTTTATTAAAGTATAAACAGCTTATTTACAAATGAAAGAAAAACAATTCCAAGAGTACAAATAGAAACAGATACACAAATTACAATATTAAAGTACCAAAGCAGAACAGAAATTTTGCATATTCAA